>NW_017264194.1:153129-613352 GCF_001619985.1 Xylona heveae TC161 | reverse complement strand
GGGGAGGGAGAGAGAGCGAGAAGGTGTGTGCCAAAGAGAAAGAGAGACAGAGAAGAAAAAGAAGCAATGACGGGACAGGGAAGTCTCCATCATCGGCGTGTCCGCGCCAGATCATCACTCTTGTCCCGTCAAGAAATGAGATCAGTTGGGCGACTTGGCACCTTAGAGCCACGCCTACGGTGCCCTATTATCGACCGCTAATTTGCGCAGCCGCCAGGATCGCTCATCCCCGTCCAAACAGCCCACAGAATCGATTCAGAGTCTGATTCTCTCACCCCCTGAACATTCCCAATCTCCGCCAGCCCGGCCATGCTGACTGCTCCTTACAATGGCATGGCAAGCTGAGCCACGGGCCAGCTGCAAGGGTCTTGCTGCCACGGGGCCTAGGAGCCTAGGGTCGATCCATGGCTGCCACATTTCTCAACTCCTGCTCCCTGCGTCTCTTTCACAACGTCATCCGGCCACTTGGGCCCTAGCCTTTCAACGTTTCTAGTCATTGTCGTTGTCGTGGGATTTTCCCTTACGTCTTGCCCTGTGTGGAGACTCGTTTTGTTTCAGGTGTTTCTTTTTTTTTTTCTGCGCTGTCCTTTGTTGCTTAGCTTTTAAAGTTATATATCTCCCGCGTGGGGAGCTTAATTCTTTCCGATCTGCAGGCCACGTCTTCTCTTTCCTCTTCTTTACTCTATTCAATCTTTTTTTTTCTATCTCTTTTCCTCTTGGCAGACCATTGCCATTCGTTTCTACCGTAATACCAAAAGAGTCGATCTCTTCTTTGCCAATAATCATCTCCCTTCCATTCTTTTCGGGATAATCAGTCTTTCAGACGTCTATACAACTGTCTATATATATATACCATCTTTCTTCAACAAAAGTTCACTCGATTTTTAAATATCGAGACAAGACACCACGGCCAATTTTATACGGAAACATTTCATCATCCTATTGTGAACTGTCCTCAGGCGGAATTGCCTCCAACAATATCTACACTCTTTTCCAATTGATCACAATTGATCACACCACCGACCAAGCCTCGAGCTATCATTCATATCATTCACATTATCCATATATTTACTACATCCAAATAACGCTAGAAAATGCACCAGAGCGCGCTCCTCAGCTGCGCTCTCACCACGACTGCTCTCCTCGACCGGCTCGGCGTGCCACACGCCTTCTTTGGCGGCTTCGCAACAACCGTCCTCGGCTGCCGCCGCGAAACAAAGGACATTGACCTTGTCGTGTCCGTGTCCAAGGCCACCCTTGTCGCCCTGCTCTCCTCGCATCCAGACTGGATGGAGATTCCCCACGCGCGGGACGACTACGTTGCATATCTCTGGAAAGGCCTACACCGGCCCTCTTCCTCCTCATCCTTCACTTCGTCTTCTTCATCCTCTTACGGCAGCACAGCAACCGGCCCACTCGTCCTCGTCGAATTCTTTCCTCTTCCGCCTCCTGACTTTCGCAAGGCGTCCCCTTGCGTCTCGTCCTTTTCGTCTTCCTTTCCACACGACGACATTTTCTTCCACTGCCCTTTCTCCTCCCCATCATCCTCATTCTCCTCCATCTCCTCTTCGTCCTCGTCTATTTCCTCTTCGTCGTCGTCCTCGTCCTTTTCTTCCTCGTACTTCCCCATGCCGCCGCTCCCCCTACTCTCCCCCGCGCGGCTCTTTGTCGGCAAACTCAGCGCCACGACGCGCCGCTCGAAACCGTCTGATCTGCAGGATCTGCTTTTCCTGCTGCGTCTTTTTCCGCACGACATTGAGCGCGCCATTCGCCATCTGCGAACTTCTTCCTCTTCTTCTCTATCCTCCTTCTCCTCTTCTTCTCTACCCTCCTTCTCCTCATCCTACTCCTCTTCTTCTTCATATTCTTCCTCTTCCTCTTCGTCTTCGTTTTTACTACCGTTATCGTCGTCATCATCGTCATCTTCTGGCCGCCACCGCTCGTTTAGTCCCCTCGGCCGTGGTCGTAAAGCCAGCCCCTCACGCATAGCAAATCGCGACGCATGGCTCGCGCTACAATCACTCGCTGCGAAGTCGCCCGAACTCCGCGCGGCGGTGGGTCGGGCGGGGATTAAACTCGTTGCGCGGCACAAGTCCGCGGCGAAGGCAGCGGCGGCGGCGGCATCGGCGGCGGGGTCGAGATTGGAACCGCAACCGCTTGGGCAGATGAGGCACGTGTTGGAGACGGGGGCGGTTCAGAGGGGGATCATGTGTTGTTGATTGATTCCTCCCTTTCCTTCCCTTCCCGTCTCCTTATCGGCCATTTCTCCCCTTCCCTTCCCTTCCCTTCCTGTCTCTCGTTATCTGCCATTTCGTTTTATTAGATACGGTATTCTGCTTCTCCTTCGTTGTCTTTATTTCTGATTCTGTTTACATTGTCTTTTATTTCTGGGAGGTATATTGTCTACTGTCTACTGTCTACTGCATGCTGCATGCCGCATTTATCGTTTTCAATCGCTGTCATATTAGCAGGTTCAGAGGTTCAAAGGTTCGAAAGTTTAAAAGTTCAAAGGTTCAAGGGAATAGCACGGAATGCATAGCGAAACGGAGCATTAGCACTAGCATTAGCATTGACATTGACATGTCACATGTCACACGGAAAACACGATTTTTTTTAGGGGTTTTTAGAGTACATGTATAGGATTGGATGCATGGGATTAGGTATATAGGTATAGAATCATGATATATTGTTCGTTATTGATAATTGAAATGATTGCGAATGACATGGGTGGAATATGTAATATGTGAAGTATGTGGAATATACGAGATAAGAAATATGTGAAAAACAAAAAAAGAGAAAAAAGAGAAAGGAGAAAATTCTTGAAATACATGAATCTACGCCCGCTTTTCCCCATATTGCCTTTTGATGCGATTCGGAAAGGAAGAGAAGGAGAGAAGTAGAGGGGTGGAGAGGAAACAAAAAGAGAAAGGAAAAGGAAAAATAAAATAAAAATAAATAAAAATAAAAATAAAAAATAAAAATAAAAAATAAAAAATAACGATACTACGCCGCTACGCCGCCTTCCATCTCCTGCCTCCCCCTTTTCTCCACAACCACACGGCTTCCTGCGCATGCGCCTGGGCACTGACATGCGCGGAGAACCTCCCATCCGCCTCGGCAACCAGCGAGTCAATCACTCTTCCCTGTTCAATGCATTGCCAGAGGCCGTTCGACAGATCCGACTCTTCGTCGCCGTACTCGCCTATGCCCAGCCGATAGAGGATTCTTCCGAGGGTCTGATACGCAATGCAGCGCTGCGTGGGGAACGAGCTGCGCGATAGATGCGCGAGTTCGGGGATCGTGTAGCCCGCGCTGGCAGGCGCGTTGCCGTGGTGATGCAGGCCCTTGGTGGTGGGGATTTCGAGCGCTACGCGGGGCGGGAGTAATGCGCCGGTAAAGCCGAAGCGGAGAGCGGATGGAGTAAAGGACTCGGCGTCGGGAGAGTAGGATGTGCTCTCGGGCGCGGAGGGCTCGGACATCCATTGCAGCTTGCTCGGGTCGGACGGTAATGACGGGAAGTATTTGCTGTGGAGGTCGTCGAGAAAGCTGGGAGAGTTGGGGTCGAGTGCTGGTGGGGAGGGTGGACGGGGGAAGTGTACAGAGGGGCCGGGCGGGAGGGCGTCAGTGAGGTTGCTGTTGGGAGATGATGAGGATGGAGTATCGGGTTTTTGGCTATTGTGGCGAGGAGGAGCGTTGGCGGGGTGTAGGTCTGGAGGAGGAGAGGTCGGAGTTATGGAATCAGGATCTGGGCCTGCGGTTGTTGGCGGTGTTGATGATGATGATGATGGTATGGGTGTGAAATCTTGGGAGTCTTGTGCGGTCTCGCTGGGTTCATCATCGAACGTGACTTTCTTGGAGGACCTTGGCCGTGCGTCTGATTTATTTTCAGGTGGCTCTTCCTCCTGGCGAGTTTGAGGTCCATCGTGAGATTCGTCGATGCGCGCCTTTTTCAAAAACATTTCTAGTAATGACGGATTCATCCCCGCCATGAGTTCCTCCCGCTCTTGCGCAATCTCGGCATCTGACATGGCTGCTAGCCGTTGATCGTTCTCCTCATTTATACGTCGTCGATCATTCTCTTCAAAGCTTGCATTCTCGTCGTCGACTGGGACTGTGGATTTTGCCGGCGCTTGGGAGCCCGAGGAAACTGTAGATGCGTCGCCATTCGGAGCCGCTGCTCGCCGTTGCTTGAATGCAGATACTCGTGTTCGTTTCTTGTGTTCAGGAAATCCGGTCTTCGTCGAAGTTAGACTGGGCGGCGCAGGTGGTTTTGGTGCTGCCGGTTCTCGCTCTTTAATGTCTGAGACGAACCCCAGCGAGAGAGGAAGAGGCGGAGGCACTGCAGAGCCGGCCTGCGTCTCTGCTTCTTCCTCACTGTCGGAAGGCAAGTCGACGTGAAATCGCTCCCCACGGGATACCATGGCGCAATTTGTCTGTGGAAGGTGATGAGATGACGTAGAAATTTTGGCGGAGTAGCTCTGGATTATTCGGTTGACATCTGAAAAAGAGCATCAAAGTATCGGAGTTTGAGCTCCCCGATGGGAAGTTTCGCTTACCTAAGGTTAGCTAAGACACGACGAGCGCTGGAGGTTAATTGTTAACTGTATGCAGCTAACGACCCCTTCGCCCGTCCCCTCGCCCTAATAATTTCCGTGGGAAATCTTTTGGAGTCTGGTGGGGCAGCACCTGAAAACGATTGAAAATGGAAATGAGTATGAGAATATTGTTAGAAATTAATTTATTTAGTGTAATTATCTGGCACCTTGCTCTACTGGTGGAGAAAGTTGACACAAATCCTACGTGCGTAAAGATTCTCCTTTTCGAGGGAGCATCAAGAGTGGAAAGATCAATTAGCATGGAGGTCTTCATATGGTAAAATGATAATTATATTTAAATACTCATGGTAAGAAGAATAGTAGAATTTAGATATCATAATCGTCGTGAATCCGTAAAACCTCATTTCCCATCATCACCGTAAAAGTCCCCAAAAGTTCCAAATAGTTTTTCCTTTCCTTCTCGTAAGGCGCGAGTGTTTAGCTGTGCGTCCAAGGTCCCTGGAGTCTAATTGGATTCATCCGAACTCCGAATGATCACCCTGGCCTTGCCGAGAGCCGACGGCTAGGCAAGCGGAGACAGATCCACTCCAACGAGCTACTCAGGCGCCGTGTTCCTTATTATTTGTTACTCATCCTTCGTTCTAACCACTGTAACGTGTGGCTGGGGCGCCGAGATGATGCCGGGCCAAGTAATGAAAAAGGAGGTGCCAGCCTCCCATATGCTTCGGACTTCCAGCCTCAAGTCATACATCCGCTAAAAAGAGCAAAGGTCATCTCCCTCCATAAAAAAAAGATAGCATGACGTAAGAAATAACCATGCTGTTTATTTGTTGGAGCGATCGAGCTTGTCATAGTCCGTCGTAGCTTCTTGACCAGCGCATTTCGCGAGTTACTCGGACATAGGCTGCCGCACTGCTGTCGCCATCTTCAAGAGACACTGGCGTGATGCAATGCACCACGGGCTGGTCGTCAAACTGGATCTTGCGGGATGAAGATGATGAAGATGAGGCAGATGATGTACTTGATGTCCGCTTGAGAATGCTCTTGGTACCCACGGGTATGGGGTACGAAAAGGTAGGTTGTTGCCCGGTGCAGAAGCCTCTTTGGTTTGCACGGGTGTTGTAGGCGGTAGGACTAAGCGGCGACGGGCTCAATGGTGTTCGCGGAATTGCTGATGGCGATTTGAGGGAGAGAGTTGGCCGAGCCGGCACAGCAGCGACATTGAGGGAAAGCTTTGGCCGGGCAGCGCGAGTTGCAGTGGAAAGCATCTTGTCTGGTAGATGAGAAAACGTTGGACAACCGAGTGAGGAAATTGATATGAATATTTGATAGAGCTTGGTGAACGAATCAAGAACCCTAGTGGTTCAAATATGTTTTTTGTATTGGGGTCCCGAGGAATGACGCTGTTGATGAGGTAACCAGGTAAGCGGTGGCGGACCGAGAATTGAAACTTGGTGGCTGGGAGGCGCAACGAAGAAAAAGTCTCATGAAATGACGACGGTAGTTGTGCGGGGTAAATATGAAACGATATTTATTCCCTTCAAGAAGGTTTTAGAGTTTTATGTTAAGCTTAACGATGAAATGAAGCAAAAAAGAATAAGTCACGATTGGAATGGACCAGCCAAACGAAATCAAGACGGCGACGATGAAGCAAAGCGAGTAATAATAGAAGCAAATAAAACAGACAGGGAAGACCTGCTTGCAAAACAAGTGCCTGCAGAGAAAAAACAACAAAATAGAACCGTCTGGATACGGCGCGATCGCACCGTCTTTATAAGCGCTGTTGCCCTGAATAGAGGGGAGGGGCTAAAAGAGGAGGATCATAAGGGTGTCAGTAACGCACAGTGGGCATCTAGATGCAACCATTCTGATTGAGGGGTTGGGACCTGTGGGCGACCAGGATGCAGGGGTCCTGTAACCGCCGAGAAGTTGCACCTGCAGCTGTTCGGCAGGGGAAAGATATACTGGAGGTGTGAAAGGAGATGCATGCAATCCCTGAAATCAACGTGATATTAGCCAAATCCTATCCGCCTTCCCGTGCGGGAGATGATTGCTGTCCTATCAGCTATCAAGCCTCATCACTAATCTACCCTGGGTAGCTGCACTGTCCCGCCTATAGTTTGTTGGTGATGGGACACCCCTCGACCCAAGCCCAGGATATTATAATAATATCATCGAGCACCCAGTCTTCAAATATTGAGAACTTACCACCATGAGCGCATCGAGGGAATATTTTGAGTGGGCCCCGTGACAAGTATAGCAGCCACCGCGTGTGCCATCTCATTGGCGGCCATCTGCTGAATGGCAAATGCATCAACTTCATCTCCACCGCTTTTCTTTCTGTATTCGGCAGCTATTCTTTCACAGTAATGAACAGCACTTGAATGAAATGTATTATGACTGTTACCATCATGTTTAATTCTTATCATTCCACTGCTTTTAGCTCCTCCTCGTGAGCGACTACTACTCATACCAATGTAGCCAATTCAGAACGTGTAATGACATGATCAAAGCACAAAGACTCGTGCTCTTCTTATCCGATAATACCGTGTACCATTGCACCGTCAAGGATCCTCTTACAGAGCTATCTAGTGTATTTCAATTTGAAGGTGATTAACAGATTGAAGTCCTTCGATACTCAACAAAGTGAATTGTGCGGGGAATGTATGATTGCTGTGCTTCACCACCAATTGGGGAAAGTTTTCGCTTGAGCTCAAGGGCCGAACCGTCATGACGTCTTTACTATCTGGAGTATAGATTGTTCTCCCCGCCAACATCATACTGCCCGCATTTGATTGCTATGCTCAATCTTGCTGTTGATGATCATTAAAGTTCGATTTAGAACACGGCTGTGTACATTGAGTTGTTTAAATGAGCAGAGAGTTCCAACCAACGTTTAGCTCACTCCCGTTCGATAACACCTGCCGCAACTTTCAATGTGGCGAGCAGCGACTAGGATGCTCTCACCACCATTCCAACCCATCGTATATTTGGCATCTTACAAAGAGTAGCTATGAATGAAAGTCGACTTTGTGCTCAGCCCGATGGCGCTCCACCAGCATACAATTTACATGTATCAGCTGGCGCAGCGTCCTCACGCACCCGGCCAACCGCCGACTCCAAACATGAAGAATACGCTACCGAGTCCGTAGAACAAGAAGAAGGAGAAGAACAAGGACAAGAAGAAGCACCTCCCTCAGATGAAACTCCAACGCGGCCATCATCGGATAAACCTCTTTCTCTGACCATGGATGCTGACCTTATATATCCTACTGAGCCTCCCTCTCTCGCTCTGTATCATATCCCCCGACTCCTCACCTGGCATGGTGACCGTGTTTATCTACATAGGTCTGTGCCAGGTAAACAACGCGAAAACGGTACAAGGAGAAAAGTGCGAGACCAAGATCTTTATGAGATCCGTGGCGAGGTTTTCACTTCATCCGTATACGAGATTGTGGGTAAACGAAGAGGGTGCTACGGCACGGGCAATGCCACCATGAAAAGGCGACGCAGCCTTTTTGGCGATATCTGGGAGATTAGCTTCAAAAATCGTCTTGTACTCCGTTATGATAAGAATCAATGGAAAGATTCGAATCAGAAGCTGGTAGCGGTCGAAGAAAAGGGATCCAATGCGCCGATTCTAAAGATCCAGCAAGGCGTCGATGAGCCTTTGCGAGATCTTATTGTTGCTGGATGGTGCACTCAGATTTGGCGCCAAAACACGAAGACGGATCTTGCAACAACTCTGACTCGAGGTCGAGGTGGGTATCTTCATTTTCATTGGATTGCTTTGTCCAAAAGGGCTAATCTGTACTCAACGTTATCCAGAGTTCATCAAAACTGCATATGGCGGCTCACCTAGTCTTGCCGCACGCTTTGCCGGGGCATGAGCAAGCATCTACTAAAAATGCACTGCCAAAAGTCGAAAGGCCGTTATCAAGCCGCAATAAGCAAATTTTCATATCAGCGATTCTATGTGCACCCGAAATTTTGTGCGAGGGCATCTTTTTGCCCTCCTTTTGGGGCAGCCACAGACTACCTCTTGTTCGACCCGTTGATTTTATTTCAATTCTGCCCAGTGTTCCTGAGAGTACTTTGAGAGCGAAGTTCGGCGAAAGGTTCAGCGTACTATTTTCAGCGAGGAGATATTGGCATTCGCTCCAATACGCAGTAACCCCAACCTTATCTGCAACGAACAGTGGTGGTGTGGCAATAAGCAATCCCATGTCGAGCGCTTTGATCAAAACATTCGACGATGACAGCAGTTTGGCAAAGTATCATGGTCCGACTTTGACTTGGAGATTTTACGGCTTGCTCAAGCATTAAGCAAGCCTTAAGATCAGAGGCAATATCCCTGACACCGCCATAATTAACTATAATGGTGGCCTTGAGCGGTCGGAGGTATAAGACACCGTGCAGCCATGACTTCGCAATACCATGAATGATGTGCTGAAAGATTTTGAAAGTATTGAGGTAGGCTAAAATTTCCAAACTCCCAAAGATAAACTCTGATTTCTCTAAAAGCAACTCAACAGGTCAGCACACATCTGCTAAAGATCAAATATGGTTTTTTGACGACGTACAAACAATATTTCCCAAGCAAGAACATCAATATCGACCTCCACCGCAGTTCCATGACAGAACAGCCAGTGGAGGCACTCATGAATCAGACTCTGGCAGACTATGTTTGTTGAGCAGAGTTCGCGACTTGAGGCTAAAGGGTATTCTTTCGAGATTAGCTGAACTTCTCGTTTGAATCTATGTCCTATTTGGAGATTAGGGAGTCAATGTGAGAGCGAGTCATATCACCTCTGTAACTAATTATTATATTTTCCTCGACATCAAGAAAGTCATCTTTGGGAAACCATCCAATCTCAGTATTTTAGTGAATCATTTGCGTGTTTGACCGGCAAAGGAGGGTGCCATCGCTCTCGGTGTCTTCGACCCATGGTCACTGAATCATTGCAGTCACAGCGGATACCACCGAAAAGACGTCCCCTTAACCATTTGATTGGATGCTTGATCTTCTTTAAGCAGCAGCATATTAACCGGAAACGAAATCCCCCTTTCCCTTTATTTCGGCGGATGAGTGGACAATGGCACACAATACCATTCTCCTGCATAATGCAGTTTGACGCTCATCGGATGAGCCGCTTAGGAATCGTTCGTGCAGGATATGTACCTGCATAATTATAGTACTACCATACGGAGCAGGAACATTTGTTCCTGGCAGGGCAGCTGTGATAAAGTGGTCTGATTTTGACGACACCGGGGCAGCAGAAATCAAAAGAGTTCGGCTGATCTACCCGTAGCTGAGTGTGGAGTAGTTTACCGCCCATGCCGACTCTTAGTAGCCATACTGGACTTGCCTGTAGGAAATTGAACCGAAAAAGCGGAGGCGGAGAGAGTTCAAGCTTTCTACCGAGGTCTTAATTAATTACTCCGTATGCGCTGCTGTCGCGGGGAAACAGTCCATCTCATAAGTCCGAAGCCATTATAGACTCAGTGTTATTGCAGAACACATAAGAGAACACCTCTAATAATCATGTATACCTCGATAGATTCTTATAATACCAGTATCGCCATGAAATTTGTAAAATCTAATATGTATGCTTTTGACGTTTTAAAAGGGATTGACAGCGGAAGAGTTACTTGTACCAGTATGGCGCTTCCCCATTCGGGCCATCGGAGCAAAAGACACCGCCCAAGGAGAAAGAGTCAAAGGCCAAGTTTGTCCCTCGCCAACTTAGAAACGGGCAACTTCACGCGGGAGTCACATTTGAAACTTTTGACAGCAACAACACCAGTACACGCTGCCTCCTTTACAGGAGCCAATTCAGTGAGCTCACTGGCGGAAGTAGCTCTTCTTTGATCGGCCTGACTTCACACATCAATTGTCTTGCGATCGCGAAGTATTGTATGTCCTACAGGTTGTTCTCGCTGTGAGCTCTTAACGGAGCTTGTTGACTTAGCGAACTGTGACGCAACGTTAAGCTAACCTTTGGCTACTTTCAGATTCTATTATCTCGCTCGTTTTCTTTATTCTTAGACCGATTGGGCTGTTCACAGCTGCTCATATTGACTGTCGCGAGCTGAACGTGCTCAGAAGCCGTGATTCATCATGACGACAAAGGAGACAGTGAGGGAGTCACTGCTCGGCAGCAGAGCTACGCCGCAGCTCTCGAGGCAGGCCCGGGCTACGTTTGAGAGGCATGCGAAAAAGGATAAGGAGACTGGAGAGCTCTACATGACCGAGGATGATTTTGTCGATGCGATTGCTCCTCGTGGAGAAGATTACGTGAGTGATTTGATTCAACGTTTCCCAGTCCCTCCTCTTGAACCAAATAGCCAGCAGCAGAAGCTAACACAATTCGCAACGTAATAGCACAAGATCAAACGCGAGCAATATGGAATCCTCTTTCGTGTCGCCGACCGTCGAAACTTGGGGAAAGTTAGCATGCAAGATTGGGGCACCTTTGAGAATCTGTTGACCAAAGCAGATGCCGAATATGAGATTGCTTTTCGATTATTCGACCTTGACGGAACTGGTTCTGTCAAGTACGAAGATTTCATGAGACTCTATAATCTCAACAAAGGAGCTGGAAATATTCCATTTGATTGGAACTGCGAATGGGCTTCGCTCTACATTGGAGGCAGAAAAAGGCGCCATGACATGACGTACCCGCAATTTTCACAGATGCTTAGAGGTCTGCAGGGAGAACGGATCCGACAAGCCTTTCATTTTTTTGATAAGGATGGCGACGGGTACATTGACCCCCAGGATTTCCAGCGTATTATCCTAGAGACGGCGAAGCACAAACTCTCTGATCACATCCTCGATAATCTGCAGACTCTTTGTAATATCTCCGCTGGTACCAAAATCTCTTACGCCAACGTGCGCGCTTTTCAAAATGTCATTCGAGAGATGGATCTGATTGATTTGATCCTGCGCAATGCCACAACGAAGAGCGGAGACGGCAAAATTACCCGAACAGACTTTTTGAACGAAGCCGCGAGGATCACGCGTTTTTCTCTTTTTACGCCCATGGAGGCGGACATTCTTTTCCACTTTGCGGGAATGGATGAGCCATCGGGACGTCTGGCCCTTGCCGACTTTGCCAAGGTCGTTGATGCTTCTTGGCAGAATGCTTATATCATGGGAGAAGAGGCAGGTGAAGCTGCTGCCACGGCAGCTGCAAAGGCTCTGTCAACGACCAAGGCAATCTTGCATCGCATGGCCGAGTCTGCTCATCATTTCGCTCTTGGAAGCGTCGCTGGAGCTTTCGGTGCCTTTGTGGTCTATCCGATCGATCTGGTCAAGACTCGGTTGCAAAACCAACGGAGCGCACGTGTAGGAGAGCTCTTGTATAAGAATTCGATAGATTGTGCGTCAAAGGTCGTGCGGAACGAAGGAATAAGAGGACTTTACTCCGGTGTCATCCCACAACTGATTGGTGTGGCTCCAGAAAAGGCCATCAAACTCACAGTGAACGATCTCATCCGGGAGAAATTCACAGATAAGAAAACTGGAAGAATCTGGTGGGGGTGGGAGGTGCTTGCAGGTGGCTGCGCTGGTGGCAGTCAAGTGGTAAGGAGCGACAACTTCGTCCGATTGACATTCCAATTGCTGATGAGTGGACCTGCTAGATCTTCACCAATCCCCTTGAAATCGTTAAGATTCGGCTTCAGGTCCAGGGCGAAGCTTTGAAGAGCTCTGAGAACGCACCTCGCCGGTCAGCAATGTGGATCGTCAAGAACCTGGGTATCTTGGGCTTGTATCGAGGAGCAAGCGCATGCTTAGCACGCGACGGTAAGGCCCCCTTATTCCTGTCAATTGACTGCAGATTGGTAGACGGAAGCTGAACCCTTCACACAGTACCCTTCTCCGCGATCTACTTCCCAACCTACAACCACCTCAAAAGAGATTATTTTGGGGAGTCCCCCAATAAACGACTAGGAATCCTACAGCTACTCACGGCAGGCGCGATTGCGGGTATGCCCGCAGCCTACTTGACCACACCTTTCGACGTGATCAAGACCCGTTTGCAGGTTGAGGCGCGTAAAGGCGAGACGAAATACCGGAACTTGCGCCACTGTGCAGCGACCGTCTTCAAGGAGGAGGGAATCAAGGCTTTCTTCAAGGGTGGACCCGCTCGTGTGCTGCGATCTTCTCCGCAGTTTGGTTTCACGCTGGCGGCTTACGAGGTGCTGCAGCATTTGGTACCCATGCCCGGCACGGCAGCTGCCCGACCTGACGCACGTGGCTATGCCGAGCCTAGTGTGGGGTTGCAGGAGGCCAGAGCGCCATTACCTTTTCTGCGGAGTCGGAATGCCCTCAAAATCATTCTGGACATTGACCAAGATTTTGGAAAGATTAAGGCACCGGCTGGAAAATCCTGGCTTGGATTACCAAAGTTGACCTCGAAAGGAATGGTCGAAGCGGCATAGATTTACGCAAAGTTATGACACAAGGTTATCGGCAATGGGCGTTATCTGGTTCATTTGTTTTTTTTTTTTTTTTCTCTCTCTGCGTCATCTGCACAAAAGCTGTAACCCAAACTTCGTGGGAAGTATCAGCTCCCTTGACTTGTACCTTATCAAACGGACGCACGGCGAGAGAAGAGATAGGGTCAACTGATCATCGCTGCTGTCAGTTCTCGAAGCGACATTATTCTTTTTTTTTTTTCCCCCGACCAGGTCATGGCGCCTTCGACCTGGTCTATGCACTGTTGACAGGGCTTCATTTCCATGGTGCTCATCCATGCAATCTACGGTAAATAGGCACGCCCCGCTCCTACGCATGGTGGTACAGTGCACTTTTCAGATATGACCACATAGTAGCGAACATAGTAAAAATAAGATAGGGTTGACAATTGCCCTTTAGCATTGCCAGGCGTGGTGGGGGTGAAGTCATGATGGCAAGTGATGGTGATAAGGAATTCTTGAAATAGCAGTGTCATTTGGTCTGTTCGTGGCTTCTTCTGTTGTCTTAGATATGATTCTTCAAGATCTCTGTCATTTGATAGTGTCAAGGTGACACGGGGCGGGGGCATCTACACAGCTAGCTAGCTACTTGGTTGCGTTACCGTTGGGAGGAGCGATGGTAGGTGTAGGTACATCATCAAGGCCCACATGACAATGGGTGTCCTGGGGGTTCCCACTCCGATCGGCTGCCGTAGCTAAACCCCCCCGATAAGCAACAAACGCTGGCTTAAAACTCCCCAGGGCTTATCAGTCAGCCATCTAAAACGGTTCTCCGCCCCTCGCGGAACCCTGGGACACTTTGCCAATCATCTACCGGAGTAATTCTGTACCGGCCCGGGTACCCAGCACTCCAACACTGTCATGCATGTCAGCCAGCCCAGCTAACTAAGGTATGACCTGTCAGTCAGTCAGTCTCTCTCTCTTCTCGCCATTCCTCATGCTGAAATATATCCATCCTCTCTAATCAATACACGGAGACAATTGATTGATGATTGAACCTCGCCAATGGTTTCGATGATGTGATTTTGTTACATATTGTGTTATCTCTCCACATCCCTACGAGTACATCCATAATTTTACTTTCTGTCGTCATTGTTCTAACACAATAACGTTACCCTTTCGTCTCCGTCTTTCCAATTTCCGGAGAGTTATACTGTGGGGAATATCTTCGTTCCATCAGGACCTCCCAGCGCCGCGGGACAATTCCCCTCGCGATTCCTGCGGTGTCGAGATATTCATTACTTGTGCCTGGAAACGTTATTTTGGACATGATGAGAATCACATTAGAGCATTTTGTGCGAACAATCTCTGAGTGAGTTTTCCCCCCCGCCCCTTTACTTTACTTTATTATCTGCATATATGTATTTTGTCTCCAGCACTTCAAGCAGTTCCAGCACTTCCACGTTTTTCGCAAATGCTGCTGCTGCCATTGCTTGATATCTTGTTGTCGTTATATTGCTTATGACTATCGATATCTTGATATCTACTACTTTGTTCCTCTCTACGATCCATCACGTACAGAGCACACTTTACTTATCCATGTCGACTCTCTTTCATACTCTCATTCCTATCAACCCAACTCCTGACAAAACAAAATGAATCAGACTCCTCGGGTGGCTCTATTTCCTCTGCTGGTCCGGTTCCTTCTACCCACAACCGCTGCTCAACCACCGCCGGCGCAGCACCGCGGGCGTGTCTCTCGACTTTAGCACCATCAACGTCCTCGGCTTCGTCTGCTACACCATCAGCACCGCCTCGTTCCTCTTCAGCCCTGCCATTCGCGCCCAATATGCCGCGCGCAACCCGTCGGCGCCGGAGCCTGCCGTCCGCCTCAACGACTTTGCGTACTGCCTGCACGCGGTGCTGCTCAGCTCACTGACGTACTCCATGTTCTTTCCGCGCCTGTGGGGCTTCGATCGGACCGTGAAGCAGCGCTCTTCGACGCCCATACGGGGCGTGTGGTGGGGCAGTTTGGTGGGCGTTGCGGGATCATCGATCCTGGTGCTGGTCGCGAGGGCACGCGCGGGTGGAGGAATCTTGGATAATGATGGCCCTACGTCTTTTTTGAATAGCCATCCTGAGCGATGGGATTGGATTGATGTCGTATGTCTTGTTCCCCCCTCCTTCTTTTTTCGTCATTCTTGTTCCACTTTTTTTTTCTCTCATTTCTTGGTCCTACTTGTATCGTTTCTTCATGTCTTTTCTTTTTACTACTTTTTCTGCCTTTTTTTTCATGTCTATTCAATTGGTATCGACTATTTATCTGCGTAACATGAACTCCGCACTAACGTGACCCCATCGCACAGGCCTACGCATGCGGCTACGTCAAGCTCGTCATCACCATTATCAAATACACCCCGCAGGCATACATCAACTTCCAGCGCAAATCCACCGTGGCATTCAGCATCCTGCAGATCCAACTCGACCTGCTCGGCGGCCTCTTCTCCAACGTTCAGCTGATTCTCGATTCGTCCCTGCAGGGCGACTGGACAGGTGTTACGGGCAACCCGGTCAAATTCGGATTGGGGAACGTGACTATCCTTTTTGATATTGTCTTTATGGTTCAGCATTATTGGCTGTACCGAGGCAATGATGCTACATCACCATCACCACTGGCTGGCGTTGACGTTGATGTCGATCCCATACTGGGTCGGAAGAGCATGGACGATTTCGAAGAAGAAAACGGTGAGAGACGACCGTTATTGTCACATGCCAACTCTCGTAATTCTGCTCCTGCGCATTCCGGATCTGGTCATGGTCCTGCAGTCCGCGACGAGGCTCGTCGGAGGGCGACGGTAGAAGAAGTCGTTTGATTGTGGTTTTTTGGGTCTCCAGTAGCGATGTAGAGCTTCCCTTGGTATGACAGAGAGAAGAAGATACCCCCGGCATATAGTTGGATATTTTATGCGCGGCATACTCATTTCGATATGGCTTTTTCAACACACACTTCATCAACATGGCATACATGTTCATCATAAGCATACTTGATTGAATTTGGAAATGTTAGATCCATGATGAAATTTTATTATCACCGAGCTCAGAATGGAATCAGAGATAAAAAAAAAAAGAATAATTTATATTGGAGTGACATCTAGAAATAACTTTCGCGCGCAGAAATCTTTACACATTAAGACACGCAACACTTTGTGGAATGAAAAATCAAACAAGACTCACCAAGATGAAGAAGAATATCAAGTCATGCCAAAAAAGTACAAGCTTACCATAAATCAAAGAAATCAATACTATACCAGCAACCTAGTGCGCTTGAACGCAAAACACCTTGCAAATGTGGAAATCACAGCGGCTAAGAGGAGAAGGGAAATGGAAAAGGGTCGTAAAAATGTGTCTGAAACAAGTCATATCAAGGCGAAGACGAAGTTTTGTAGGCACGTCTATTCGGATTGCTTGTTTGCCTTTCGCGCAGTCATTTTGCGCGTGCGGTCTGGTTTTTGGTGGATTCGTCTAAAATGGTCCCGCTAATGGAGAGAAGAGCAGTTAGCACAGCATTAGGCATGTACAAATTCAGAGATAGGTTGAACAGACTATCTCAGTACTTACCATGTTGTCCTCTCGACTGAATACCTTTTCGCAGGTTGGCCAGGCACAAGGCACATTGGGATTATGGCTCTTTTCGTGCCGTTCGAGGTCCTTTTTGCTAGAGAATGCGCGGATGTGTGCCTCCGGACAGCCAGGTATTCGGCAGCACAGATGTTTAATGTGGCGCTTGAAGTGCTTCCGCAAGTCGCAAGCGCGGGTATACAATACATGCGACTTGCATTCAGGGTGCTTGCAGCGCCAAGCGCCTGGATAAATCTCAAGGCCATAATCTTCTAGCTCATTCTTTGGGCTCGATGTTGCGGGTGCTGTAGTAGTACTGAACGTGCTAGTACCACTAATGAGAATGGACTTAGATGTGGGGCTCGACACCGGCGTCTGCGAGACAGAAGGTGAAGTGAGATATGGCGTAGAGGGAGTGGGTAAACCAGAGATGGCGGGTGTAGCTGGAGTAGCAGCGGATGTATATGACGGCCTTTTAGGCGCTGGGGTTTCTTCTTGTTGGACTCTTGCTTCCTCTGTGGATACAGAAAGCGAATCAATCCCCGGGAAGCACTGGTCCGCCTTTTGTGATTCGCTTTGTTGTTGATTTTGATGCTGCTGATCATCTCCTCCTTGAAACGGCATTGGCAGGAGCTCCAGATCTTTAGGAAAAAGACAAGGGAAGATGTCTTCTTCATTCAGTTGAGCCATCTCGGCTTCCGGGGAGAAGAGATTATAGGTGTCTGTCGAGGAAGGAGGCGTCAACGCAAGCTCCTGGGATGCGTGCGGAGAGTAATTTCCAAATGATATCGAGAGGTCTAAGTTCTCTAGACACAGTTGTGAAGTGGATGATAGAGGGTCATCATTAATATGCCCACAGTTTTCTTCTTGGAAGGGGAAGGGCAAGGCCCCATGCTCGAGTTGGGAGAGAATTTCTTCATAATTGGGATCCATTGTGTGAATGATGTTAAGCCGTGGCTTATGATGATGTTTTTGTGTGCGCGTGTAAGGTCGAGGTTGTAAGGACTTATGGAGTGTTTTCAATGAGCCGAGAGCGCAGACTATATTATTCACCTTTTGAATAATCTTCTGCTAATGGGAAGCCCAAAGTGTGCGAAGATAAAAAGCTTTGTTTATCACGGTCTCCGGTGGCGACGGCCTATGGCGGGCCTGTGAATGACCTGTTCGAAGGTCACAATGGATTCAGTGTGATCTTTTTCGCATTCCGCTATGTTGAAAAGACACAATCTCCTGTATATATGTGTGCAGGAGATTCCAGATCTTTTATAGTATTTCTTCTCGACCAGTGGCAAAGCTGTGCCAATTCTCGGGTGCACAGATATAAAATTTCTGTGGAAAAGCGCAAACTTACCACAGCATCAGCTGCAGAATTGTAGAAGATGATGTGGCCTCAACCGCTCCTTATTTTCTCCGTGCTGCAAGGCTCAAGGCACCACCTCGTATCTTGGTCTGGAACAATAGGGGGTGAACCATGCAGACGAGGGAATTAAAAGCTTTCAGATTTAGATAGTATTTGTTGTAGTCGTTGTTACCGTCCTTTGGAAGAAGGCGTGTGTCTCTATAGGCGGGTCTGAGAGACGAGGGTAACACTGGTAGTACGGAGGCTCTGCTGCGCGTAGAAAACGTTGTGGAAAGGCGTTCGATAGCCAACGGCCCATGATCTTTGCGACTTCTTGTTCCCAGAGGCTGCGCGACCGTGTCTTTGCTAACGTTGCATGTGCTGAACTCTTTCTGGGGTCTTGCATATCTTGTAGGCTGCAATCAGAGTCAGGAAGGCTGGGTCTAATCAAATGAACTGAAACGTCGCAATGTTCGACGTTAGACCCAGAAAAAGGCACTACCGTGCCTAGTTCAAGACTCGCCCATTCAACCATCTCAAGAGAGAACAGATCACCCTGTTGATTCCCCAAACAAGTTGGGCTTTGAGCTCCTTGATGCTGCCGGGATTTGGTGCGGCAACACAAGGAGCACTCTTGGTAGCTCTTGTAATTGGCAAAGGTGTGCCGCAGTCTCCTCTCATGATGCAGGCTGCATACAGTTAGCCACAGCGTAATAAAACTCACTGACTACCAGCACTTGACTGGCATTGTGCTGGAGTCAAAGGGTATATCATATTTTGAGACAGGGTCGAGCATACTTTAGCCACGTAACAGGCTCGTCGGATTCGAGCTTGTGCAAATACTTGTTGTGGAATGGTGCATCTATTAGCTGAGCAAACCGAGCTTGAAGGGCAATGGTCCTGGCGTCTAACAGACATTCCACGTCATTAGACAGGCTAGAGGGATTTTCGGCAGTGGAGGGGCGCATGAGCGCAATCGACCGAGACCTGTAAATATCCCGGGTTGGCAATTGCGGTTGCTGATGGGTCCATATATGGTAAGTCGGTCGGGAAAGTCCCGACAATACATAGACCTCTATGGTTGATCCTTCCTTGTCGGCAACTAGACATGGCGATTGCGAAAATGGGCCGGCCATGTCATGTTTGCTGATGGGGACGGTCGAGGGAACCATGTCCCTTGGACGGTTATCAATTGGGTTATCCATAAGGCGACAATTGATAGCCGGGTCCACCCAAAGACCGTTGCTAAAGCTTAAAGTCTTAGCGACGGCGGGAACGAAAGTGTAGCTCAACCGAGCCACCACATTGCGAGAGACTTACCTGGGCACGTCGCTGCTAGCTGGTAGCTCAGCAGCGAGCGGATCGGGTGGGCGAGAAAGATTCCACATGGGTCGGGATCAGATCAAGACCGAGGATAGGTCTCGGGCACTCGATAATTTTGACAAGTTAACAAATACCAATATGGTTCGAGAGCAGACAACAAAAGAATGCAACGGTCAAAGTGCAAAAGGAAAAAAAGAACTGAAGAATTGAAAATGGTCAAAGAATTTACTGAGTGCCTGAGGTGACAGGCAGAGACCGGCTTATAAGGCGAGACCCGAAAGTTCAGGCGTCCAACACTGGCTGAGTCATGCGCCTTTCCCCAGCTCAGCCTCGAGCTAGAGTACGGGGTACACACCTATTCCGCAGCGCATCATTAAGCACAGCCCCCCACAGTCTCACGCCTGTGGCTTGCTTGCAACTGGTGGGACCTATCAAACCATTGTTCAGAGATGACATCACTCTGGATGCACCTCTCCAGAGAAATAGATATATAACCTACCTTAGATAATCTCATTTTCAAACTGAGATGCATTGCGGTGTCAGTATAAGAGCAATTCTTGACTGCAATTATCTTGCATTCTTGGGCAGAAACTGGGGCCTCAAAGCCCTTTCTTTGTCTTGTCGGTCCCGTAATACTGAGAAGATTGTAAGAGTAGTTGACAATGAGATTCTGAGAAAGTATTCACTCTCTGCTATTCAATGTCCTTCTTGGCAAGCAATCCAGGACGCGATATATATTTCTATTGTACTTCCTTGAGACAATTGAATTGAGCAACCATGGCGAATGTCAATAGAACGCGATTTCCTTACTAACCGATTTATGTGAATAGTTGGATAATCCACATCTTGATAAATAGATACTTCTGCATCTCGTTGGCACAATAGCTTGGAGCGAATAAATGCAAACAGAATAATAACATATTCATCAACAACTTCATAATTGCTGAAATAGAATAATTTTCAGATTCGTTCTGGAAACTCATTGTCTAAGGTATCGGGTGTGCAAGAATGGACTCGTGCAAGTATATATTGATTTTCCTCAGCTCCTTTCCTCTCCTACTTTGCAAAGACGATCATCCTTTCAAATTTTGAACATCGTTTTATAGGCTGGTCCTGAAGTTAATACCGTGCTTCGGTGTCCAGCCAGAACCTAAAGACAGCATCAGACTCACGGTCTGGTACCGTTGACTTTTTACAACTAAGTTGCAATATCCCGTCCCAACAAGGACGCTGTTGATCGGTGGCGGCGCGGTTGCGGCAGCACTTCAAGATTTGTCCTCATATCTTGAAGTTATTAAAACAGGCACTGAAGAGCCGCTGCTGGTCAGCGTTCTAACGTCCAGGAGCCGTTCATAAGTTTCCGGTTCTCTCACTTTCGCCACAACAAGAACTTTTCTCAGAGAATCCACTGCTGGTCAGTGGTAGAAAGACTGGCCCAGTTTCAAGCAGCAAATGGAGTTGATAATATAGTAAGTAAATCAGCTGCATGTTTGTTTAAAGGATCACTGTTGCTCAAATGATGAAGGTATCACGGAAAGGCTGGTCCTTTGATCAAAATAGAAAGGAAATGATTGACAACAAGGGGTTCGAGACTGTAAGTGTTAATGCCAACTTAAGATGGCAATTTTCGCACGCTCATGTAAACAAAGAAGGGAGAGAAAGACATTTATTGCTTTCTCAGGGTGCCAGGCTGTCGCTGCGCGACCAGACAGGCCCCGATGACCGAAGTCAATCTCCTGAAAAGAGACAAAGCATATGAAGAGGATAATCCGACGGTCTGGGGCCTAGATACGATCCTACCCCGGGATCGAGACCCGGACGCATGGAGATTGACGGATGGTCCAGATTCGTCGGATACTGAGTCACTCGCCTCAGAACAAGAGAGTCGACGGGAATGATCTTGCCCTTTTGTCCAAGCTGCAGAACAGACAAGGACTCGGAGAGCAGGTCTCGTAGTCCTCGTAACCGGCAAGATAAAAGTGCTTTGCTGTCACTGCCACCGACGAAACGCCAACGAATTGATGCTCCTGAGATATAACAAGTTTCGATTCTTTCAGCACCACCCACGGCTACTTCGAAAGATAGTAATGGAAGTTCCAAACTATGGTAACACGTCACATGAATGTCAAAATGGAAAGAAGACACCAAGTACAGATTTGTCTTCGACAAGCAACGCTCATCACTAAGCTTAGAAGAGCGCTTGGCTGTTCAAGGCAAAATATAAGTTTTCTGGGTTCTGACAATGAGGAGGCTACAATCGCGATCGGGTGATGGTGATAGCCGCAGACACGGTTCAGGGAGATCGGCGTTTGGAGTCCTTCGGACGTCAGAGAGAAATGGGTGATCTGCCGGTTTGTAGGTGCGATTCGAAATTATTGGAACCGCTTCCTGCGCGAGCGGTTCAGAACTGGGCAAAGGATCAAGGTGTTTGCTGTGCTCTAGAGTTTGCGGAGGAGGGAGAACCTCCTCCACATCGATACTCAGGAAACATTTGCGAAAGCGTTAAGAAGAGGACGGCCCTGGCGGTCAAGTAAAGAAGTTGGGAGAGGGCCGGCGGCAACTGCCGCTTTTGTTTCGCGTATGAGATAGCAATTGGTCGTAATATTTACTACTTCGTGTGTCTGGAATAAACTCATTTCCCCCCAAGCTCCAGCTCTTGCGTCTCATGCACTGGACCAATTGGGCATGCTGAATTATTTCCTTAGCGATTTAGAAAATGGCAAGTTCAAGTGCTTTCCCAACATCAACAGAGGCCACGGCCGCGCAACAACCTCCCGCAATGGATATTGACATGGATCTCGATTTGGGCCCGGATTATGATCCTACAGCAATGGAGGCTGAAAGTATGGCTACGGTATGGTTACTTCGATCAAGATAGATCCGTGCATTTGCTAAGTAAAACTCGGGCGTAGGATCATCAGCTTGCCGGGGAAACTTCTGCTGTCGAAGCCTCAGTCACACAAGCAGAGGATGCGCCACAACTAACACCACACAAAATTTACATTCGCGGCTTGGATGAGCTTTCGACAGAGGATTTGAATGCCTTTTCATCGGAGCATTTTCCTTCGAATGCACCAACTCGCATCGAATGGATCGATGATACATCTGCTAATTTCGTTTTTCCGACGCCGGCCATTGCTCTTAAGGCATTGGTTTGCTTTTCATTAATTCCGAATGAGGAACCATCTTCTCTACCGACCAGTCAGCTTCGACCTGCAAAATCTTTGGCATCCCACCCGGAGTCGACTCTTCAAGTCAGGTTGGCTACCGTCACCGACGTTAAAAAGCCCCGAGCCTATGAAGCAAGTCGGTTTTACTTGATGCACCCTGAGCATGACCCGCGGGAGTATCGAGGACAGAAAAGCAACGAGGGTCATAGAGGGGATGAGGGTGCGCGGCGAAAATATGATGGGAGAGAGCACCGACGCCGGCTCCGGCAGGACGAAGAGCACGGCTTTGACGTTGGATTGTATGACGATGAACCACGGGCAAGAAGGCGCAGGTCATTATCCAGTGATTCTTCTCCTGATGTAGAAAGAAGATCTCGTGCCGCTGGAAAAGAGCTCTTCCCAACAAAACAGACTGGGAACAAGACAGGGTTGCTCCGAAATAGGAGCGCTTCGCCTGGGTGGAATGGCGCAGACGATGGCACTTCACATAGAAGCAGACACCGTCAACGATCTCCGCCACTCTCTCGCGTGCGGGATCAGGATCGTTCAGTTTCAAATAGAGGGAAAGAATTGTTCTCCGGTCAGGGCGGCGTAGGGACAGACATATCTGGTGAAATCCGCGGTCGCGGGAAGGCTACTGCTACCAACGGTGGAGCCTTGGCCTCTGATGCATCGGTTTTGCCGGATGGCCGCGAACTCTTTCCAAACAGAGCTGGTACGAGCAGACATCGTCGTTCGGGTGCATTCGACGCTGCAGACGAGACTGGGGATTTGTTCAAAGGCCGTCTATCGAGCTCTATGCCTAGATCGGTGAGTCTGCCATAATTGACTCAATAATTATGAATAAACTTGGATTTGCAGCTAATCAAGAGCGTCATGGAATAGAATCCGAATAATCAACACTCAGCGTCCCTTAGCTTCGAAGATAGGGTTTCCATGCCCGCATCTGCTGTTGACTCCAGGCCGTTGGAGGGCTTCAGTTTCCGCGGAGCGGCCAAGCAACAACAGGATCCCGGAATGTCTATTCGAGGTGCGGCTGTAGTCCCAGCACCGTCTCACGCGACTGAGCTGTTTCCCAGAAAACTTGGCGGCAATTCAAACAGGGAACTCTTTGCGGACAAGTTGGAGGGAAGAGGAGGACGACGGCAAAGGGCCGAAGACATGTTTGCTTGAACGAATAGCGCTATTTTGGTTGTGGATTCTTTGTACTTTAGTTCATGTATATATTATTCCCCGGGTTGAAGATGGACTTCGGCGTTTCAGGGAGCAAAATATCTGGAGTGTGTGGTTGCTCTTATACATCAGATACCTGGGCGATTGAGTTGGATTTAGCATTCCCTTTTGAGTTTTTTTTGGGGCAACACTCGAATGGATAACCATCTATATTCTCGCTAGTAAACTGTAGTGACTGGTCTCTTCCCGTTTACCACCAGGTTGTCAGCTAAACTGTTTTTCTACGCGGCGACACCTTTCTCTTTTTTTGACATTCAATCAATGCGTTTGATCTATTCGTTCACAATTAGACGGCTACTCAACCTCTCATGGTGTTTTACCACGCAAAAATACTGAATACTGTAGATCCCGTGATACTTGGCCGGATTCCAATCGTTGAAATTAACAATATAGTAATATAGTCAAGCAATGTTGATACGCCTTATTTTCTGACTTACTACCACTGGGAATCAAGCCCATTGGTAGCGTGGTTCTTGTTATTCTCCATTCCGCCTTCTTAGGAGGCAGGTTGTAGGTCTGGCAGAACGTCCCGCCGGCAGGACCGGGGGGTTGGACACGGCCATAGGCGAGAAGCTAAGCCAAAAGAGGCATCTGACCGACAGGCCGATAGACATGAACGACATGCCCAACCCACATCCCCCACCATAACCAGAGAAGGACAAATGAGAGAGGCTGTCTAGCCGCAAATAATAGTACCCGGGTGATTTAAAGCGGAGAGACAGAGAGAGGTGCTGCAGTGGACATCAAGTTTCGAAACCGTCAGATCCCAGCACTTGGACGACTCATGATTCTCCGACCCCACTCCTCTTGGTCTAATTTTACTCGAGAGCTACTTTCATATTTTTCGTTGTGGTATTTGAAAGAGGCCGCTCGTGCTGCGTTTGGACCTAAAAGTCATCTCCAATAGGATCACTCTTGACTTTGTATACTCTCCGTTACGGTCACTCATAGGCTGCCCCAGGACAACGCCAGATTATCCTCGCTACCCGGTTTTAAGCGTGGTGGACGACAATAATCACGAGCTTTTGAATTGCGGACTTCTGAGCTCGTGAATAGCCAACTTTCAATGTGTTTTCAGGCTCCTCAGCCTTGCAATTTGAATTCTTAAGCTTCAAAGGCGATCCTTATTTCAGGTATGATGAAATCCCCTTACCATCGCTTCGCAGCCAAGCGAACCTTCTGGATCTTGCAATACCTCCATCGCGTTCTTGTGCTCGTTGTTTGCCATTGTCCCAGCTGGGATGAATTTATGTCTCGGAGGAATGGCGATTTGCTTGAAACATTTGCATTTAATATTTCCTCTTTTTGGTTCTGTTCTTTTGGCGGCCTCTCTCGCCCAGTCAGGTTAGAAAATGAATTGGTCACCTGACCTTGCGGCCATTGGAGGAAATGCATGATGAAGATAGGATTCGTGCATTACTCATTCATTCAATCATTCTTCAATTTACTGCCAAGCAGGAGGGTCTTTCAAATTGTTATCCCTGGGGAAATGCGTTAAATGGGTCTCTTGGCTTTGAGAACCTTTCGCTCTTGAGGGCACTAAATGGGATCATCCGCTTCTCAATGATTACTGACATAACTCCAGAATAGAAAAGATTGCTTTGGTTCCAAGTGAGAACTGCAAATTCTCCTCTCAAAGCGCCGGAAAGCGTGAGGAGTCGAGATTGGGAAGCCGCGCGTCGAGGCCCTCACGGAATCCAATCCCGAATTTTAAGGCCTGCAGGAATTTTGACTGATTGAGATTCCTTTCTCCGGTCTAGCAGTTGTTTCTGCTGATTCTATCAAGTGAATCACTGGATCGATAAACCTAGAAGACCTTCATGCAAAGAAGGCTGAGGCCTGTCTTTGCATCCAAACCAACAAACTGGCAGAAGAATCCTATGATCCCGACGACGCCCTACTCCGAAATACTCCTCCGCCTCAAGCAAAGATTGTTAGGCTTAATACCCCAGCATCAACGCCTCCTCCGCAGCTTCCGCAGGATTCAGTTCAATCTCCAGAGCGGGTCAGTACCAGCTCTCATAAGAGACGTCGAAAATACTCTAATTATCCAAAGCGTGCGGCGAATCAGGGTGACGCCACTTTAGTTAGTCTCATGGGACCTAATTACCCAGAAGTGGCGCAGCAAGTGCGGTGTTCCCCGAGTTCAAGCTCGAGTTCAGAGTCCGAATCTAGTGACTCTGAGCCTTTGCATAGCGATGGTGAAGAGAAGGCGCGCGGGACAGGCCCTGGCGGCCTTGACCATGATTTGATTAGTACGGCGCAGGCGGCTCAAGACGCGCTGCGCTCTTTCAATGCCGCACAATCTTCTGCTCCTGGCGTCTCCTACGAGAGCACGGACTCTGGATATCGCGAAGCCGAGAATCGGCAAATAAATAATTTACAAAATCCAGAACTGGCGCCGCACGACGCCCCAAGTTCTAGCGAGCAAACGCAGAATAGCCCTGCAAAGTCGAAAAACAGTGAGCCTGGTGATGGCTCACCAGATCAGACGCAACACAATGCTTTTCCTGATAGAAAACGCAGTCCCTCGCAAGGACCAGGAGATGAGCTTCGTGGAGGCGATGGCAGCGTAAAGTCGCCTGACTTACGTCTTCATCCAATCTCAACCTCGCAGGAGACTTCGGGGCCAAGATTTCGGATGCCACAGGACAATGGACCTCAACAAAGCCTGCCTTCATTAAGTCAATTAACGCAGCTAGCAGAAGCTGCAGAAAAGAAGTCATTTGATGGCAGATCCAATGCTGTCACCCATAGTGGTCCCTCTTTCCACTCTAATGGGACCGGTCCGGCGCATCAGCCGACAGGTGCTACAACAAATTTCAGTGGCCAAGACCCGCGCATGCTAAATCAATTCATCGCTCCATCAAATCCACAGCCTTATCGAGAACACTCAGCCCTTCGTCGTCTTTCTAGCGAATCTGGGCCGACACAGACGTCTTCTCATGGTGGATACCATGAGACGTCCTCGCGAACCAATGGATACGGCCAAGCTCGAGAGCTCCCAAGCATATCATCACCTTCTCAATCCACCTCTCCAGACTCTAATACCCCCTCGACATACTCTTATTATACTCCACGAAGGCATTTTCAAGTGCCTGACCATGGTGTTGTCTATCATACGGACGCCCATTCCCTATCTACAGCTATACCGGGTGCAGAACAGCAGCATGGTATTGACCGTTATTCAACGAGCTCAAATCATAGTTCAAGTAATCATCCGTTGGCCTTTCACGCAGATCATAGTAGCCATCTTCGTTACAGCCATTCTCCTGCAACAGCGTCTCTTTCTACTAGTGGATTTCGATGCGAGTATCCAGGATGTACCGCACCGCCTTTTCAAACGCAGTACCTGCTCAAGTATGTCCTGTCCGCGCTCCCGCAATCTGAAGATGCAACTCAAACTAACTATCTGATCAGCTCCCACGCTACCGTGCACTCGCAACTACGGCCACATTTCTGTTCGGTGCCCGGCTGTCCCCGCGGCGTGGGCGGTCGAGGGTTCAAGCGAAAGAACGAAATGATCCGGCATGGACTCGTTCACGAATCCCCTGGATATCGGTGTCCGTTTTGTCCAGACCGTGAGCATAAATATCCCCGACCCGACAACCTCCAAAGGTATGCTAGCTACGTACACTGTTTCCGAAGCAACTGCTGATAGTCGTTTGAAGGCACGTGCGAGTACATCACATGGAAATAGACAGGGATGATCCCCAGTTGCGAGAAGTATTGGCACAGCGGCCACAGGGGGGGAGTCGAGGTCGCCGCCGTCGCCTCGGAGGATAAACTCTTATTCTCTTTTCTTTACTTATTGTGGGGCTTCTATCCCCTGTCAATTTGCATTTTCACTCTTCAAAAACGTTTGATTAATCTCTTGTCTTTTTCTCATACCTTGGGCATGGTTCGATTTACTGCTCTGCAAGCGACAGTTATGGCGTCATGGTCAGAGCGTGACGATACCAATTTGATTTTTCTTTTTCTTTTTCGGGCGCACTATTTACATCAACATTTTTACATGACTAAACAGCCAATGGTGGAACGTCTTTTCAAGTTATGGCTATACTCTTCATAGCGATGCAGGTTTGAGAGCAAATGTATGGGGGCATTAGATCCGATGATTTTGAACAATCGTGTGTACAAAATACCGATAAGCTGGTCAAAAATTGGTATATTTTCTTATCAGATTAAGTAAACATCTTGAACGATAGGCTACACTTCTGTCCTTGGGATATTACCTTTCTTTAAGATCGCCGGTAGCCGCTTTTCGTAAGATGTGTTGTTCGGTATGCTACAGTATTGTTTGCGGGTGCCACATACAGGTCAAGGAACGGCGCTACGGTCTAGATAAAGGCGAGGCTGATGAGCAGATAACACTTGCAGTCCCCACTGTGGAGATTTGGCCAGCGACCGTTGCAGGACCCTGATGGGCCGTTTGTCAGTACAGTAAGGTACCTACTCCGTACCTGCTTTCTCATCGCAGTCAATGAAAATCATCATCTTATTAGTTACAACACTCTCCATTTCCATCCAAGCTCCTTTGTAATAAGATTAGATAGGGTTATTGAAGAAGAATTCTATGCCCTGGGCTTGTTCAGCACAAGTCCGCTAGCAAAGCCAAAACCAAAGCTAAAGCGTTGCGCGCATTGCTAGGTAAGGTAAGTATCCCACCAGCAGTAGTTTAGTGCCCGGAAACTTCTTATAGAAACATTTTGTGTTGGGTGCCTGGGGCCTTACGTAGCACCGCTCGGGTGCAGCCGCTGAGGCGCCCCTGTGGTGACCCAAGTCAGCCACGCCCCCCAAATGGCACAATAATCTCCCCCGAGGAAGCTTTCAGGTCGGAAGGCCATGGAAAAAGTGATTCATCAAACCCGAGTTTGGCAAGCGTGGTCTGTCGCGATACTTCTGGCTAGTTCCCACCCAGTGTAGCTGGCCAGACTCGATCAAGTAGAGAGACTCTCGTACGCATCTGTGACTTTGGCCAGATCGAGGTACGGGGAACCCCTCCTTCGCCAGAAAAGTACTTCGGATTCCCGGGGCCAGTCCGCAGCCTGTCTGTACCTGCTCGGTACTGCCATCGCCCCTGCCGGTGAACTTGCTCAGGGCACTGTGTCGATTCGCGCGCCGCAAAATAAGCCTACCTAACCTACAGTACTGCACATCTTTCCAGAACGATCTTGATCCTAAGCCCTGAAGAAGCCACCATCATCTCTTTCTCTATATCGTCAAAACAGCGGCCGCAGGGCGCTCCGAGGCTCCATCAGTCTCGAGATTTACCTATTCGGTGGTCCCAACCGTGTCTTCCGCTCAGCCCTGTCAAGAAGCCGCATATCCCGGGCTATTGAGAGTAAGGAGGGGAGCGGCCTTGTCATCCTCAGTCCTTCAGGCCGGACCTGAGGATGATAGCGGAGATGTCATGTGTTGGAACCGTCGCCAGAGATCGCAAAGGAATAGGTACCGAAAGCGCCAACCTCAATGATAATCGCCCAGTGATACGCCTGCCCGCCTTCGTTGCTCTGGTACGCGGCGGATACTTCAAGAATCCGTCAAACCTCGTTGAGCTCGAATAGATACTTCACCAATATGCTACCGTCAACAGCCCTCGAATTACGTCCTACGGGGTTCCCATTCTCTCAAATGCAGTCGCATCCTAGCAACTACTACCTGGGCTCTCAAGCCACCTCTCCAGATACCGGCATGCTCATGCAGCCGGACACCACGTCTCAATGGATCCGAGCGTCATTACAAGCCCAGCAGCAACAGCATGTGCAACCGTCTCTTCAGGCCGACTTCTCAAGCAATCTGCGACCCGTCGGCATTTTTAATGGCGGGTCAGAGAACCAATTCGGCGCCGAGCATATGCTTCGAAGGAAGACACCAAATGGAACGCTGTCAGCAGCGTATGATGGCACTCCTATTGATTGGGCATCCCAAGCTCACCCCCAAAAGCACCTTCTTGCCTCTGTCACGAATGACGGCAAAGGAGGTGCCATTCAAGATTCGGGGTTGAGAGCACCGTATGGCTCCATAGCGCAACCTCGCACCTCTCATATTCAGGACCGAAATTTTGGCATATCTCATGATGCTTTTTCAAAACAATTCAAATTTTATCCGTCGCAATATTCCACCAATATAGATTCGATGCTTAATCAGGCCCCTGGGCAGTCATTGCAATTATACAAGCCTCCTTCGGCGCACCAAACAGCAACTGGGTTTCAAATGCCTTACCAACCGGGTCTAGGTCCAACCGCATCCAATATAACCGGGCCCTATGGCCCATATTGGCCCGATGGCACGTTTGTTCCTTATCGGCCGGCGGCATTTCGAGACCCCAGATATCCTCCTCGCGTTCCAGATATCAACCTTCTTTCGAGTCCCCCGGTGTATCCCGGACAGCGTCACAGCCTTCAGGATGGTCTCGACTATGGCGCTTTATCTTATCCCGAACACTGCAGTAAATATAGAGCTACAGATCCGACTTCGTCTCAATTGAAGAAAGGCGAGAACCTCCAATTTGACTGTTGGGGAGATGTTAGTGCACTCAGAAAAGATGGATCGAATAGATTATCCACGGCACACTTGCCACTGCATAAAGGTCATCCAGGCGACGCCTCGATACTTATGGCCCAAAGTGCCCTCCTAACGTGAGTCACCATTCTGCTGACTAGTGTAATGATCTCTAATGAGCAATGCAGAGAAAATTTGCCAATTCGCGCTGGCATCCAGTCAGCAAAGATAGAATCGGAAGAGGAACTATTGGCATGGGCTCATGTTGTTTATAGAAAACTTCTGGCGTTCCAGAAGGCGACAAGAAATGATATATCCAGCCATCCTTCGCATCGTCCTTCAAAGCCAATATACCTGAACCCTCCTCGTCGCCCGGGCCGATCCTCGGTTGCGTCTGCGAACACTTTCATCAACTCTAGCAAAGACTGCAATCACCAGATCCAGTCGAAAGGTGGATTCCATAATGAGCCGACCACCATACATCAAAATGTTTCCAGTGCGCTGCCGCATTCAGGCGTGGATCCATCATCCCAGCCAAGTTCGTCGAGACACCAAATCAACGAGAAGCTCCCTTTTGTTGGCAATTGGGGGAGCAAGGCCGAACCTCCCACTTGGGCATCATTCACAAGCCATACAGGGCTTCGAGGCCCTCATCACGGGAATCAATTTGGACTGCCGGCGGGGAATAATAATGCAGGCGTAGTAGGGCTATATTCCGCTTCTGCTGAAGCTACAACGGCCCTGGAATTGCTTACCACCCTTTGCCGGGATGGCGGTTGGAAATGGATAGATGGAATGCTCCTTGGTGGCTGCCTGGCTTATGGACTTGGTGATTACACAAAGGCGCTAAGTTGGTATCTGATGATTATCGAAATCGAGCCCAGGTATATCGCGCATTCTCTTGTCATCGAATATTCTAGGTCGCTAACATATTTCCCAGTCATGTTGAGGCTATCTCGAACCTGGCAGCAACCCTCCTGGCATTAAATCGACGAGAAGAGGCAGAACAGTATTGGCTTCGGGCAATCAAGTTACGTCCAAGTTACTTGGAAGCTGTAGAGCATCTTGTCGCTCTTCTCTGCGGAAACGGCCGAGCAAAAGAAGCCATCTCTCTAATAGAATTCATTGAACAGTCCCTGGAAGTTCCGAAAAATGACATGGTCCCAGATTTCGATCGTATAGACGACCATTTTAGTCGAAGGAGTCCTTCATCGAGTAGCTCTATATTTGACAATCTCGATAGGGCAATATTTGATTATGAGGATGATGACTTGCAAGCTAGGAGAATTCTGGAGGACGATCGGCCATTCAAATCCACGACTTTGTCAAGCAACCTTGCTCTTCCGGGTTCTGATAACGGAAGGATTATCGCTCTGATACATGCCAAAGGAAACATGCTTTACGCTCTTGGGAATAATATTGCAGCTGCAAAAGCATTTGAAGATGCAGTCATGATAGCTGTCGGCCACAGAATCAAGGGTATTCAAGAACTCATAACTCGAATACTGCGGGCAGTCTCTACCAGCTCCGCATTTCCATCGAGAGAAGAGGTCAATGTGACCCCCAACGGTATTGTACTTCTCTCGCCGGAGCAAGCACTCCAAACGGCAAGGTTACTCTTCCCAGGCCCTGGCGAATTGCCCGGCTTGAAAGAGGCTCCCAACCAGATTGCTAAGAATGCTGCCATTCTGACCACTAGCAACTCTCTTTTGTCTCTGGCAAAGATATTTCAAGATGGAATGTCGTCAAACAGCACATCACCGAGACCTTCTTTTGGCGTCCGAGATATCCTTGCCTTGTATTACTTTTCGCTTTCGCTCCAACCCAGTCCTTCCACTGCCAACAACGTCGGCATTCTCTTCGCTAGTGTGCAACACTCAGTACCAACAACTCGGCCAGTCAACATGAATAACTCACAGCTGCCACCCATTCCCGGTGTTGTGCCTGGTAGCGGAATAGCCTTGGCTCTTTCATACTACAATTACGGTCTCAACCTTGATCCGAAACACGCACATTTATATACAAACCTGGGAAGCCTTCTCAAAGACATTGGGCAGCTTGCTGCTGCCATAAAGATGTACGAACAAGCGGTTGCTTGCGATGGGACTTTTGATATCGCATTGGCGAACTTGGCCAACGCTGTGAAGGATCAAGGGAGGATTGGCGACGCCATTGGCTATTACAGACGCGCTGTGGCCTCGAATCCTGACTTTGCTGAAGCTGTTTGTGGCCTTGCTAATGCACTCAACTCCGTCTGTGGGTGGACGGGGCGAGGCGGCATTCTTTTCCGAGATGGAAAGCGGGATCGGTGGCACGTTGATGAGACCGGAATGTTGATTGACTCCGTGCCCTTGAATGCTCCTAATATTGGCTGGATCAAGCGCGTTGTCGATATTGTGGAGAAGCAGCTCGTTGACGGAGAAAGCTGGGGAAGGGGAACACTATCCGCCACACCAGAGACCTTGCTCAAGCAGCTGTCGGCGACTTTTGATCGTCAAGACGCTCTTCACAATGAGCAGGCATCTCGCCTTGGGCGAGCCTTGAGTCGCTGGGCCGGACAGCCGTGGGAAGGCGCAAGGTTGGTGAGGTTGATTGAACGAGCAATGAAGAGGATTGCCTGGCAATGGTATCAGGACCGATATATTCTACAAAGAGCGCGGGATTTCTCGAATTACGCAAGGCCACAACTTCCACCATCCTTGGCAGTTCCCAGTGCTCCTACCGTACTTCCTTTTCATACATTTACATGCCCTCTAACAGCAAAGCAAATCCGGATGATTTCTCAGCGCAATGCCCTGCGAATATCAACATCGACACTACGTGCTCCCTGGCTTCCTCGAACAGTCTATCCGCCGCCTGCGCCACCGGCGCCCTGTTTGAATGTTGGCTACGTGTCTTCCGATTTTAACAATCACCCGCTAGCACACCTGATGCAATCCGCATTTGGGTTTCATGATGTTGCAAAAGTCAAAGCGTTCTGCTATGCAACAACAGCGAGCGATCATTCCGTACACCGTCAGCAGATTGAACGAGAGGCGCCGGTTTTCCACGATGCGAGTAGTTGGTCTGCTGAGCGTCTTGTCAGTCAGATTGTCTATGACGGGATCCATATTCTAGTTAATCTCAACGGTTATACCAGAGGAGCAAGGAACGAAATCTTCGCCGCGAGACCAGCGCCGATCCAAATGGCCTTTATGGGCTTTGCTGGTTCTTTGGGTGCCGAGTGGTGCGATTACTTGTTGGCCGACGAGACTGCAGTTCCACGGGAAGCGTTACGACCGTGGCGTCGCAATGTTGACTTGGACGACTCCATCGTGGATGAGAGTTTTGGCGCAAGTAATGATGACTGGATCTACTCGGAAAATCTAATCATGGCACGAGACACATTCTTTTGTTGCGATCACAGGCAGAGCGCACCCGACGCTCGAGGCAGACAACTAGATTGGGACGAGGAACAGGCAAGGAGATGGCAAATGCGAAAGAAGCTGTTTCCGTTTCTGCCAGACGATTCAATTATTCTTGGGAACTTTAATCAATTGTACAAGGCATGTTACGCTTCAGCAATCTTTTTTTTTACTATTTGGAAAACTTTTGTGTTCATTACTTACGGACATTGTCAGATTGACCCATCAACCTTTCGCACATGGCTGCGAATTCTGGCAAGAGTGCCCAGGGCTATTCTTTGGCTTCTCCGATTTCCGGACTTGGGAGAAACGAACCTCAAACAGACAGCGCTACTGTGGGCAGGAGCTGAGGTGGCTTCGCGGATCATCTTTACAGATGTTGCACCCAAGCATGAGCACATATCGCGGGCCAGAGTGTGCGATCTCTTTCTCGATACCCCGGAGTGTAATGCTCACACCACCGCCGCTGATACTCTGTGGTCAGGCACGCCTCTCCTGACTTTGCCAAGGTACAAGTACAAGATGTGCTCACGCATGGCGGCGTCAATCCTAAAAGGCGCACTACCAAAGAGCCCAGAAGGCAAGGAAGCTGCGCGGGATCTGATCGCCAGAAGCGAAGAAGACTTTGAGGAGCGAGCGGTTGCATTGGCCAGTGGGCTAAGATATGCGACCCAGTTGGGCCATCATGGCAAGGGCACGGGTCGATTGGTGGAGCTGCGCAAGATGCTGTATGAGAGCCGGTGGACAAGCGCCCTGTTCGATACTCGGCGTTGGGTGCGTGACTTGGAGGAGGCATACCAAGAGGCATGGCGTAAGTGGGTCGCCGGGGAAGGCGGAGATATTTGGTTATGATGGGGTGACGGGGTTGATGGGCTTTTTTTTGGTGGGTTTCTTACTGGTTGCATCATCTGTTCTGTCGTTTTGTGCCTTGTTGCTTTTGGGCCTATCGGTGTGTTATCGGTGTGATATATCTCATAGGGAAGCCTAGAGGACAGGGTCAAGGATTTCGAGATGGGAAAAGATCGAAGATCCTCTTTTTTTGATTTTACAAGGGGGACGGATTATGGCGTGTCGGCAGATCACGATTGGGCTCGAGCTTGGGATAGATTTGGGAATTACTACTCCCTTTTGGTGTTATTTCCCTTTTTCCCATTTTTTCCTTTTGGGAGGTGTGCGCCGGAGACACATTTTGCAGTAATTACATACCCAGGATTGGAAATCCGTTTGTCTTTTTTTGTTGTTCCTTTATCTTACATCTCCTTTGATCTTGTTCTCTTCTTTCATGTCTAATCTTCTATTGCAGTCCTAGTTGTTTTTTTTTTTTTTTTTGCCCCATGGTATTCTTTTTTAGTTCTAAATGTTTTTGGTCTTCTTTCTGAATTACCTGCTTTGCGATACTTCATTGTCAGTTAATATGTTGCCATTTTGGAAATTGGTTGGTCTACTTTCGGGGAAGCAATTTAGACTGGGGGAATCTTTAGATGGCCTGCTCTGCGAGGCGGCGCCCATTGAGGAACGCCACAGGCGCTTTTTCCTTTTTTCCATTTGGAATACAGAGTACTACCGTACCTTGACACTTTGGATGACAATTCAGATTCGTTGATTTCTTTGGTTTGGTCTTCTAGGTGGGTAGGTACCTTACCATACCTTTCCTAGGTACCCAGTAATTTATCCCAGAGGTCCCAAAGTCCCGCCCACCCACTCCCCTCTCCCCAATAAAAACCGGCTACTGTACAGCGTACTGTGTAAAGATATTATCAAACCCCATTTCCACCCGCTTTGCACCGTCTTCCACCGTCTTGCACTGCTTAGTGGTGGCCAGTGTGCCAGTGTGCCTATGTGCCAGGCGTGGGAAGGAAAAAAAACAGGATTCCATGGTTTTGATCTCCCGGGAGCAGTCAGGCCCCGCGGGAGTCCGCGCTCTTCTACTTTCGCCCTCTTTCGCTCTTTCGCTCTTTTGGCGTCCTGGGCGTTCTGGCGTTCTGGCGTTCTGGCATCCGGGCGTCCGGGCGTCCGGGCGTCACCGCAGTTCCCCCCGGCCCAGGACACCAGGGCCCCAAGGAACCTCCCGCCGCTTGCCCTGCCTGCCTGGCCTGCCTACCTACCTCTTCACTTTTAACACCTGCACTTGCTACTTACTCTTTGCTCTTTTGAGAAGATTATGCATATCGTCCAATTGTCCAGGTGTCCCGGTGTCCGGGGTATTTACAGAGTACGTATCCTATCATCCTCAAAACTAGGTAGGTATCTTAAAGCCATAAGCACCGACGCCTCTAGCCCAGAGGCCCAGAACTATGAGTAACTACCCCGGGGTGAGGGGGTTTAATGAGCTTGGAGTCCCCAACTAACGGTGATACTACCTATGTACAGAAGACAACCAACAACATATTTACCTCCAATGTTCAGTCTTCACTGTTCCTGTTCATTGGTCCCATACCAAGGAATATAGAGGAGAAGAAAGACACGAAAGAGAAGAAGACGAAGGAGGAGGATGAACCAACTAGTAGGGAGTAGGGAGTAATGTAGGTAAGGTATGTATGTAGCGGCACTGGTCCCCCGAAGAAGAAAAAAATGGGGGGCCCGGTAGATATGGAAGAGACACTTGGCCCGGGTAAAGAATTAGGGGCCTCTGGTAGAGTAGAATAGAATAGAAATGAAGGACACCTGGACGAATAAGAAGACTCGGGACAAACGGATGAACATCGGGACGAATAAAGGAGCCAGTAGTTAACATGGAGGGGACAGCAGAGAGTGCTATTGGTCAAAAGTAACTTTAGGCTTACCTGGATTGAAGAGGTACGCGGTACAAACGTATAGTTGGTCGTTGGTTATGGATTTATTCGTTTTCTTTTCGTTGCGGAGATATAGGAGTTCCACAGTATAGTACAGTGCAGTACAGTACAGCGACGTGGACAATGTAATGGCATGGCATAGAATACAGTACACCAAGCTTGTCAGGGGGGAGAGAGCTGAGAGTGAGAGAGATGGAAAAAGAGAGAAGGGCTAAGAGAACGGACATGTCTCATGAGGAGATGCTGGAGAGCCTTCACGTTGCGGCTATTGGACAATTCCGAAACCCTGCGTTCAGGAGCACTGGAGTTGATTCGACCTGGGAGTCGGGACGGGAAACATGGAGATACCCTCCTTTGTGAGGGTGTGCTGGACTCTCCTCATTCTTGACAGAAAGGGAACGGATGCACACTTACGTTGTTGTCTGGAGCCTTGAGAGACGGGCCTCTATTCGTTGGACGAGTCTGCTCTTCTTGTTCTTCTTGTTCTCCTCTTACCAGGGTCTTCTTTCTCAACGCCCGGTCCGTCGAGACCAAGGCTTAAGACACATCGACACTCCATAACCCGACCACCCGAGGAAGCGCCAGAGGCCTTGCCACTTACCTTCTGCATTTGGGACAAGTGGGGTAAGGGAGGGGCGGAACCCCCCGGCGATCTAGAAAGCGGGTGACCGCGTAATCTGAGATGGCGAGACGATGGGATAGCGTGACAGCTGCGAAGTCGTTGAAACTGCAGATGAAGCGATCAAGGGAAAACACGAATGAGGCTGCCATAGACGAGTATGCATGTCTGCCTTTCAAAGGGTCATTCCTTGGATTCGCGTTAGGGTCGGATCGGGAGGAAGTCAAACGGAAATGTGTAGAGACCTGATGGCGTTTGAGTCATATTGCTTTTTGCATTCCGTTTCTTCCAGGTAGTAGATCGAGATATCTGAGCTAGATTTGTGAGCTGCATTAGCAGATTGATCATATGGAGACCCTTTTTGTTTTTTGCCTCTAGTGAGTTAGTTGATTCGATTGCCTGGATCCATCTTTTACCCTTGGCCTCATCGACAGCAATCAGAGTGGCTGCGGAGTTTTCTCCGTCTGATCGTTGCGCTCCCAGAGGTGAGGAGAAGGTGACGACGCTACCACTGTAGCTTGGTGACAACATTATCCCCTGTATGTAGTTTTCTTTTCACCGCCAGGGTAGTGCTGTATGGCGCAGTGCAATGGCGGATATGAGAAGAGAAAAAAGGCGACAAGGTTACGCAAGTGATGGTAGCTGATGGTAGTAGAATGGAGCGGAGAAAAGAGGGGGGCCCACCAGAACATGGTGGCGGGGTACAGTACAACTATTTGGAATGATCAATAGCAAAAGAGAGTAAAGATCGACAAGATCAGAGAAGGCAAGCAGCGAGGCAATATTGAGGCGTCAAATAAACGGGATAGTATGAAGATGAGAGCGCGTCTTTTTTGGACGAATTCAGTAATATGGACTGTAGAGCGCAGGAGACACAAGGGACAGAGAGAGACGAAAGCCGGGGAAGCTAAGCAAGCTTAGAAAAGCCAAAAAGTTGAGAGCTGGATGAGCAGGGTGATTTCCTTGGATCTAAGGTTCCGAGGTAAAGGATCAAAGTGGGAAAAGAGTGTGATTATTGGTAGAGCTGTGGTGTCGCTCATCTTGGAACGTCCCAAATGAGGACGGGAGATCATGCATGTCGCCGATCCTCCCGATCGGATCGGGAGCTCGCTGTGCGCATTGATTGGTACAACTTGGACGTGAGCAGAAACCCGTCGAATCTCCCAAAAGGGCGATGAGCAGTAGAGAGATCTCGACGACCGAGGACTCCGGAATATTCAACAAGAAAATACGGAGTAATTTATATTATAATTTCTCTATTGATGTTATTGAAGTTGTTTAATTCTATGCTTTTCTATTCTGCATGATTTAATTTGGAGTCGGGATTTTATTTTATTTTACTTATCTTTTTCTACCATTATTTTTATTTTAAAAAATAAAATAAAAATAAAATAAGTTTACATTCGAAACACACAAATAAATTGGTGACAATATAATGAAAATGATCCAAGGTCGTAAGGATCCGATAACACCCAGCGGACATGGTCATGCTCACATTCTCCAAGATTTCACAAGCATTACTCCCCCTTTCTCTGAAGCCGTCCAAGCTAGACTACAGACTAGGAACGTTGCTACATGTTTCACCTTGCAGAGTACTCTTACGAATACAGGTGACAAAGATCGAGTAGGGAGAGGCCTGGTCTATTCAATGATGATGCTATAGATTAAAGGAGATCACATATCTCCAATATGGAATTTTCCCCGAAATAAATCCGCTCGACTTTATCGTCTTTCTCGGTGCCGAGCAACAAATAATATGCTTAGTGTCATTAATTCATCGCACATACTTTTGAGGTTTTAGTTCGGCGATACCTTGTAATATATTGAGTGTAATAATGATTCGTAAGGCATTAGAAAGTACAGCAGTACTCTATAACCGTCGATTGTCAGACGAGGCTTAACTAAGATCGTCATAAACATCTGGCATGTCCGATCGTTATTGCAGAGCTAATCTGCATGGCTGAATCACTGCCCTCCATCGTCCCAAGATCGGGGCGTCCGAATTCTAATCTCAATAGAGCAATGCGTCCGGCGCAGGCTGTTCCAAACTGTAGCGCATGGCCACCGTGTCAGATAAGGGATCAACCAAGGCGTAACGATTTAGCTCCATCTCCCTACCGTTAGAGACTACGGACGAGGAGCATGGTCCTTCTCCTGAGGTGCGGCGAATATTTTTTTTTTTTTGTTTTGGTGTGTTCCAAGTACTCGTAACGAGCGGAAACCGAAAGACCGAGGGACGTGGATCCTTGGACAGAGGAACCGGGTTAATAAGAGCGTTACGCTATAACGTGTGGCAGAGTAGTGTACCGAGGTAATCACAGAATAATTACTCCATAGATCTCTTTAATTCAGAGACAAGGGGGAAGTGGAAGGGGAGAAAAGAGAAAAGTGGGTAAGGCTATAACGTCGAGGCAGCTGAAAGCTACATCTATGATGCAATTTTTTATGCACTGTACGGATTACAAGTGGGTCGGAGTCGGCGAAAAAGCCATTGTGAAGCGAACAGGGGGAAAATAATAAACACAGTGGACCACGTCCCGCTAGAGAAGCGTTAGAACCATGAGCTAAGATCGAGCACTAAACTAACGACGGTGGTTAAAGAGATGTTGATCCGTTGGTTCAGGGATGGCCCTTGTCGAACAGAGTGTTTTCCATTGTTGATTCAACAGAATTGACCACAAAGGGAATCTGACGAGAGCGTATTCAGGCGAGGCTTATTTTTGCCTCCACAAGGAGCTTGTACTGCGGTAATGTCCGAGAGTTCAAGCTTGTTCAAACACCCACGACATAAAATTACCTTAGGTAAGGTACCTTAAGGTAGTTATGAGATACGAAAGTACCTATGCCGTATTTTGTCCAATCATACGGAGCTGCGCATTATTGATGGCCGAGGCGTAATCCATCAATAATATACCGGCAAACGCACGGTACCTTACATCCGTAGTCTTTCTTTCCTTAATTCTTGAGTTAAGAAGATAACACCCTATTTCCTCGATCAAGCTATTATCTGACCCGGCTCAGCGAAATCCCAGCCGGAGACTCTGATGCCTGCCTACCTTAGTACCTTACTCGTAAGCAGCGTCAGAATCAAGGACAACCAGAGCAAAAACAAGCTATTTTTAACACCTCGGCATCTTTCCTGATCGGGTATGCAGCTCGAAAGGAGGGCTGTTAATTCTGCTGCGTGGCATATCTGCTCGTTCCCTTTGGGATATCGATTGCATGGCACCCTACCGGAGGTGCATTGCAGCGGGTTTCAGCGATACGACGCAAGAGGAAACGTCAATCATCAAGACTTTTCAAGCATACGGCAAACCCGAGGGAAAGGGAGGGAGGCCAACGGCAGCAGGGTCAGATAAGGTTTCAGCCAGTAAGACGCGCTGCCACGGTACTTCTTCCACAATAACTCGTAAGGAGTACCTTTGTGTATGCATAATCCGAGATATTTGGCTCCCTGCATGCCACCATCCTCTTTTTTAAATCTACCCTCACTCACTCTCTTTTCGGACATATTTTGACATGTCCTCACATTATTCTCCCTCTCGACAATACGGACATGAAAAAAAAAAAAAAAACCAGGTCGAGATTTTCTATCCATGAACTTGGTTTCTCGCCGTTTCCGTGTGAGAAAACCACACCCTGTCGTGTCTCACTAGCTTTTCCCAGAGGCGTTTTCGTTTCCTCTCTTTGCCATGATAGACTGGACATTTTGCCCTATGCAACGTCGCTGTGCAAGGAGAGTGGAGTTTGTTCCACATAAAACTTATTCACAGACTCTCCTGAATTATGCTCTTCTTATTTTAGAACGACAAAATGTAGAAATGCTACGGAGCATACTCCGTATATGCAGGCATCAAAGCAAAAAGAAGCGACAGATCAGTGGGGCGTGAGGTTCAGGTATGCAGGACGAAGAGGGCGTTTTTCACTTGGAATGAGCGCGGGCTGTGAGTATACGAGATTGGTTACCTTCCAATGGTAAGTCTTCTCTGGGGTCAAGAAGTCTTGCAACGAACTACACCTCCAAGCCCTGGGGTATTTTACCCGAAGCAAGTACACCCCACCAACTTTCTCAACGCTCATGGCTTGTGTGTGGGAGGAATTTTCCCCTCACATTGTTCATAACACCACGATATCATAAGGTGAATAGTTTTCGTCTAACTTATACCACCGCTAATTGAGAGCAGAGCCAAGCCAGATTTAATCCACGGTTCAATCACAAAACCAAGGGTTGTCAAATCTTCGTTTAGTCCGAAGTTTCCGCCAGCTCTATAGCCCTTTAGGCTAGGAAGCTGAACCGACCCGAGCGGACAGGCCGCTGAACCATTCATCGGTCGATCCATCCTCGCGGGTAGGAGAGCCTACGGGAAAATGGACAGAAAAGAAAGTCATCTGGAGACTGCGGCAGCTGCCGCGGTGGCCGCAGATTTCCTCTGCTTCGACCTGCTGCTGCGTGCTACCTGAGGATTCCCGCGCGCATTAGGTGCAGCCTGGCCCGTTGTCATGGGTCCAGATTTTGTCCAGCCTTTGGGGGCCGTAGGACCGCCCAAAGAGTCGCCCCAATCGTGTGGGTAGAGCCGTTAAGGGACTTTTGGCAATAATGGCGGGTGACCCAAGGGCGGAAGCCCGTCCCCTCGCGCCGGATAGTGCATCATCTCGGAGATGACGAACCCTCGCAAGACTTCCTGTTCTTGTCATAGCGGCCGGTTCCTTGGCCGTAATCGACCATTTGACTCGAAGAGTCTCGATAGTAAGTTGAAGGGCTTTCTCCCCTCTGAGGTCCTTTCTTTAACAATTACGAGATCAAGCTTGCGTTGTGTGTTTGTATCGATTATAGGTGTGAGCGGTGGGTGTGTTGGCTTTCTCGGTGTCAACAGCAAAGAATTGGTGCTTCCAACGGCCAGGCCACTGCTTCGATCATCATCTTGCCAAACATTATCACCGACAACGCGACTAAAAAATCATGGGTGTGGACCAACGTCATCTGCATCCTATTGCGACACAATAAAATATATTTATTTGCACTTTTGGAGTACCGTCAATTTGGCAGATACGAGGTTGAACGCCAAGTACATTTCTCGGAACCGTACCTGTGGGTGTGACTGTTCACGCGACGATCGAAAACCGTTTTTGTCGATTCGTACATTGGAGCGACACGCTACTGCTCGACAGGTGAGCCGCCATGGCAAGTCAATAAAACTACTCGAGCCCATCGACTTGAAATACACGAGCTAGAGCAATCATAATAATAATGACGTTTTCCAATCGATGTATTTTTCTGTTCCAATTGCAGGCAATTGCACAATTTGTTGGAGGTAGGGATTCAGATTGTGTTCGGCACGAGCTTCTACCTTGTTCATGACAATCAAAAGTTTCTTCGGATCATCTGGTCAAGACTATATTGGGATCACCAAGACGCCGTTGGGAGGGCAGCACGGGTGGACGGGGAAACCAGAATTTGAATAGGGGAGGGTGGGCTTGAGTTCCTGGTTAAGATGATGGAAAGCTTTGGCCCTCCGCAGATCTGCCTGCTGTTCCCCAATCTGATCTGAACTAATATCGTGCTTGAATCCCGTTAAAGTGATTTCCTCCTTGGGAGAAAGAGCAATGACGCTCATTGCCAGATTGAGCATGAGATGCACCGATCGGACAGGTCAAATGAGCCAAAGGAAGCTGCCGGGGTCCAATCGAGAGAGGCAATGGATGGTCTTCAGCTCATTTGAGCAACCAGGATTGCCGTCACGACGCATGGAGCAATGCCAGTGGCCATTTTGGGCGAGCATACCGACGCACGGTTGGCATGGCTCAGCATGACCTTTTCTGTTTTGGGAGACATTTAGCGAAAACTCTTCCCGATAATCCCCTGTCGAGCCCCTCCCAACCTCCAAGGGTCGGTTTAGATCCTCTCCGACTTAGGAGGGTGGTCGCCCTTCTTGGTCTCAGCTTGGATCGGTCTGAAGGCGTTGGAATCTTACCCCAGGTGTCTAACGTTGATTGGGGTGCCCAGTCTCGGGATCGCCGACCATATTTTTGCTGCTGCTTGTCCGATCTGGTCTGGCTCAGCCAGCGTCACCGTCGCCGCCGTCGACGTTGGCTGCGTCTTCTAGCCTTGGACCCTATTGTTCATCGTCCCGTCTCGGCGGTTTCGAGAGACGGCCAAACCTGCGCGACTTCTCCATGGTATTGGCGGCCTGGAGGCCGCTCCCTTTTTCCTTTTACTTTTCTTTTTATTTATCATTTTCCCTTTCGGGCCTGGATAGGAGACGCCAGCTGTGGTCAGGCTCTCCTATGCACCACACAATTTGGCGATTTCATGTTACCCCTTGAGCAGTCGGTCGTCGTTACGGGTGGTTTAGCTTCCCATATGGCCGAAACTGAGCTCCAAACCGTTCCAAGTTCGCACTCGCGTGTGAAGGCGTTCTGCAAGAGGCATGCATGACCAGTCCCTCGGTCATGGCCAGGTGGAAAATTATCAGTTTGGGTGCCACGACGGTTCGCCCTTGCGCCATCGAGTCGCAAGCACGACCAAAGAGAAATGGGGGGCGCCTGATTTCAATGGCCGTCTAGCTGGGTCCAGCTTTGCGCAAGGTGGGTGCCCAGAAAAACGATAGCTTGCAGCTGAACTGGACCAAATTCAGCGCGCGCAACGGCGCTCCACGCGCGACGGGCTCCCGAAGCGGCGACGGCCGCTCCCTTGCCGCACGGTCCAAACGTGGTCAACTGTAAGGTTACCCACTATGGAGTGAGACTTGTTCGCATCGGTCGGTATTTGCAGCGGAGGGCCTGTCCCGGATGCCACTACGACACTCCCTAATGAATGATTTGAGTTTCCATTACACATTCCCATTGGTGAATCAACCAACAGCATGCGATCGGAACCGGGTCCCTGGACCCTCTCAATCGGTTCCCGATCCCAGCGTTCGACAATCTGGCAGCGTCCAATGTCAGCTCCCCATGTTCGCGTCTCCTACCACCCTGACAGCATCCATGCTTTGGGTCTTGGCTCGGACCCTGGCCCCTGGTCGGCGCTCCTATTTTCCCGCCGATGTCGTCGTCCATTCACGCCCCTCCCTCCTTATTCAGTTCGTCGAACAGAACGCATGGCTCGGTCATTTGGCAATCGCCCCAAAGACGCAATCCTTCTCCACGTCTTTTCCCCTCTTGGTTTGGTCGAAACAATGGAGCAAGAAGAAACGGTGGTGAAGATGATGCATAGTCACTCGTCGCCACGATCAAATTTGACTTCGCCGATGTCGATCAAACAGCCCCGATTGGGTAGAATGGATCACTCAAAATTCATTATTCTGAGACCGACGACTCGAAGATCACGTTTTCATCGCGCGTCCCGAGCGTAACTAGTTTTGACACTAGGCGTGAGGAATTCCGGTTCTCCCTTAAACACCCCCCACCACTACAACCACTACCATGACTTTTCGATATGCCCACCTTTTCTTGGCCCCGCGAGATCTCGCAGACGACCAAGCATACAACTACTGACGGGGAACCTCTTGATCGGGACCCCCGGTTTGGCAACATGCTTCTATGGCTTTAGTTCCCCCATCGTAACACGCGCGGCTTCTCAACTAGATCTCTCCTAACGGCACCAATGTAAATTAAAATGATGATGCTGCGATGTGAGGCGCGATTCCCGACGAGATAGCGTGGATATTTTGTTCCCGCCATCGGGTTTCGTACGCATGCACCAGACCTCGCAAGTTCTCCCCCAAAAGAACTACGCACTCCGGGGAAACCCCGGAAGTCTGTTATACTTGGTATGGACCGCCGAAAAAAAAAAAAAAAAAAAAAAAAAAAGGGAGGTCGTGATCCCTGACGGATTTCTGGACGGCGCCTCTTCCGTTGGACGCTCGCTGATTCTCAACACCCTCCTCAACCAAGGTTTTGCGAGTGACCGGCGTGCCGCATGGATCAGCATCCGGCTTTCATTCCACCTGGCCTCTCTGGCTGGAGCGCTATTCTTGACCAGGGTGGCACAGAAGGGCAGCGAGTCCGGACGAAGAAGGGTTTAGGGATCCCGTCTGAACATAGAGATCTGGCGCCCATGGCTGGCTGGCTGTAGGTCAAGTATTTGTAAGTGAATGACGAGGGGGAATGCGGCCCAGAACCGACGACGTGGCTCGGCGTCACTTGCATGCCTTTCTCCGACCTTGTGGGCCGGATCGTTGCCCATTTGGCAATGAAGCCATCGACCTTGTATCCCATTCCACACGCAACCCACACATTTAGTGTCTCTTGGGCTCTTTTTTTCCCTCGTCTCTTTGCGCTCGTTTTACTGCCATCACACAACACGCACGCACACACATACCCACACACAACCTGCACATCCACGACATGCCTTACCGGCGTGTGGGCAAGTCGTGAGCCCCTGCAGCGCATCCTTTACTCCCCCCCCCCCCCAACCGGTCCCAGATCCAAGGAAACGAAGCCATGACTTGCAAATCCGCACACGGCGAGGCGGAGTTGCTTCCCATTTCAGCATCTCAGTGACCCGCACGAACCTTTTGCACGATTTCCCTCCTTTTTGGCCTCGAAACGCTTTCCCTTTTGGCGCATAAGCTTGATCCCCCTCCCCCCCGATCCACTACCCATGTTCTCACTTGTCTTCCTCTCTTTGCTACCCTTTCTCGTTCAGATGCACCTCCCTAGTCCCTGCGCACGTACCCATCTGAGCGTTGTACCCCCGTCACCGCTTGGCTAGCCCGGGCTCATGTCTCCTGTCAACCCTATTGCTGGATCGCTGCTCTTCTGCCCGTACTTTAGTTTCCGTGTCCTTGGTCTCTCCCGCCAACTATACATAAGTCCCGCCCTCCTTCCATCCCGCACTGCTCCTCCCAAGCCGTGAATGCTGCTGCTACATTTGCCTCCCACTACTTCTCTTCCTCTTCTTCTTCTTCCTCCTCATCCTCCACAATATCATCACCATCATATACCTACTTCCTTCAGGCTTCTCAACACGTATTGGCTTGATCTTCCCGGAGACTGATATCAGTCGGTGTTTCTCTGATAGGAATTCAGCCCAATACTCATCATCCAACGAGTCTCGATTTCTTCTTCACTCTTCTACTTCTCTATCTTCTCGTGACGAGTCAGCTGCTAGCAATACGTCTCTACGAATATCATTCTATTCCTGTATGGTCGTGGTTGCTGCCGGATCATATATGAACATCAGCTTGACGACAATTCTTTGTGCATCAAGATAGTCGATATCACTCTACATCACCTGATCACGCCAAACATGGCCCCTCACAAGCGTGGACCCTGGTCTCAACAGGAGGATGCCTATCTACTTCAACTTGTTCACTCTCAAGGAGCTCACAATTGGGTCCGGATCTCTCACCTCATCGGCTCCAGATCACCTAAGCAATGCCGGGAGCGCTATCACCAGAATCTGAAGCCAACCTTGAACCACAACCCCATTACTCCAGAGGAAGGCATCGTTATTGAAAGGCTCGTTGGCGAGATGGGAAAGCGTTGGGCTGAGATCGCCCGGCGCCTCTGTGGCCGCAGCGACAATGCTGTAAAGAATTGGTGGAATGGAGGCATGAACCGTCGACGCCGACTCTACATTCGACGCGGAGACAGCAGACGGGTCGCCGAGGACTTTGACGAGAAGACTGAGCAACTATCATTTGCCAAGCCAGTTGCCTCGCTTGGTCCTCGTCCCACATCGTTGAACATTATGCCTTCTCGAAGGCACATTGAAACTCCTCTGCCCTCTCCCTCCGCTCTCTCCATTGTCTCTAGAGCAGATTCCTCCGAGGGTGCTCCCTCGCTGGTCTCGGACTCGGGATCGGTCTTTTCCTTTTCTCCTCGCATGCCTGGCTCTCCATCTGTCGAACTGCCACCGCTGGTCGGTGCTCGAACGACGACGACGATTACCACTGCAACGGAGGGCCGGCGACCATCGCTTCCTATTCTCCACCTGGGCACAAACTCCTATGTATCTGAACATGAGCACCAGCTGCCTTCGCTCACACGCTTTGACACGGAGCGCAAGGCCCCTCTGACTCCTCAGCCGGCCACTCTGCCACGGCCTGGCTTCGCCACCGAGCCTACTCTGCTCGACTATCATTACATGCGACACCAGCCTACATCACTGGCCATGTCTTCGCACGTGCAGCTACCATCCTTTCAGAAGCTGACGGGCACCCCCGTTGAGCAGGGCTCTCCCAGCCGAGATACCCGGATGAATCTCTCCACCTTACTGGCATGAAAGTTTTTTATATCGTTTTGCGCCTTGCACATGTATCGTCTGACATATCTTCCTATTCTCATACCATATTTTCTTTTCTCTTTTTTTTCTTTCTTTCGTCCAATATCGACATGTTTTCTTCATTGAGGACTCTTTGCACTATAGCTTTTATACCCCCAAGTCTCTCGTGATATCTCTCTTGTTCTGATGTAATTTCTCCTATATCACTTTTTTTTTTTTTTCATGTATTTCTTTTTGTCGTCTCCTTTCAAAACTCTCCTCTTCAAAGCCATGTGCAGTTTCTGTCCAACCATTTGTTTTATCTATTGTCGTGCTACTTGGCGGTTGGAAGGCTTTACACTTTTTGTTTTATCTGCTGGCGCTAATAGGATTCCTGGCGTAGGCGCACGCTCGCAGGATATGGCATGGATTGGAACTCATCTGATTGATGGAACAATACAAATCTGATATCTTAATTGACTTTTTGAATGATCATTTGATTAATCTTGATTGCTCATAATTCTATCGTTCGTGATTGTGATTTTGATTGCAACTATTCCAGTTGTCCTTTTTTTTTTCCCCAAATCACTTGAGGGATTATCGTAATGTATAACTAATACCCACTCGCTAGCTCGAAACATGTCGTTGTGGTTCTATATTGACTTTGACTAGGATGGCTAATCTACTATATTGCATTTTAGGAAGTAACATCGTTGCCTACTTACTAGTTACCGTACCTTTGTTCTCCGGATACAGTCGTCGTCCCACGGTACGGTAGATGGGTGTCAATGTCAATGTCAATGAGTCATGGTATATGATTCATCAGCTCGCTGCTCCGTTTACGAGGTTATGATTCATCGATATTCAATCCACAGGGGTCCGGGGCTTATTTGTCTACCAGGATCTAGACTCTGATTCTCATACTACGACTTAGCTTCTCTACCGGGGCTTGATTTTTCTACCGCTTTAGATTGATTATCAAGATTTGGTGATTAGTTTGTTAAGATTTGGTGATTAGTACAAGTTTACAACAATAGTCTAGGGACTCGGGGAATCTAGGGAGTATCGACTCTATCAACTGTGTCATTGTATCAACTATAACTTCCATAAGTCTATCATGCAGCACACTATCACGCGGCACATTATCATGCTATCACGCTATCACGTTATCACGCTCGCGGGGTGGGCCCGATTGTGGAGATGCAGATATGCAGGTAGAGCACTCAAGCACTCAGCAGCAGCCAGGAACAGCCACACGGTTAGCAGCCAGCAGGCCAGAAGCTTCGTGACTCCATGACTCCATGACTCTGTCAATCGGTCGCCCAGACAGTCGGGCAGTAGACAGTGGACAGTGAACAATGTCAGACAATGGACCAATTTAACAAACACTCACAGTGACACAGTCGCGTTTAGAAAACAGAACCCAAAGTACGTTATAAGTTATAACTTATAAGCTATTAGCTATAAGTCATAGATATAAGTATAAAGTATAAGGTATAAGTCATCTGATAGACAAGACAGGAGATGATACCGTTGAACCGTTGATCCGTTGATTCGTTGATTCGTTGATTCGTTGATTCGTTGATTCGTTGAAGAACAGAGGGAGGCCGGAGGCGGTGAAAGGGAGTAAGATACTAAGGCTTTAGTACTTTACTGTACATGGTGATAGGTGATAACTACCTGGGAGTCTGGGACCCAACTCTACAGTTACAGTAAAAGTAAGGTAAGGTAAGGTAAATGTAAAGATAAAGATAAAGATAAAGATAAAGATAAAGATAAAGATAAAGATAAAGATAAGTTGTATGCGGTATGCGCTACGCGTAATGAGAGTCTGCGGGTCTGCGGGTCATGGACTCATGGGCCATAGAGTAGGATCTAAATGGTGGATAGTGGATGATGGACCGTGGATGGGATGGTGATTTGAAAAGGACCGCCTTAATTATGAGGATGAAGGAGTAAAGAATGCAATATGTATGTAGATATCTAAGTTATCAAAAGGAGAAAAGAAAAAGGAAGGGGGAAAAAATTAAAAGGACGAAGAAGAAAAAAAGATAAAGGTGGAAAGGAATAAGAACACAAGTTGACAAGATACAATCCGAGGAACGAAAACAAATGAATGGATAAATATTTTCTTTTAAAATAAAACAAAATATCTAGGTATGTATAGAAACGGAAATTAGAATAGAGAAATAAAAGAAAAAAAAAAAATAAAATAAAAGAGAAATAGAAATGGAAATGGAAATAGAAAGAAATGAAATAAGAAAAGCAAAAGAAATATTGAATTAAAAGAATAACAATATAGAACATTCACTGTAGGATAAAATGTCCATCTTGGGAAAAAATGCGAAGAATTCGCTACGTTAGAACAATGGCGGGAAGACAAAACAACATTGATTGGAACTCATGTATGAGAAAATATTGTATTGATTCTACGAAGGCCGAATTGTAAACACAATAAGCCGTAAATAACTAGCATATAAAAGTCATGTATAATGAATGGATGTAGGCCTGAAAAGATGGACCACTGCACCCACGCCGATCAGAGACCAGACAAGATGCCGCGGTGAGTAATAGGTCTAGAGTTGTATCTCCTTTGCGTCAAAATAGGCCCAAACCGTGGGGTAGCCCAGGGATTCGCCGAAACGAAAACCGGACAAGGTTAAGGCCAGAGTGTGGCAAAGTGTGCTTAGAGTCAAGCAACAAGAATGATCTTCACGTTGAATCATATCGTCAGATGAGAGGGGGAAAAGAAAGCACGTAGAAAATGGTTGAAGAAAGATAATGAGAAACGGAAAACCCGACCCAGCCGTGGACGCCGTCGTAAGCGGTCATAGAATCATGTTTTTTTGGGTACATGAAAGATTATGTAAAAAAAAAATCTAGACCGAATAACCCTTCCCTATATTTTTTAGGAAATTTACTCCTCAGGAACTGTAAAAGTCATGTCAGCAACCTGCTCGTTGAACCTCCTGTGAAAATAGGACACGGTAAAACATACTCTCAATCTCGCCCTCCTCAATGGCGTCAGAGATCTCCTTGGGGCTGCGGCCGTCAACCTGGCAGCCAACGGAGAAAGCAGTTCCCAAGACCTCCTTGACGGTACCCTTCAGCTCCTTAGCCAGAGACTTGAAGCGCATCTGGCGGGCAATCTCAATGATCTCATCGAGAGGGATGGACTTGGTGTGCTTGATGTTCTTGGTCTTCTTGCGGTCCCGGGGAGGCTCCTTGAGGGCCTTGATGACAAGGGAGGAGGCCGCAGGGACAACGGAGACGGCGGCTTGACGGTTTTGGACGGTGAGCTTGATCGTCACACGGAGACCTTTCTGTGTAAATGCCGAGTATTAGATGCGGTCCTTTATAGTGATTTCAGGTTTGGAACTTGTTCAAACGTACCCAGTCACCGGTGGCCTTGGCAATATCTTCACCAACCTTCTTGGGGGACAGACCAAGAGGACCGATCTTGGGGGCAAGAGCAGACGAGGCACCGACCTCACCACCTGTGGCCCTCAGGTGGCTGGAGTATCAATGTTAGCAGCTATTTTCTTTTGCGCTTGTAATGCGCAATAGCGCTCCAAAAAGACGAAGGGAAATCCAAAGAATTTTATAACATACATGATCTTAATCTCATTGGGGTCGATCTTGGGAGCTATTAAAAATCAAATATCAGCCGCCGCCATCGACGAGCATTATATCCAAAGGACGATACTTACGCATGGCGGATGCGAAAGGTTGTCAGTCTCTCTGGTCTTGCTCCTGAGGGTTGTCGAGGAAATCGGTTGAAGTCGCGATTGTCAAAGTAGGATATTTCGCAGGGTGTAAACCCTCATGTGCGTTAGGCGAACTCTTGGCATTCGCTTGAGTCCTTACTAAGCATCCAGTTGCTCTCGAGCCCTCGGAGGTTCTCCTTTTCCATTATGAGACTAGCGCGCGGGCGCTAGCGTACTTTCGCTTTTGCCTTGTTTCCTATGGTTGCCTCGTTGCTTTCCTATGGTTGATGTCGTCTCTTGCGAGCGTTGGGAGTCACCGTCAAGCCGTCAACCCGTTTTGTAGAACAGACAAACGTTGAACTTGCGAATTGGCAAGTTGCATTTAGTACAAATCATATAGAAACCATATTCAACTCATATTGCGACCAATTTCAATTCCCCAGGAGCTTTAAACAAATATCTGCATAAATATCTAGCGCTTGAAAGCTATTTCAATACAAAAAGAGATCAGGGTTGATAAACACACGAGAATAGAAAACAACGGCAAACCCCCCCAATAAATAATGCGAATTGTCTACCACATTAACTTGTTCCTGAGACGGCGAGTCTAAAGGCATGTTAGAAGAGCCGACAAAGTAGGTTCTAAACAATGACTTACTTCATCAGGTGATCCATAAACGTCTGCAACGAGACATCATCGGTGAAAATGGTTTGTGCTGATTGAGAAACACCGCCATAGGTACCAGTCGTGTGAGTAGTAGAAGGATTAAGTTTCGAGAGAAGGAAACGAGCTTGTGATCCACCAGCATCGCAAACAATGAAACGCGGGAGCGGGAACCGGTCTTGGATGAGTTCCTGCAGATCGATTAGTCATGCAAACAAGAAATACTTCACGTCGTTACTTACCTTTGCGTCTTCCTTGGGCTGCTCAAGCAGTGTTCTGAAGTTTTCATAGCCCTCCTGATCCTGGTAGCCGGCCTTTCGCCATTCCGCCATGGTTTCACCATGGAAGATGAGAATATGGAAGAAAGTGTCAAGCAAGAGAATATGCGCTGGCTGGATGGAGGTGGAGTCGAGCAGGACGGGTTGACTTCCCTCGTGATCGAAACTATATGAGTCAAGGGTGGGCTGGATCATAACCAACGAATTGCTGACGTCCTCGTGGTTCAGGACATGTCTGTAGAACGCAGTCTCATCGGGAGAATTGTTGAAGACTTGTAGGAATTGACTTCGCCTGAGGTGGAACATGAACTGCGGGTAGAGAGTAAAGTTCTTCTCCAAGCGGAAAGAAGATGGATCATCTTTGCGGTATTCAGCAAATCTCGAGCAGAGGCGAATGAGCATCCTATCAACCCATCGAAGAACATCAGGACCATCGTCCACTTCCGCCTTAAAGACCGCAATGCGTGACATGAGGACCGCAGCGGCCTCCTGATCAAATGATTGAGCGATTGCGGGATCACCAGCCGGTCCACTGAGCATACGAGCAACGGTCGTAACTCTGAGGTGGTATTGTCCAGAGGAGTGCTGATAATACGTCAAGAATTGGACCATACCCTTCTGAGGGCCTTGCTGAATCTGGGTTGGGCCACCTTGACTGGCCATTTCAAAGTAAATACCGTAGCTTGCGAGCGGGTCAATACCACACATCTTCCATGAGCACGTATTGCCAATGCCGCATTCGGTTTCGCCGACTGAAGCAGACTTTTTGTTCATGGACACTGCGTGACCGATGAGGCCAGTAACCTTGAGTTCCTTTGTGGTCAGAACTTCCAAGGATGCATTGAAGCCCATCAGCAGGTTGTCGTCTGCATCCTTGTCGAATACTCGCATGAAGGATTGCTTGAACATGGACGACGTAAAGCTGTCAGTCAAGATCATATGACCTCCAGTAGAGTTTGCAAGCCCCTTCATCTCCAGAAGGCCGACTTGATCGAGACATCCAGCAAAAATGTCGACTACATGCCCATTATGCGATACCCGCTTGGCAAGGTTGTCGTAGAACTGTTTTTAAAATACTATCAGACATGACCAAGCTCAATAAAACTCATTTGTACCGACCTTGAGCGCCTTCTTGTAATACTTAATGTTATCACGGTCAATGTCATGATGTGATCGGATGGGCTCTCTTAGCTCAGGTCCCACAACCAATCCAGGACCCTCTGTCGCAGGGCCTCCAGTGAACAACATGATTCTTCCACCAGCGTTCTGAAATGATGTCTCGAGAAGCCCAACGGCAACGCTAAGCGCCACACCAGTGCATCTCAACGAACGCTTGTCATTGGCGACCGGCCAAGGATCCTTTTGAAGCTGTTCCAGAACATTCGTCAACTGGAACTCGCACTGCTGCACGGGCAACAAGAATCGTGCAGCAGGACCACTGGGCTGCGGCGGACGGCCAGGTTGCTGTTGCATATTCGGCCTTAGGCCAGGAGCCAGAAGTCCAAGCATCTCTTGAACCTGCTTTGCGGAGTAGTCCTTGCTTCCTCTAAAAACGTACGACTTCGCGCACTCGGTGTAGCCAAGTTCGTGAATTTGCGCCTGTTGTGCGTATTAGCACGTGTTAGAGACAGTTTTCCCAGAGAAAGAGACCAGCTCGTACCATTGTTCCATAAGTGATCAAGCCAACCAGCGCATTAGGGGGAAGCAGACTCAGGCTGGCAACGAGCGAATCCTTCAGCGCCGTTAAGCTATCTTCCTCTTGACAGGTGTCCACGACGTAGAGGAAGATGGGGGGAAATGGCGCGGGACGCGAAAGGCCATATTCAATCGTCGTGCTGGACGGATGAAGCTCCGGAGGGATGGCATCGGCCGTAATATCCTTATAGTGCGGTGGCAAGGAGTTCCGCTGCAGACAGAAAGGACAAATCCACAATCGGGCACGGATATCAACGTTGCTATCTCATAATCAATCACAAAATTCCACACGCATTGTTATGACGGAGACGCATTACCAAAAAGGATTGAGGACGGCTCTGCAGGGTGCTTTGCAAGTGACAGGCTCATATTGGAGCAACGGGGTATCGGTTTTCTCCTTCAACGGGGTATAGAGGGCGCCGATGGGAACTACGAGCCTTGAAGCTTCCTGAAGGATGTCAATGACTTTCAAGATAATGACCCTCAGAATTTACTAACCATGCGCGAGCTGGGGAAGGTGTTCCAGCTGAGACGAACGCCATCGCGGTCCTCGACCTCGCTCCACTGCTCCTTTAGAGCATCGTAATCCATTCTAGCAGGATGGTCTCGTCGACTACCGCAACTTCACAATCCTCTGGCTCCAGGATCCGGATAAAGGTTCTGTGATAGCTTCGTGGAGAAATATCAACCTCACGTCCCGCAGTGACTCGTGGGGTAATTGATGTCCGTACAGCGTGGTCCAAACCGTACCTTTACGGCCAGATCACTACCGCTCCCCTTGGTTTACCTTGCTCGACAAGAGCTAGACGCTAATCCAAACTAAGCATAGCGCAAACCGCCTGCCGCATTTATAGGCTCAACATCAACCGACCGAAACTTTTTCTTCTTTTCTTCTTTATCTACATGTTACGCCAGCACCTCACATTACTACTGATGGCGAGTCTAGTTGTACAATACTGGTCTTGTCTTGAGCGCTGAGCGTAGATGATAATTACCCATGGCTGGGCGCCTGACTTTGAAGAGTCGTTCCGACTCTTGTGAAAATTTGGGAATCAGCAGAGGTTACATATTCTCGTCGCCATGGAACTTGTATTATTCGCAAGACCCTGTATCTAAAGCGCGCTGCGTTGCATCGATTACCTCGATGCTGTAAGCTGAAAAGCACATTGAGATCGTTGCACTCTAATGTATTGTCTGGAGATTGTAACGAACTTGCTACTGCTCGAGATATTGAACAGGACGCATCTCCCCGCTAAATCCCTCACGCTTGTGGCCATGTGAGAACAAAACCATAATCTTTTTCGGAAACAGGCTTCTCGGGCCACACTGTGTATTTGCAAACGCTCGCGTTCATGAGTAATGGCCACTGAGCAGCATGTTAAAGTGGCCAATCATATCAGACACATAACGAAGGTCGACTTGTAGCACCATGGACGGATAATAAGGAGTGAAGAATGTTTAGAATTATGAGATATGGAAAGAAATGCAATCATTAAATCAGATATACGGAGACACCTCAAGAACCCGCAAAAAGACATGGGGATCTTGTACTTTGCAACCAGCGCTGCCCGAAATAAATGCTTTCGAAGCCACCAAGCAAAGCCAGACATTATTTCATGAGTAAACGTGACTGATTTGACTAATTTTGGAGAAAGGACGATTCAGCTGAGCTCAGAAGCAGGGAACAAAGGGGCGTTATAAATCACACATGGATGCACGCAGGATAGTGCAATAAGCCTTCATACCAGATGCCAATGCCCTTGGTCGAAATTAAAGGGGAAAAAAAAAACATTAATCGATTCCATCCGAAGATGTCACAAGCATCCCCGAGACTTCAACGAGTCAAGATCCATGTGAAGAAGATTCCAGCATATCATTTATAGAAAAAAAAACATAAAACAATTTCAGAGTCTTCGCTCTGCGATCAAGTGACAGTTCCAGTCCGACAATGATCGCAGATTATTTAGAAAGGATTATAATTTTCCGTCGGCCTGAGCCTCTTTAACCTGCTCGAAGACCTATGATAATTGTTAGTTTGGCTCTTTGTTCGCACCCAGAAATGGTCACTACTTACCTTGAGCATTTTCCTTCGTGCCCCCAAAGCATTCACCCCTCGTTTTTCCAGGCCTTCGTCATCGAGTTCGACAAGTTCCGTCCATCTCAGATCTTTCAAAATGTCGGTGTACTTATGTAATCTAAGACTTCTGAGCCAGCTCGGAATATCTTGCAGCAGAGCTGGGTCGGTAGGGTCCTCTGGTGGTTTGGAACTACCTCTCCGACCTCGAGGTGACCTGCCACGGACGATTTCTGAATGATCTGAAAGATACCCCTCGTGACTGCCAGGTGCGCCCAGTCCGAATTGGTTCAAGCTCAACCCAGCCATTCCGCTGTTGAGCAGTTGCGACCCATCATAGGCCGATAAAAAGCCATTATTTTGGGGCGACGCAAAGCTCATTCCCCCAAAGCCTGCTCCTTGCATGGCCAAGCCAGGCGAACTGGGACGTGATCGCCGTCCGGCAGCTGCAGCCTGCTGTTGAGCTTGCAGAGCGGCAATTTGATCCCGAGTAAGCACCTGACCATGCTCGTTCACCATGACAATGTTCGCACTGGGAATGTTTGGCGACAACGAGTTGTTGTTGGGAAGTCCTGGAGATAGAGGCTGTTGGGCGTGCATGCTGCCTGTTTCGTCGCCAGGTCTATTATTGCGTCGATACTTGCGGACATCATCCAAGGCGATTCTATTATTAACCGTGGACATGGCAGCTAATTTCATAGCCGTAGCGTTGGCTACCATATCAGCTTGGTTTACGTTTCCCTGACCTCCAAAAGTCGGGACCATGGGAGTATTTGCCAGGGAAGCCCAGCTGGCATTTCCAAGGTTGTAGGGCGACAAGAGAGGCATGTTTGACGCACCGGTGTCGGGCAAGCTGATCGTCGTGTTCTGAAGGTTTGCGTTACTGGAAAGCTGTGATGGTCGAGGGGACCTAAGACCAGCAGATGGAGGTGGCTGAGTAAATTGGCCCATTGGCGGCTGTCCAGAGGATGAAGTTGGCCGCGCTATGGGCTGCTGAGCTTCACCGCTGCGTGGACCCCACGGAGAACTCGGGGGTGGTGCATGATTATCCTTCGGCCCCTCGGAGGGAGCAGAGATTGTAGGCGCCACTAGAGAAGATCGATCACCGAGGGCAATGCTGTTGCGATTAGAGGCCGGAGGATTACCGGTCTGCTGAGTATATTCGGCCTTTTTCTTTGCAATTGCGGCTGCAGCGTCCGGAAACATGGCATTTATTGTAGATGGGTCCAGCCCAGAATTACGTTTGTTGCCGGGAGATGGAGGAGGCCGCCCGAGAGAGCTCCGGGAACCCTCGACGTTCAGCTTGCTCATTGCGTCATTCAGACGATTAGACATGGGATCTATCCACAAAGAATTAGCAAGGCCAATAGGTGATGCTGGTTCTGGGAACAAGGCCCTTACCCTTCTCACCAAAAGTAGCAGGAGAGAGCACTCCGGACATGGGATGGCTCATTGCCATCTGCTGAAGAACTTGGATGAAAAAACGTATTTGGACCTGAGTGGTTTGCTGTAGCAACGCGTACAGGGCCGCAGTCCTTTCGGCTTCGGAAAGAACACGAAACCACTGCTCAATGGCGCTCAGCTCATCTTTGAAATCCTGATCCAAAGTTGCTGCGGCCATTTCCTCCAATGTGGTCTCGTACTGGTCAATATCCGCAATCCATTGCTGTGCAGCACGATCCATGGCATCATCCGCACTGTTCTGGCCTTGAGCCTGGAGCGTCTGGTTGAAGAAGACTTCGGACGAGGGACGGATGCTGCGAGTCGAGAGAGGCGAGGTCGCAAATGCTGACATGTCCGCTGATGCACGAAGATGATGACCCGAGCCAATTGCACGAGAAGATGGCGGACGCAGGGAGGTGTTGGAGGCTTCCGGAGTACTGTTCCGGTTGCCGATTATGTGACTGGCCGACATCGTGTGCTGTCAACAACTGATCCGGCTCTGATAATCTTCACACTGATCAAAGAAAAGTGAGAAGGACAATAAAACAGGTAATATCGAAGGGCGACTGTGAATATATGGCAGGAAACGACTGAAAGCGTTTCCAAAAATAGACTAATTGCAGGTTGGGAGAGGCGATCAAATGACTGCGAGAAACTGCCGTAAGGATGGCAAAGACAAGAGACCAAATGCGTTTATCGTCGAAAGACTCCTGCAGTACCTGCTGACCTCAAAGGAGCTTCGCCGGTAGACACACAAATGGGCTCAAGATTGACTGGGTGTAGAAGGACACCGTGCCCAAGGAGAATAAAGAGAACCGGGACAGAAAGTAGGCAGATGATGGGCCGGCAGAATCGAATCTGCGTGAGTGGTAAGACGTTTTGGAAAGGGAGTAGCCGATGGGTGATAGCGAGCCTATCACGCTAAAGTTCAAGGGCCCGCGGGGCAAGCCTTTTTCACACACAAGCGGCGGATGAGCCCTCTCACAAGTTAATCGGCTCAACAAGGAGCCTGTCAAACAACCCGGTTGACGAAGAGGTAAGTCGAAAATCCCTGCAAGTCTTTTTGAAAGAGAAGAATAGAAGAAAAATTAGGAGCTGGACGCTCGCAGAAAAAGGAAAGAATTGCGAGACGTCGAATAAGAAAGAGGCAGGGCGAGTAACGTAAACGTAAGATTAGAAGGTGCGAATCACTGCGAGAAGAATGACCGAGGATCCCTCAAGTCAGCGACGATCAATACGAGATCCGGGCGGGAGCCTTTTCTGCCTAGGCTCAGGGTAGTTGAGAAATACGCATCCAAGTGTGGCGGGTGATTGGGCAAGGGTTCTTTAACCCCCAAGTGATGAAATGGTGGTCCGTGAATCCGCCAATGATAGCAGAGATTCCTTAAGGAACCCTAACTCATCCACCAACGACCCTGGATCTATGCGGCAGTTCGTCTTCCAACGATTCGCCTTACGCGATTTGTTTTCTGGTTATCAGAATGTGGGTCGTCTTGACATTGACAATCACATTCGACAAAATGAGCGCTGTCGAAAGCTATCGAATTCAGGTATCTGAATTGTACAATTGTAGAGATTATCCTTGGTGCTTTTTGCTTTCCCCTGTCAGCCCCCAAGGTGGTGCATATGGCCGCAAATGGATTGAAGTCTCCCACATGCATTCATATTTCCACCCCATTACCCAAGATATACACATTGCTGTGGCAAAAGTGGCCCGTCACATAACTGAAAAAGATAGGTCCCAGGTAACCGGCATTATTTACAAAATTGTGATACATGTTAAATATAAGTTATGGGCAATGGATCCCATTATGTTAGCAAGGGCAAACCATTCAGGTACACCAGTCCAAATTGAAACAAGCCACTGGCTATACTCAGAATCCACTTGCTGTGTGCCTGCCTGTTTAAGCTTGCCGGAACATCACAGCCCAGTGAAATTCGGTATGCTCTGGTACATATGTCTCCTCGGCCACGCGAGTGATGGTGATGCAAGGGATAGAGTGGAACGCGCTAAATCTCTCAGGAGTCGAAGTGAAATGCAAATAATAGAGAGTCGTTACGGTATTACTCTGCAAGAAATAAGGAGGTGGCCGACCTACGAATATAATAACACGCCGGTCCATGTTGAAAGTTCCCATGTCCTACTCCATGGCAGCCATATATCTCCAAACGTTCCATAAAGAACCGGTCCATTACTAATGATGAGAACCGGAAGTGGCTGAGATGAATACCCCGGGCTTGCCGTCAGGCAATTGTCTATAAATGCTATAAATATGTACAAGAAGAAAACAAACGAGTACAAAGTCATTACAAGGAGCAGTGATGTCGTGCGGCATCGCAGTAATTCTGCTGCGCTTTAGACCAATCCTTGTAAACCGATACATTGCAAGACGAGTATATCAATTCCTCGCATAGTGCCAGTGGTAGGTTTGAAACCCCAGTCATCTCTTGAGCTTCTTCTGCACTTCCCCAGATCTGCATCCCGAACCCGAACGAATGGTGTCCGATAATCTCCTTGATATTCATCTTCACCGGCTGATTGATATGCATGAACAGAGGTGATTTTGACTGTCCAAGGTATTCGGCCGTCGGATCGTACTGGATGATACTGTAATACTGTCCGGCCTTCTCGGGTAGGCTTCCAAAAACGCGAGCATTTTCATCAAGGAAATACACTGGCTCTCCGAACACCTCTGCGGCCGCAGTGAACGTGTCCTTGTCGCCCATGCCCGGCCCGAACTGACTGATCAAGACATAATAATAATCCGGACCATAGACGTTGTAGTAAGCTGCGAGTGCCAAGGATTTTGCGTGAGACTTTTTGGAAACAAGCAATTCACCAGATTCCCTTGCAGCATGCTCGACCACATCAGAAGCTTCCTGGCCAGAGATAGCAAAATATTGACTACTCTCCGAAGGAAGCCAGAAGTCCGGCCAGCTAAGCAAGCCGTATTTCGCATATACATTCGACGAAAATAGCTCTTCGGGGTCCTTGAGCGCCACGTTGTCCGCATCGAGAAAGAGCACGTCCTCAAACGAAGAAAAGAGTATTGAAAACACTTTCAACTGCCATCCAGTGAGCTCAGCTGGGGGCTGCACCTGGTCGAACATGGGTGACAGTGCGACACATTTCGCGTTCAAGGACGGTAAAACTTCATCGCAGAGATACGGCTCATGCTCCGCCAATGAGAACGTGAAAACCTCTACTGGAAGGTTGGAACCTGTACGGCGGAGCATTCGAAGGGAAGCAATTAAAGGCGGCATGTACTTCCCCCCGGCCAGACACACAATTCCTCGGGTCCCAGCAACATAAGGTATAGATGTAAATTTCTCCTCAATTTCTTTGACCATGAGATTGTGGAGAAGAAACATAGAATGCACGTCCTCACTTGGCATCTCTAGAACGTCCGGCCGGTGCTTTGAATCATCGCTAATATCGAAATGTGGCACTTCAAGAGAGCCAGGGCCTCTTGGAGGTTCGCATTGAGGTGCTGCCTTGGCGATGCTTTCTGCGAGAGATCTCCAAAAGTCGAGAAGGCGGGCATCGACGGGAGAAGCGCTCGAGTTCGTCTTCACATCGGTGGATATGGTATCTATTCTCTGTAATTGGTTTCGAACGTCGGGATACAATGGCGTGAGAGGTATTAGGAGGAGAAACGCGATTGCTGCAAGGATGAAAAGTGCTTTCTTCTTGACTGGCGGTACACTCCAACCGGAGACAGAGGTGATGCCTTTGAACATATTGTCGCGTGATCCTTCGCTGTCGTATTGGATCAGGGCACACACCGAAATATTTCGGGCGACAGACACAACTAACAGTCGGAGGAGGAGTAGATCGAGGATTTCCGCGAGCCCACTGACAGTGTAAATATATCACTCATGTCGGTGAGCGGGGTCATCCAAGAGAGACACCAAGCTTGCTCTCGTAAAGTAAGGGGACGGATATTTCTGGGAGGTGTGACGTTTTAAGAAAGTCCATGTTTCAAGGCGCCGCAGGGGAGACGGAGTCTTAGAAAGCTGTGATACCATAGTAATCTGACTAGACGACATCAACCGAAAATGGAGCCAAGCGTCGGCGTCTTGGCTACACAAGTACTTCCCTCATCAAATATCAATCACATCTGCCCGTGTAACTAAAACTCACACTATCATGCTCAAAAGTCTGCGTAAAATTGGTCTCGCTTTACTGATACACTCCAGCGGTAGCCTTACCGACGATAGAAACTGTTTGCGCGCGCTTGGCACGGTCGCCATTCTTAATTACTGCGGATTTCTGATCATGAGCTCCTATTATCTTCCTTTCCCCGCCTGCGTGCCAAAGGTTACGTCAACCTCTGTGATCGTGGAAATTTTTACCATTTGATCAGACGGTTTTATATAAGATTTCCCGCAGAGGAAGTTTTACTTGGCATTAAGTTTTTGGATTTCATGATCATTGGAAACAAATCATGCAATTAGACAATGCATACATATGAGAAGAATAAGAAATGATCGTTACGCCTCTTTAAGATGCTGGGATATTTATGCTGGTATGTGCTTGCATGAGTAAAACAATACATGAAAAAGAATTCGATTCTTGCGTCAATCAGTGTCCTCAACGAGATCTTCGACGGTAGCCGCCCTCCCTTTACCTTTAGTATTGTCTCCGCCTTCATCACTAGGGCCATCTCCAGCTGATTCGTCGGGGTGGATTCTGGTCTCTTGCGCATGGCTTACTGGAGTTTCCACCGAATCTGGCCCACTGATCGGACCGGCCGTGGCGACAGTCTCATGTGAGAGAGGAGCAGAACTTCCGTGATCACCACCTTCGTTGCCTGCATTAGTGATGCCAGGAGCCGCGTCAGCAGGCCGCGGAGTTTCATTCGGCTCTGATGCTGTCAACGATGGAGAAGCTTGATTTCCGGCGCTAGGATCATCATTTCTTAGCGATGAAGGCGATTCTGTTGACGTTACAGGTGCGAATGGACCGGGACTAGGGGCCGTTGACACGGGCACGTCTGCAGTACCGCTTGGAGCCCCATTGAAAGCGGTAGTAGAATCGAAGGTAGGAAGTACAGTATGTTCGGCTTGCGTAGAAGGAGGTGCACTGCCTGCACGTGGAACTGGGCTCGGAGCAGTTGGCCGTTGATTAGGATCATTGGAACCGGCAATCTGCGGTACTGGTGTTGGCAAAATAACTCGAGACAATGGCAGCATTGTCCACCCAGGAGGTAAATGCAGCCCCTGGGGAAGGTTTGGGTCATTATGAGCCATCACTGTTGTTTGTGGTTGGGCTCCATATGCTTGTAAGCCGCCTCGTGGGTGGGAGGGAAGCGTATATTGCTGAGCAGGACGGATAGGATTACCGACATAGTTCATGCTTGGATTAGGATTTGCAAAGGTAGTTGGAGGGAAAGCTTGGGCAATTCGTAGCCGAGCCAATTCACCTTGCAACGCGCGTACATTATGCAATTGATCAGAAAGCAGACGGAGGCTATTGATCTCTTGCATAATTTGTTGTTCGATCTGGTGCAGCTGTGCTTGAACCAAGCCTGGGTTGAAGTTGGCCGCAGGGTTCTGGGCTCGAGGAGGAGCAGGCCGTCCAAAGTTGAGACCAAAGCCAAACCGGGGTCGTTCTGCCGCATTCGCCGGTTGGATTTGCGGCTGAGCAGCCGGCCTGTTGTTCATCTGTTGCGCAAGGTTCTGTACAACGTCAGGAGGTCCTACCCCGAATCCAATCCGCAGCGGGCCCAAGTTGATAATCCGGCCGCCCGGTGCATTCTGGACTCCAGGAGGTGGTTGAGCACCCTGCTGTGCCTGCACATTTGCTCTCGGTTGCTGAACATGTGGCTCCGCAGCCGCTGGACGATTGGCAGGCACCACTCGTACCTGATTGGGCTCAAGCACAGGCCGGCGGCACGTAGGACATACTTGTTGTCGCGCCAGCCAGCTCCGCAGGCATGCAAAATGAAGGATGTGCCCGCAAGGAAGCTTCTTGGGGCGAAGCCTTTCATCCAAAGTTGTGTTCACTCGTCTGGCAGATCTGAGTCCCCCTTCCCCGGCCCGACGGCCTTCGTTTGGCACCTGCCAGGGCATCATCTCTTCTCTGCAAATGATACAAACATTATCCCTTGCTAAGTCATCGGCAGTGGCATCCGGATATCGATCATTCATGTCACGGGTTGCGTTGCGGTACCGAATAAAGTCACGAATCCTGCCCAAGAATGAGCGGAGAGTGACAAACACGTCTCGTAGAATGTGGATAGGCAGTCCATAGAACATGGTCAGGATGGCGAAGAATGATAGATAGGTAACGAGCTTAAAAAAGTCTAGACAACGTTAGATGTGCGCTATCTGTTAAGAAATTCGGAGACTTACCTGCTGCAAGGTCTAAATAGAACACCCACCGGCTTTTGTTCTCCCATCCAGGCACATCAACATCCATTGCGTCCACGTCGGTTTCATCTTCATCAGGAAGGTTTTGCAGCCTTCTAGTAATATCTGTAGAGTCGGCACCATTCTCAACAGCTTGCGTGAGTGCCTCTTCCCTATCTTCCCTTATTTGTGCTCTTCTCTCGCGTAATCTGGCTTGGGTCTGCTTCCTGACCACGATAATCTCCACCACGGCAAGGCCATAGTGTGCCACTGTCGCCATAGAGTTGATAGCTTGTACCGCAAACTCAAAGGCAAACATGACCATCATGTTCGGCCGAGCCTGATCGAGGACAGTGGAGACGGAGTAGTAAAGCATATAGAGGTTGTATACGACGGAAAGGAGGAGTGATATGGAAATTCGAGCGTGGAACAAACGAGGGTTTGCGGGAGGTTGCTGCTGAAGAACCTCAACACGACCAGCCCCAATCCAACCCCACACCTTTCCGACCAGTAGGGTGACAAACATCATAATAAACCAAGCGCCGACTTCTTCTCGAAAAATGGTCATCGCCAGACATGTCTCCGTGATAGCATACCAGGCATTTTCATAAAGCATTTCAACCTCAATCGGGCGAAGTGGTCCATACAAGAGCCGCTGAAGCCCAAGAACAAAGCCACTGATGGTCAGAAGCACCAGGTTTGTAAGAATCTGAAAGTCCATGAGCCCATTGAAAGTTTCGTTGAAAGAATCTTGTTTACCATTAAGCAAGCATTGCTTTGAGCTAGATAAACACACGCGGAATAGAAATTTGGTCGCTGATGAAATGCCCTGATAATGACACCAGCGGCCAGGACCGTGGAGGCCTTGCGCGGAGATCAGCATCAGCATAACCTTCTGGCGTATTAGAGTCCAAAACAATGCTTACCCCGGCATAGGCGGCCAACCTCATGTTTCGGGAAATTTGCAAAATTGCAGGGTCATCACCGACAGAGGATCACTGCCTTGAACGCCATCAAATTGGCTGCTGAACAGTGGGATATATTGACTTTGAAGTAAAGTCGTGTGAGTTCGGAACACGTTGGTGTTCAGTAGTGAAGCTCCAACGCGACCGCAGGGACCCTTGAACGTCATGCCGTGTTTAGTCAGCAAATTGGGGCATGCAGCTTCCGCCACGCTGCCACTCCACACGTCGATCATGGAACCATTTTGTTTATTCGCACGTGGCTGACGCTTTGCAGACCCAGCGTCAATTTACATGGACTCTCTTGCTACTACACTGCAGACGACTTATCTCAATTCATTCAATTATCAAGTCCAATCAAGGAGAAGCTTTCTTAGAAAGCATTCAGCTACACAATATGCCATTATGTTTTACGTTCCTCTCTCACGTTCGAGCCTTCGGGTCACAATTCCCCAAAGATCTCGAATACAAACATGACCTTGGGCCTTGCTAAGAATGATATCAAAAGCCCAGAAATTTTGTTCCTTGAGCCCTGATAACTCCAATGGCAATGCTGGTATAGCCAAAAGAATACATTCTATGCACCCGAAACTAACCTTACAAACTTTTCGAAAGTGGTTCCTCATTGTGCAGCAATCTATTGCTACGTAATAGTTGCCTTTTCAGTATATTTGCACCGATTTGCTCATGATCGGGCGGAATCCTGATATGAAGGTTAAGATTTGCTGTAGATGGTTCTTTTCCCGGGATGAGGAACGCTGAAAGTAAATTTGCCGCTGGGTGTTTGCTCTTAGCTTCCATCTTACCAAGTACTAGTTCTGACGTTGGTCATGTCTACCACGGATTAGCCCTCTCCTACTTCTGTGATTCATTCCAGCATGCCCGTTTCCTACTACTGTGCCAATGCCTGATTCGCCTGAATATACGGTCTTAGTGAGTAGCATAGCAGTATAAGAGACGCTTGTACGAAGCACACTCCAGGAGACGATTCGAAAATGGATGTCAGATACACTGACCGCACCATATCGCTACTTTCGAATGACACAGCAGGTACTCTGTCGTTAGATGAAGACGGGGCACATCCCATAATTGACTCCAATTCTCCCTACTCCATTCAAAATAGAGATTAGTATATCCATCCGTCAGCCTATGAAGAAGATATTAACTGATGTATCTTGGTAGTGGAAGCCAACGACTAGAGTCACCCGGGGGATTACTTTCTCCTGAACCTTCTACATCGGAGTCAAGCCGCTCAAGGCCCCGTAAAGCATCCATATCTTCCTCTGTTGAGACAGTATTCCCTCTTGCTTCCGGTCTTCCGCCTCTGCAGGCTCGAGGACACTCAAATGAGTCCGATAATTTGAATCCAGTCCTAGAAGATGATCCGCAATGCTTCGATCTTGTCACTGCCCCAGAAGAAATTAGCCCGAAAAAGGAATTCTCCTTAGAGAATCGTTCAGAACAGCTTTTCTCTCAAGAGCATCTCAAAATAATCTTCGCTGATCCTGCGCTTTTGTTCAAATTCACTACTTTTCTCACATCTCATCGACCCCAGTCAGTGCCGGTTCTGGTCTACTATCTTGATTCTCTAAAAGCTCTTCGAGCCATCGAATATGCGAACGCTATCTCGGAGGCGCTGAATCCAATCCAAGGTCACGAATTCACGACTGAGCCTGCAAGAATAACAGTAAATGCTACCCTGGAACACAAAGCCAAAAAAGCTTTCGAAGTGCTAGCCCAGGAGGATCTACCAGCATACATAACTAGCACATATACTCGCATCGTTAGCCTTAGTATCCGTGAGAGAATCTCAGGTGCTCTACCTCCAAATCTGAGAGAGGCATCTGAAGGCTTGGCAGAAGTGTTTTGTCTCACAGACCCTTCAAGGCCAGATAATCCTATCATTTTCGCGTCTGACGGTAAGCGTTCTTGTTAAGGTTTCAGAGCAAAGCATTAACTCTTCCACTCAAGAGTTTCATCGAACAACCCAATATGGAATGGATTATGTTGCCGGGCGAAATTGTCGCTTTCTGCAGGGACCCAAATCGAATCCGTTTAGCATCAAAAGGATTAAGGAGGCGGTACAGGAAGGAAAGGAGCATTCTGAGGTCTTCTTGAACTAGCGAGTGCTCTCGTACCGGTATATTCACTCTTTTACTAACGGAACCATCTAGTCGAAGAGATGGATCTCCTTTTATGAATTTGTTGATGCTTGCTCCGCTATGTGACAGTCGCGGTAAAGTTCGTTATTTTATCGGCGCACAGGTTGATGTCAGCGGGCTCGTGAAGGATTGTACATGCATCGACTCCTTTCAGCGTCTTGTGGGACAGGAAGATCCCAATGTTGAGGGGTATCAGACTTCTTACGCAAGTGAATCAAAAGAGGAGTTTCAAGAGCTGTGCGAAATGTTCAATACGACTGAATTAGACATTGTCCGCAAATGTGGAGGACGGATGCACAAAGATATCATCGACGATGAAGACTCCAGGTCATGGCGCCAGCCAAGATTGCTGCTGAAGGAGCCAAGTCCGGACCTTAACAAATTGCTTCAATCCGACATGAAAGCACGAGGAAGGCTCCGTGGTATATATGAGAATGTGAGTACGAGCCCATGAAAATTGAGCGTTCTAAATTTTCTTTTTAATACTTGTAATTTTGCAAGTACGTGCTCATCCGACCTTTTCCGTCCCTTCGGGTCTTGTTCGCCTCCCCATCTCTCCGAGTGCCGGGATTCTTGCAATCGCCATTCATGGACAAGATTGGTGGTTCCTCAAGAGTACGCGAAGAGCTTCTTACAGCCTTCGCCGGAGGTCGTGGAGTCACCGCCAAGGTCCGCTGGGTTTCAAAAACCGATGACGTGGGTCGCAAACGCTGGATTCATTGCACGCCGCTACAGGGGCACAATGGCAATGTTGGTGTTTGGATGATCATCCTCGTCGATGATGACAGGGAAGAAAATCGAAAATGGAGACTCGCTCCACCGGTTGATGCAAGAATTGGAAGGACACCTAGCGCTGGGAAGCGTGAAAGGGCCGAAGATGAGGTGACATACCACAAAATAATCAGAGATGAAAATTGGGTTCATAGATCGCCCTTTGGTCATCAGCGCTCTGGTACCCCTCTGTCTTTTGATGCTTCTATCAGGTCCGGCTCGCCGTTATCATTCGCCATGAGTTAATAGTCCAGCTGTTCTCTGGGATGATTCCAGGCGAGCTTGATTTTATTCAAAGGTTTATGCCACCGCGCTTTGCTAATGGGATGTGCTCTTTCTTCATGACTTTATAGCACGAGTAGCTCTTTATTCATATGTTTTTGGTTGAGAAGAAAAAAAGGGAATCGTGACACAGCTGGGCAAATATCAGATTGTCAGCTCGGTCTGTTTGAGCTTTTTGCGAATGAAAGACTCTTTTGGACCATGCTTGTAGCTGCTGACAGTTTTCAAAATGTAGAAACAGCTAAGATAACATGAAAATTCTGGGATCAATTGTATCGTACACCGTTTATTGTTGATCGATTACTGTACTGCTCTGTATAAAAGAGTATGGATCAGTATTTAGCAGTGGACCCGGCTCGGCTCGATCCGCGACAATCTACCTGTCTAGGTGAGGATGTATCTCGGTGGCTATAGCTTTGTAGTTCTAATCGATAGCTGAGTTGTTTACGACATCGGGATCTTCCGTGGACTGACGTCTATTGGTGGCTGGGCTTACTGCACTTCGAATACAAGCACTGAGAGGACATCTCGTTCTATCTTTGATTCTTCGGAAGGATGTCATAAATATGGTACGGAGAATCTTCTCTGTTACGCCTGTACAGGCAGCGACATACTTGATTGGGGTCTGTCTCTTCTCCATCTCGTTCTTGGTCTTCCTCAATAGCTCCGTCTCGTTTGTCATCACGAACCGCATTAAGCTCCATCATGAAGTTGGCGATGCCGTCGGCACGCTTGGATTTGCGGATGAGCTTGTAGCCCTGGTGGCATGTCCAATATGGGGCGTCTTGTCTGATAGAATTGGGGTTCGAACGGTCAGTAATGTTACTTCCTGCGTTTACCAACGGTCATAAGTAAGCTTATGATCAATATCTAGGTGTGCGTGCTTGGCTATGCGATTGTCGGTCTGGCTCTGTTCCTGTTCGTTCAAGCAAAGAATATATACCCCCAGCTCCTTTTAGCTAGGATATTCTTCAGTGTGGGTGGCGCAGCTACGTACGTCTCCTGAGAAGAGCGCACGAGAGGTTCAATTATACAATGTGACTGACAGACGCAGTGCGACGATGGTAACAGCCATTCTGCCCTCAATGACGACAAAGTACCCGGCTACCAACTCCACAAGACACGAGGGCAGCTCGCAACAAACTCATATACCTACTCCATCGCTCTCTTCCGAACTGACCATCACCCCTGAGAGACTTGGACGCGGTAGAAAGCCGACCCCAGTAGAGCAGAACATGGCACCGCCAGAGAAAGCGGCGCCGGCGCGACTTGCTGGATTGGTGGGCATGTTTACCGGCTGTGGAGCTCTGATTGCGCTACTACTCTTCTTGCCTATCCCCGCGAGATTCGAAGCCGGTGGCACATCACCTAGCCAGGCTGTTGCAAACAGTTACTATGTTGTCGGAACCGTAGCCCTCCTGGTATCGGTGCTCTGCGGACTAGGTCTACGGAACTTGGCCGGCGAAGAGAACAAAGGATGGAAATCGTTACTTCATAAAAAGTCACCAAGAAAGGACGGCGAGAGCAACAGTGATGACAACGACAACAACGACGGTAGAGGTAGCAAAAGCGAAGACTTCCCACTTTGGAGACTCCTGGCCGACTCAGTCAGTCTGGGATTCAAGGACACAAACATCGGGCTAGGCTACCTGGGCGGCTTCGTAGCCCGAGCCTCTTCGGTCGGCATAGCTCTATTCATCCCACTCTTTGTCAACGCGTACTTCGTTTCATCTGGACTCTGCACTGGCCACGGCTCGAGCGACGAAGGCGGCGAGTTGAAAAAGAATTGCGCACAAGCATACGTTCTCGCTGCCGAAATCACAGGCGTCTCACAGCTCATCGCACTCCTCTGCGCACCGTTTATCGGCTTCCTCTCCGACCGATATCCCCGTGGCAACATTCCACTTCTCGTATCCGCCTTACTTGGCGTAGTAGGCTACATCAGCTTCGGCTTCTTGAAGAGTCCCGAGCCTAGTGGCCCTCACGGCACCCCCGCCATCTTCTTCATCGCCGCTTTACTAGGCATTTCGCAAATCGGCGCCATCGTATGCAGCCTCGGGCTCTTGGGCCGTGGTATTCTCGGCTTGCTACACCATGACGCCGCCGACGAAGATGGCAACGAACACACAAAGCAAGAAGCTCACCGTCAGCAACAAGCCACAGACAGCACCAATGGGACGTTTCAATCTCCTCAGCCGACCGAAGCGCAGCCATCTGCGGCCCCGCGAGATTCTACAGTCCGAGATCCAAACAGCGCCGAGCCCGCCGAGGCTATCACTGAAGAAACTGCTCTTCTAGCTGCTGCATCTACTCCACCGGCTGGTGCCGCAGACGATTCGTTATCCCCCGAGCAGCAGCAGGAGTATCAGAATCAGCAAAAGTCACATAGTCGCAGTCATCTCAAGGGGTCCATAGCAGGAACATATTCCCTCGTTGGCGGCGCGGGAATCTTGCTTTTGACGAAACTCGGCGGATTCCTCTTCGACAAGGTGACGCCCGGTGCGCCATTCTTTATGCTTGCCATTTTCAATGGCATTCTTTTACTCGTGGGAGCAGCTGCAGCTGTCGCGCACGAAATCGTGCGTCGGCAGAACCGGCACAGTTTGCGAGATTAATTGACGTTTTCTACCTTCTTTATATCCTTGTTTTCTTTCTTCATATTTCCCCTTTTTTAGTTTTTTTATTTTGGGTTTCCTTTATTCTTATTTTATTCCGCCCTTTCTCCGTCTTCCTCTATTAGCTTCTCTTCATTCGCATCCCCTTCATTTCCCTCCATTTATATTTCCCTTCTCATTCCCCTTAACGGCCCTTCTCAAACCCATCTTTGTTTTTATTCCTCATTTATATCCATTCGATTTGCCTTGAATACACGAATTACTTTATTTATGGACCATCTTTCTTTTTCCATTCTTTTCCTAAAACAAGAAACAAGAGAACTTAAATTTTTTCTTCTTTTCTTTTCTTTACCCCCATTTTATCCCATTCTATCCCATTCATCCTTTCATTCTTTCTCTTCTTGACACCTCGCCAAAGGAATCTGAATTTTTATACTCCAAAAGGGAAACGACCTTACAAAAGTCACAACCGAATATTTCCTCGAGGTGCCCAGGTGCCCTAGTCTAGTCTCAATACAGCACATTTGCAAGCATCATACTCTTGTTCAACAGATACACTCGTATGATGAAATGTGTGTCATAGATGTAATGATTGGATTTTTGCAAATACTTAAAAAAAAACGATTAAAAGGCGCAAGGAAATGAAAACGAGAAGTAAAAGGCCTGGCAGTAACGCCCCTTGATCTGTTACATGCATTTTTTTTCTTGGATATATAATTTATCCTAAGACTTAAATCCATTCCCGAATCTGCCCAGGACGTAGAGTAGACATTTTTTCCAAAAAAAAAAATAAAAATAAAAATAAAAATAAGAAATTAGGAACGAGAGATGCTATCCCCAACGCCTCGCTATATAGCACTCAGAAACCCAAGTGTGACCAATAATATTTCGACAGGAAAACCAATTGACCATCCCAATCACTATCCCAACACCGTTATTAATACCAGAAGCGAGCTCATTGGCCGCTTTTGCGATGCTATAAGACGACATGATAAAGATAATTAAAGAAGTAAAGACGGAATGAAAAAATGACCAAAAAAGAAAGGAGCGCTGCCTAATCCAAACAGAACTAGGACCAACGACGAAACCAGAACAGCCAAACTAAGTCGAAGCCAAGTACCTCTCCAGTTCATCATTTGCCATTCTAAAGCTCTCAATCGAGACTTGTTTTCTCAACTGAATGCCAAAGCCGAGACGCTTTTGGCTGGAAATGGATGTATTCGCCTCGCGGCGATGAAGAGGTAGAGTGGTGGTAGTGCTTCGGAAATCGACCGAGGGTTCAAAGTCTCGAGAAACGAAGCCGAAGCCAGACTTGGCATTGTGACTGCCATATATTTCGTCTTGGTAGCATTCGTTGTTATCGCCGTCTTCGTCGTAGACGCTGCTCGAGCCGCTGACGCTCAGGTGGTCCATGGATGGAAAACCTAATTGGTCTTCGCCTCCGCTGAGAGAGGAGCTGGAGCCGGCACTGCTGAAGATTGTTGGTGCTCCGGGGGAGTTGGATCCGCTGGATGCATTGGGGACGAAGCCTGGCTCGAGAGCGAGGGTGAAGCCGGGAGAGGTGGCGGGAGAAGAGGAAGAGTAGGAAGAGGAAGAGGAAGAACCGTGATGAGAAATTGAGCGGGTGTTGATATAGTTTTGCCCAATGGTTTCATGAAAGCTAGCTCGGTCGCGGGGTTTGAGGGATTGCAGACGCGGCATTGCGGGCATGGGCGGAATGGGCGGGGCCAGCTCAGATGAAGAGTAGTGATGACTTTGTTGACGCTTGAGGGGGCGGAGAGAGGATGCGGAGCGGGTGGGGCGGAGTTTGCGGCGTTGTTCTTGTTGCTGCTGATCATCACGGGCTCGGTAGGCAGTAGTAAGCTTGTGGTGTGCTTCGCTGGTAGCCACGTAGACGGAATGGACGGGCCTGTGGTTGAAGTAGTCCACCTCCATGACGTGGTGGTCAGGTCGCATATTGTTGTGGCTGCTGATATACTTCTTCGGTGAGGACGAGCCGGTATTGTAGATTTTCCACGGCGGAGTGCCGGCGGTCTGGCAGCAGAGCGGGTATGACACGCCTTCGGTATCCTTGACTTCCTTGGGCGCCCGCGTTACAGATATGAGAGTCTGCAGGATCGCGTAGATGAGCAGCCAGCGAACTTTGCGACCGTCAGCGCAGGAAACCTTCTCCTCTTGCTTGAGCGTGCAGTCGTTTTCAAAGCGCGCGTAAGCCCGGACCAAGGGACACTCCATGACTGTCATGTCGAGCGAATTGGTGGCGGACGAAAGCGCAGCAAGAGCGGCGAACCGTCTATTGGCCTTGGTCTGCTTGCAAAAGGTACCTCGTAGGTCAAAAGGATCCATGAATCCAGGTGCTTCAAAGGAGATATCCGGTAAAAGTGGCATGGAGCATGGAAGCGACGCGTACTTGAGTTTCTTGCTAAAAACTGCCACGCAATGCTCTAGATTGATCCCGCTACCGGAAAAAGGCTTGAGAGAAGAAGGCTTGGACGGACCGGAATTGCCGTCGACAAGATAAGCGTAGAGATTGCGAAATTCAAAATACATTGAGCGGTAAGTCGATTTGGACAGGGATGAGCCTTTGCTGCCCGTTTTTGTTGGCGGCCAGTAGCCGTATCGGTTGACGTAAAAGGAGTGGAGAAAGGAGCGGAAGCGTTCAAGGTGGGATAACGCAGCTGAGTTGAGGCCCAAGTATGTACCGGAGAGTTCGTCCTCGAGAAAAGAAGACAGGGATCGTCCAGCTCTTTCCATCCGGACATCCATCTCGAGATGCGAGCGGTTGATCAGTGCCTTTGACACACGGCTTATTGGCTGTTTGGAAATTAGTCAGACTGGAAATATTGCCTATACGGGGATGAAATTGAATTTGGTTTTTGCTTACCTCAAACTCTTCACTAAGCCATAAGCGCTGGCTCATGCCCACGCAATGGACAAAAGCATCCGTCCACAGATTCTTCAGCTGGTAATGTTCGGCAAAGTAGAGGAGCGACAGCGCATGATCAGGGCACTCCCGAAAGTCCGTGTAGCCTTCTTCGTCCAAGTATTGCGTCAGGTCTTTCATATTATCCTCCGTTTCCGACCTGTACATGTTCATTCGGTCGAGAAGATCGACCAGGGCAGTTCCGAGATGAGATCCCACCAGTGGCTTTCCAAAAAGCCAGGCGAAGAAATTGCGCGTACCGAGATGGAAGAGAAAAGACTCCTCGCGCGAGGCATCCGCCGGAGCAGGAATGTGCAGCTCCAGCGATGCGGGCTCTGAGGTATCCATGGACGAGCAGACACTGCCGGGCATTGACCAGGTCGTCGGGTGGGACATGGACTCGGCATTGTGCCGCTCAAGCAATGGCAAGCAACGGGTGTGGGCCAATGCCGAAAAGGGTATCCTGAAAGAAGGGCCGCGACGAGACTGTCCACGGCCGTAAAGGTAAATGAGGCAATCTCCTTCTGGAAACCATAGCTCGAGATCCTGTGAGACAAAACGTGACGAGTCAGACAATGAGTTTCAAGTTATAATATTTTGGGTGGGGGATGTCTTACCTTTCGGAGCCCGTCCCACATGGTTGAAGTTCTCTTGACGCCGTCCCATCTCCGAATGCCAGCGCTGCGCCCCGAGGTGCCCGTCATGGTGGTTGCAGGGCGCCCTTTCCTCAGTGGCGAATCTTGATTGTCCAATTGGCTGATGTAGGTTGTATCGCAAAGTAATATTATCAAAGCGTGCTGGCGTTTGGCAAAAACACAGTATACTAACAATCTGGCAGAGGAAGAGAAAAAGTGTATCTTATTGGCTCAAAGGACAATGGAAGAAGGCATCCAGCAGCAGCCCTACCAGGACGCAACTGAAGAGAGGTGAGGCCATGGCATTCTTATATATCAAGCATACATCACCCATCGCCAGATGCATGGCGGTGGAGCATCGCACTCTCCGATCCATGGACTAGACTAGACAATCCGGGGAATAACCGACGACATGCTGTACAGACTAGTCTATTATTTCGCAAGAAAAGGGAACTCATAGTTAGCACAATGTTAGTCGTGAGTAGTGAGGCAGCACGACATAATGTGTTATCGGTGGACCCCGGGAGGAGCCATGCCGCATAGCTGGGGCCCGCCAGTCCAAAAAACAATCTCCTCGTCGCTGTAATGGCAGCACTCATGACGCCCCCCAAAATGCACGTCGCATGGGTGGGCGCCCAAGCTGAGGGAAGCTTCGCAGGCTTTACTCAAATAGGGACCATCTCGATGAACCGCTGTACAAGCACCCCAGCATGAAGGTTACAAAGGGAAGGGAAGGTAAGGACAAGCGTGCCAAAGAGCTGGAATTGTCGAGAGCTTCATGGCCCAAAGAGTACCGTCCCGTAAGTCCCGTAGTAGAATGGCCAGGCAGTCTACTGGGAATCAATTTGGACTGTGATGATGATTTGATTGACTGGGGTTAAAGAGCATCTGCACCAGATTAAGCCTAAGCAGCCTAGTTTTATTGATGGAATGGCCTAATGTGGAAGTCCCCAGCAAAGTTCGCCAGAGCCGTCTCTACCTTCTAACTGTAACGGACTCTGGGCTCAGCTAGCGCTAGAACTGACAGGCCCCAAATAGTCCCAAGAGACACTCCGTACATATACCTACCTTAGGTACCTTAGGTGCACCATTGGTTATAAGTTCAGGTACTTAATCTTGTCCATCTGTCACTATAACACTGTGTTGTATTACACTGTACCTTCTCTAGCCCGATCTTCTTCCCGTCCCTGGTCTGTCCGTCTGTCCCTGGGCCCATGGTCTTGCCGCTAAAAGATTCCCAAAACTCTAACAAGCAATGTCACTCTACTGGACGATCATCCCGCCGTGGAGCGTTGCCGTTCTATTAGGGGCTACCGCGTTCAGCTAGAGAGTCTGGATCGCAGCCACGTAGTTTTTGATTGCCACTGCCAAATTGTCAGCTCTGGCTCGTTCTATGAGTTTGACGCCACGACTATTCTCCTCCATTTCCTCCACGATGGGCACTAAGGTACCTACCTTTATGTACAGAGTATTATATCCCGTACCACTTTTCGCAATCGTCCACCCACCAAGCCCAATCGTCTATCAGGTCGCCACAAAATCAGCCATTGCACGGAATCATTTCCTCTTTTCCGCTAGAGCTCTACCGTGCACCAACACACCCAGTAAACTTACTTACTACAGTGTAAGTTAAAAGGTGCAGTACCCTGTCATGTCTTCCATCTTTTCTCGGTATCTGTCGGCTATTCGTGCAGCCCCGACATCCTGTATTCCTATAGAGTCGGGCCCAGCATGGAACCACGGAAAATAACTTTAAGATACCTAAGGTACCTAAGGTATCTAATGTTCTGGAGCTCCCCGCGAACTGATGGTCAAAAGGATCTCCATGATCTGGATCTACTGTGGAAGATCCAAGCGATATGTAATCATCATTTCTGTCCTGTGCCCTATCCTGCTTCCTGCTTCCTGCTTCCTGCTTCCTGCTTCCTGAGCCCTGACTCCTGAGTCTTGAACCCTGAGTCCCGAGCCCTGAGTCCTGCGCCATGTGTTTTGCCCTGAATCCTTACTGTCTGCTACCACGCAACCGCCGCACAGTAAAACATCCACGACCGCAGAGAACACCTGTTTGACTCTAAAACACAAGGCACCACCACACGTTCCCCCCTCATGTGGACTGTACTCTTATATTCATTCCGACAAGTCACGGCAATTCCAAATGTCTGCCGGCAAGTCGCGTGTGCTCCACACCACTGTACTCCGGTACAGAGGTAAACATGTTCATTACCCAAATACCCACGTACATTTGTACTGTGTATACCTTACTTACCTCTCTTATCATATATTCATATCCATGTCAACAAGTCAAAACTTGCATGCATTATGCATTACACATTATGCATACAATATTTCATGTAACTACCTTACCTACTTGTAGCACTTTTTTTCGGTCAATAGCTTGTTTTGCCCCCTTTCCTTCTTTTCTGTTTGTTAGACTTGTCTGTCGCACTCTCTTACATTTTATTCTCTCCTACACATTTACATCGTAACATTATTTTGCAGTAGCATCTTCTCCATACATTTCCATCGTAGTATTCTCTCACATCTTATTTTCTCCCGTACATTTAATCGTAGCATTATTTGGCAGTAGTATCTTCTCCATACATTTACATCCCACCATTCTCTTACTTTAGTATTCTACTTCATACACAACCATTGTACCACTGTCACAATACCACTGTCACAACACCTCCATACCGTTAATCTGAATAATCTGAATCCCCAGATGTGTTTACGAATGCGACGTATTGCCTGCCCAACCCAAATTTACTTTATATGTCTAACTGCAAACAACAAAAAGGACAAAAAAAAGAGAAAAAAAAAAAATGCGAAGAGAAAGGTCGTATTGTGTTGAGTCTTGGGTCTTGAGTCTTTGATTGAACTCCTGACTCACTCTGAGACAAGAGCGCTAGAGCACAAGAGCCCCTGCGTCGTACAAAGAGCATACAGAGCACACAAAAAGTAAGAAACTCATATTTACTTTCTCTAGCATTTAGGTTTGCAGCACAGCACGGAACACAAAACCAAAAAACCACAGAATCACAAAACTTCGCGCCACTCACGATGCCACATGGACAAGATCTGTGCGCTTTCCCACGTGTAACTGTAACTTACCGGACTGCGGCTGGGAAATCCGTTGTCTTGGAATCATGTAATTAGTAGTTGTGGCCATGAGTTTTGTTACCGTACCCCTTGCCTTTCCCACCCCTCCCCCTATTCCCTTTCCTCGTGTGGGGGGCCTCAAATTCGGGACGAAACTAATATACCCGTACTTTAATGTGGAACGAGTCAAAGCCCGCCTTGAATTAAAGACACTATGATTGACATCATCATCACGATCATGTTCCGAGCAACGTGCTCAAACACGTATTACGCTCCTCTCTCTCTCTCTCTCTCTCTCTCTCTCCATCAAGAACCATAATCTTGTCATGCACGTTTCCATTATTTTTACCGGGTAAATTGAAACAAATGCAGTCTCCCTAGACTAGATACGAAAACAGTGAGCTATGACTCAAGTCCACGAGCCCCTTTTGCTAAATACGCACACGCCAACGCCGATGCTAGAACCCCCCGCTGCGCCATGCCATGCGATGATTGTAAAATGTATTGTTCTTTTAAATTCGGCTCCCACCAAGGCCACACGAGCATGTTACATGCGAACGCCGCCGGCGCCAGAAACTCCAGGTCTCATACCAGTCCGCCGTGAGAAGACATCGCTAAGCTGTGCATAATCTAGCTCAGCCTTTGGCGCCCGCACTTCCAGACCGGCATTAAGCATGTTCATGCGCATCAGGCGCAGGCGAGCGGTACGTTCGTAGTTCTTCGCCATTGTCAGGGCACTCCGGTGTACTCCTGAACGAGGATTGGTTGCTTTGGCAGTGAGTAGCTGTAGTCACCAAATATGAAGATTAGCGGATAACTCATTATTCTTGAAGCGCAAAAAAAAAAAGGGGGGGGGGACTAGTATACAGCAAGACATACCCTGTTCTGTGTATCGATTCGTGCTTCGAGAATCCCGCGTTTGATCATGTCCACGAGTTCTTCCGCAATGGATGCCTCATCCGTTACAAATGCATTGGCCATGCTAGAAAGACCGACGGTGCTAAAAGGAATAAAGTATTGAACAATACTTTTACTCCTGACTTCCTGGTAAAGCTTCGCGATATGCCGGTGGAGATAAATGTCAAGTAGATAATCCGGCTTGTATGCCTCCAAAATCTCCAGACATTGCGAGTACTTGGAATTGCAGAAGAACGAAATGGCGCGACGAAGGTGGGGCTCAATTTCCAAAAAGTTACGGAACGAGGAGCTCTCCAGCACTTTGCTCTGCAGTCCGTTGCGATCCATGCTGACCAAGGCACAGAGCGCACCATAAACAGCAATGTCGTTGCTGCTCAGAACAGTATTGAACTGGCTCCCCAGACTAGGATCCGTTTGTAGGAAGCTCGTGGCAGCCTCTGTATAATTGCCACTGGCGAGCTGCGCAAGACCCATGCTTGCATAAAGGAAAGGCTGAAGCTTAGCTTCCTCCTCGGGCTTCTGCTGAATATTCCGAATCTTCATAATGTTCGACTGAACAGCCATCCAGTTCCCTTGCTCAATCGCCACCATCACAAGTCGCATGCACATGTCGAAGATGTGCCTCGGAGTCGTACAATAGTCTCTCATGCGCGAATAGGCTTTGAATGCCGCCGGTAGCTCGCCAACCGAATGGTAATAGTTACCGAGGTCCTCATTGCCCATCTGCTACTCATTAGCCTCAACTGTCTCCAAACCCACAAAAGAGAAAGGAGGAAAGGAAAGCTCCCTCTAAGCCGAATCGTACCCTTATACTCTCTTTGATGAGATTATTCTTGTATCCTCTAAGCTGAAACTCCAGTCGATCTGTCTCTGCCTTGATCTGTTTTGACATGGTTTCGATCCATGCCGTGTCAAGGACCGCATCAGGGTCATTCGGCGAATACTGCTGCAGAAACTGGACAGCAATCTGATAGCGGCCAACATCCTTGCCCTGTTTGGCCTCACTAACTGCGCCCTTGAGTGCCTCTTGGTGAAGATAGGAAGAGGTACGTCCGATATGAAGCAGTCTTTCGAAACGGGTTCTTCCTGCATGATCATAAGCTTACATTTCAAGCACGTCAGATAATAAGAAAAGTCCAAACCAACCTTCATAGTTCGCAATGTACGCCTCAAGGTCCAACTTTGGTGTCTCTTCATATCAATATCCTCGTTAGCCAAAAACGTTTCATCAAAACCAACCGGACTCAAGAATCAACACATACCTTTTACCAGAAACTCCACGGCCTGGGACTGTTGAGACGGCTGCGCTATTTGGCCGGAACCAGAGGGCGCAGACACCTGCACCGGCTCAACGACGTCTGCCATGTCCGCCCTGTACGGGGAAGTCTTTCAATCCGATTCTAGCTGCTAAATCCTCCAGGGAATACGTCGTAAGCGTAGATGGTATTTAAGCGCGCACTTTGCACGAAGACCTCAGAGTAGCTGATGTCATAAAAAAATGGGTCAGGTTTCGACGGGGAAGAGAAAGTAGTTCTAATTGTGATTGCAATCAACACAACAGTAAGTGAGTTATCGGGAGCACAAGTACTAATGGTATGTCATTGGGGGAAGCTTCAGAGCGGGTATCTCCGTCGCCTCGGCCTGGGTCTCGGTCCTCCCGCCCAGCGCTCGTTTGGCTGGCGAGAAGCCTCAAAGTCCGTGCAGCCTAGTTGACTTGACTTTACACACGAGAAGCGCCACTCTTCATCTTGTCTCCATAGTAAAGATGTTCACCCGGTCATTCTTGATTCTGATAACTCAGATATGCACATTTAAGTCATGAATCAAGTAAAGCAAGAAAACTTTGATACAATTGTAAGGCGATGACCTGCATTTCACCCCGCGTTGCCTGAGCAATCATATGGCAGATGGCTAAAGCTATGAAAAGAAAATGTGTTAAAAGATGAGAGAACAGAAATAATGAAAATGATGATAATGAGAGACGTCCATCGTAACAACTCGCTAATTGAAGAACAAAAGGCCTTATCAAAAGTCTTGGCCACAGGGCACAACTTTTGGCCGGCCCCCCACCCAAAAAAAAACTAAGGCCAAATCTTCAACTCATCCATGACACATTCCCTAGATATGAACGTGAAGCATAGGTCGAAAAAATATGCATGTCGCGCTTCAGAGAAGTCAAATAAACGGAGAAAATAGGAAAGCAAATGACCAATGATAATAGAAAAGGAAAAACGAGAGAGGTATAAGTACAGCTAGAAAAATACATGAATCGTAAAACGGTGATCATCAAGACATGAGTTCTTGAATATCAACTGGAGCGATTTCATCCTCGATCCAGGGGCCTTTTTCCTCTTCAGTGGCCCCGTGGAAGGCCTCTGCTCTCTTCATGGTCTGAACATCGAGATCAGTCACATATGACTTGCCATCGCCAAGACGCATGCGGACCTCAAATTCATTGTCAAGCATCAAATCATCTTTCCATAGACGTCTTGGGCCATCGTAGATGCAAAGCACCCTCTTCTTCATCTTCATCTTGTCAGCCGAACAACCCCATGACAGAGGATAGTCTTTTCTCTTCTTGCGACCTTTGCTCACAAGAGGCACTCCGCCTTTGGAGTAGGTCAGTCCACGAGCTCTCCCACCAGATGCGCGGCTTGTCTTGTTGATAGAGGTAGTACCACCCCCGACGTGCGAAGCGACACCCCGGGGATGTGTTAATTGTCAACTGGGATTTGGTTTACTCGATTTGATCGCGCCAGGGCCAGAAAAGCCACGATCGGTAGCTGAGCGACCAGATGTAACGGCACCGTCAATGTCTTCCTCCTTCCAATCATCGTCGGCCTCATCATCCTCTGCGTCGCCAGAGCGATCACCCTGTGACGCGGGGGAGCCACCCGAGGGGAGTGCATGTCTGTCAAGAGTCTCCTTGAGAGCCTCATCCCCTTCCATGGATGCCAGATGTCGTTCATTGGTCGCTTCGCTCGGATCTTCTTGCTGGACAACCCGAAGCACACAGTCGTCCAAGTGTTCATAAAAGTCCTGAGCATTGCTGAAAGTACCAGAACAAGTTGAACATTTGCCAGTTGCATCGTGCGAATAACCATGTGGCTTCTTGCTAGAAGCGCCAGTAGATGCCCTCTTGCGACTATTCGGGGGTGTCTGCTCCACGCCGTGCACAGACGTCAAATGGCGTTTGAATACATCGGCGCGGTTAAAGCTCTTCTCAGCTGAAGAGCCTGATCCCGGACAAAACCCACACACCATAGTCCCCTTGTAATGGGTCAGGGTGTGCCGGTTCTTGTCATATTTTCTGGCGAAACCCTTCTGATGGTACTCGCAGGTCACAATGGGACATTTCTCGGGGCGCTCACTCTGGTGGGTAAGCATATGAGCCTTGAGGTCCTTGAACACCTTCCGGCATTCGGGATTAGGACATCGTCGGCCTTCCTTCTCATCGTCCTCAAATTCCAGGCTGCCCGACCTCGGGCTTCCATGGGAGATTCTGGAATGACTTGATGAGATCGAGAGACGTCTGGCACCGGACCCGTGCTGGTAGGGGTGGAAAGATGGAGTACGTAGATGTGGAGACTGGTTTCCAGTTTTGAATTTGGATGATCCCCGATGTCGACTATGCGACGAGGCATCAGATGGCGTGGGGGAGGTAGGTTGAACTATGGGCATCTGCGAGGTTTGAAACGACGGAATCTCGCCAGGATATGATTCGGTAACGGTAGCCTGAGACATCGGGGTCTGCAGGTGCTGGATGAGTGACGGGTCTAGATTTGCGTGTTAGTCTCTGCAGTAGAGGATAGACTGGAGCTACAACTTACCAACAAATCCCGCTTGAGCTTTATCAGTGGACCAGATAATATCATGATCGAGCGCAGCTGTAGTAAAGCTTTCCTGACCAAAGCTGTCGCAGTGGACGATGCTGGGCCCAAGACCCAGACCGTGGCTGAAATCAGACCAAGCGTCGACGCCTGAAAATGTTTGCGTGGTCGACGAATATGGAGAACCCATGGCGGAAGAAGCGGCACTAGGAATAGATGCTCCAGAGGCGGAGGAGAGAATGGAGGGAGGGTGTTCAAACGAGTGGGTCGCGGAAACAGCAGGGGATCCCGAAGGAGTCCGACCAAAAGGGATATGAGAGTGGTCATCCTGCGACCTCTCCAGGCCGTATGGATTCACGTCAAAAACAGGAGGGGGTATTGAGGAGAAAGCAGGAGCAGATGGATAGGCATCGTAAGTGGTCATGAAAGCATCAGCAAAGGGAGCGTCGAGACTAGTTCCCATGAGATATTCGGAGGAGCGTTCACTCTCGAGCAGAGGATTTCTCCTCAAGGAAGTATGCATCGCCAATTCGGCGCGCGGCACACCAGGGTATAGGACAAAGTCGGACGGTTCTTCGAGGCCAAACATTGCTTTCTGGTGGATCACGGCAGAAGTCATGACGGGTATCAGGTATTCGAGAGACGCGGTGGAAAGGAGACACGGCAATATGATTCAACCAGTATCGCAACAATGCGGATCGGGTATCAGCTTCACTATGGGAAGCGATTAGCCCAAATGATCGTCACCAAAGAGACCCACGCGTTTCCGGGGCAGAGGGATCCGGGGGAACAAGATAAGGGCATTTGGATAAAAGTACCTCTAAGAAGATGAGGGCGCGTCGAGAAGTTAAAGAACCCTCGATGAGGGTCTTGAGAACAGCGGCCACGAGTAGAGTTATCGGGGACTTGAAATAGGCTAACAAGAACGGCCGGCGCCGCGGGTCGTCCCAACGGCGATCCACCCGGGGGATTGGCCAGAGCTGAGACCGGTCCTATCAAATAGAAAAGCGAAGTCGTGGTGAGAAAAGGCGGGATGGATGCCTGGCGTGTTGTGAACCCGAGGACAGACTAGGCACCTAGTTTGGGGGCTGTTTTTTCTTGTTTGATCTCCCAGAGGTTGTTTGTCTTATGATCGAGGTGGTTGTTGTCGTTCTTGTTGTTGTAGTTCTTTTTCTTTTTGTGTTTCGCGGATTGTGGAGAGAATTAAGGGCTTGGGAAGCTGGCGGGTCGAGGCAAGTAATAAATGCGTGATCGAGCAGAATTAGAACTCGCCCTACGGAGGAAGCAGAAGCCAAAACAGCCCGCCCTCCCCAAGGGAAGGGATAATCATCGAGATGCGCAGTGCTCGCATGAGGGAAAGGACGGACACACACACCCCCCCCGGACCACCATGACGGTGCGTAGGGCCACACGCGAAAGCATCACGGTAGCATGGGCCCCATGGTCCATGGGTTCCGCCTTTTGCGGTCCCACGACGGAGGGGGTTCGGGTGATGCGAACGAACCAGGAGCAAGGAAAGCACCCATGTCATTAAAAACACTCGATCAAAATAGCGAGTCCACGGCGGGCTTGGCAGAAAAAAGGTCGTCGAATTGTCTGTCCTTGCTTTGACCGACACGCACCTCATGCTGCTGCCGACCGACTGGGGCCGAGTGGTTCGGCGTGCGTTAGCGTCCCATGCGAATAGTTAGGGAAAGGGGCGAAGGGTGGGTGTGGGTGTTGCTGTTTTTTGCTCTTCGCCGCCATTTCTCGGGGTCCCGACTGGCAGAATCGAGGGTCCAAGGGGAGGGAGAGGGGGCCAAAGGTCGGTGTGAGCGATAGAAGGGAACCTTGTCGTCTTGGGAGGGGGAAAGCAACCGGTGGGTGGCATTGGCTCCATATCGGGACTAAATCAGTTGGCAGTGCTGGATGTGGGTTCTGCGAGGATGAGCATCGTCGTGCATCTCCGTCCCTTTCGTCGATTTGTTCCCGCTTCGACGAGCCCAATGTGGTATAGCGAGATTTCTCCCATGGGTGGGTAGCAGAGACACCCTCGAGGCGCCTTCTGCTTCTGAAGAGGGTGCACCGCCCAAGCAGAAAGAAAACCCAATCATCATCGAACAAGCAATGCAGTCTCCGTCAAGCGAGGCGCAGGGCTGACTCGGATGCACCCAGAGAGAGCCACCCGTCTCTAGACAGAGGTCCCGCGATGCATCTGATAGGTTCATCTCTCTCGCTGTTCTCTCAAGTATGTAGCAGTAAGTTAGTTGTAGCAGCGCACCCACCCAGACGAAAGGAAGATGACCTCTCCCAATGACATGGAAAGTCGTGGTCGACCGCTTAACGCATACAGATTAGGGAATGAGTGGACAATCACGTATGTCGGTGATTTTTATTTTTCCTAACACACTGGTCAACCCCTCGTCATCCTTCTTGCAGAAGACATTTCCCGCACCCTTAATTGCACGTAAGACGGGAGAGTACTCTGTACATTTGCGTCTCGTCACGCTTTTTTTTTTTTTTTCTCCCAGGCAGGTTCCTTTTTTTCCTCCTGGGACAATCCTCGTCATTGTAATTGGGAACCGATTGCATTATTGTGCGATTGCTCTGTTCGGCGTTTCTCTCTCATGACGAATCCACTTAACTCGTCGGAGCGGCCGGTAGGAGAGAAGCCAAGAGGAAGCCAAACATGGGGGAGAGATCCAATGACGATGAGCGAAGCGTGGGAGCCCGACCCCTGGCAGATCGGCCCCTGGTACAGTTACTTTACAGGTAGCGTCACAGGCTATTTCGGGTCCAAACCATCGGGTGATGCTCTCTCGCTCCACTTGAACCAGTTCGGTTTGCCAACTCCCCGTCATCCCGCGCCACGCTAAACCTCCTCGGCCCTGACCGGTGAAATAAGAAATGCGTGGGATGAAGAATGACTGTCCTACTCAGGCTGTGACGTGTAGTCGCTGATGACCGCCAAGTCAAACAAAAAAAGCCGATAGAAATCCCAAATTAAAGGTGACTAGGCACTCCATGTTGCGTCGCATGGGCGTACCCGCCCACGCAAGAAGTTTGGGTACAGTAGTGGCAGGCACGAAAAAAGAAAAGAAAGAAAAAATTAAAGAAATCAAAACGGTCCAGTATCATGTGTTCGTTTGTGTGGCAGTAGGCGATGAAAACAACCTACTGCCAAAGCTATAAACTCCCGAATGAAGCAAAAAGGAACAATTATCCGATGCTCAACATCGCCCTGTAGAAATTGATCGACATTCGGGTATTGCATGGTTTCGGGGTTTTCTCCGTACGAATAATAACCATAATTGGACAGTACGTCGGAAAAAAAAAATCAAAACGAGAGAACAATTCTTTTTCGAGATCCCTGCGTTACATGTGGTTTCGTCGATTTCCTTTTTTCTTCTTTTCCCCTCTCCTCTCATCGAAATGATATCAGGACCCACAAAGCGCCACGAGTGCACCGCCATCCTTCCCATCGCAAAAGGGCCAGCGCAGCGTTAATTACGGTACACCGTACTCTTGCACCGCCGCTAATTCGGATGAGCCTCCCTACCCTGGCATCAATTGCATAACAAGTGTCCAGGGGTCTCATACTCCGGTACGGCTTCGGCTTCTGGCACGGTAAAACCACCACCACCAGCAAGAGGGAGCGGCATTCTCCAGCCCCAAGATCGCGATGTGCTGAACAAGGCAAGGATGTTCGCTTGCACCATGTTACATCCTCATGCGTCAAGCTCATTGACAGTCTGACCAATGTCATGAAGTAAAAAGTCTCCGATACAAGAGGCGAAGGAGTCTGTGCACTGTTCTTAAAACATCTCTCTTATGTCGTAATACCGTATGACCTTACTGGTAAAATATAATAATATCAATCCAATATATCATTCGTGAGATGCATACAACGTTTCCGGTAAATGGCAGGGGCGTACACAGTGTAGGAACCTAACACCAAAGAGCTATGATTGCTACCTTCAGCCTCGAAACAAAATTGCAAACGCTATGATTATCTTTAGCCAATGCCATTTATAGACTTGGAACAGGAGCCTAACAATAAGACTCTTGGAATGCAGAGACGAACAGTTCGTGTCAATGGACCTGGAGAAGTGCACCCTACCCCCGGCCTAAGCTGGGGGACCCCATAAGCGGACTGAAACCAACCACGTTGAAGTTTCCCCTTACCGGAGACCATCATCTCAGTGGCCCTGGACATTCTTCCATCAAAGTTGCTAACGGAAAATGACAAAACAGTATATTAAAGCCAGGGGTGAGCTTAAGATGACCGACGTTGCACAGTTACAGTATTCCCCTGCATTGTCCCAGCTGCTCATGGACGATGATCGTGTTCGCTCGCTGGCGTGGAATCTTTACCTCTTAGTCGGGACCCTCCACCATGGAAGTGGGTCGAGTAGACCTGACAACGTAGAAGGAGGTGGACGGTCACGATCCTTGTCCTTATCCAGCAAAAAGTTGCAATCAGCGTCCATGGCCGCCCTCCCAAACGTCATCCTTAACTTCTCCCATAAGCATCTTCGTTACATTGGGCCAGTTCCGGATACCACCACAGTGCAACCAGATCGCGCTTATGCAGCATGTGAAAGGTCAGCTTTCCCTCACGACTTTGCCTACACCGACCTTGAGAGAGGGTAAGATAGCGGACCATGGTTTGTCCGGCGGTGCCAACGGCGGTCACGCACGTAAGCACTCTTTGATAGGCCTGGATGGAATTTCTTGGTTGCAACCATTAGCTGCCTAGTATGGAGCTGTCAGTAAATGGGAAACGGGACACTGTGTAGGTCCGCCTTTTAGCGTGGCGGGCAGTTGGCCATGCCACTACACCCGCTCGCTAGCAACGCTTGTCCCCTATCCATCATCAGCCTTATGACTAGCCCTCGATTTGCTATCTGTTGCTATTCACCCTTCCCGACAGCCATCCCAAGGCGGATTCCCCTAGACATGATGATCTCTGCTTGTTCACCAACCCCACCTGCTCCTAGGTGGATCTCGGTATCTACGCCACTACACTCGTAGTGAAGCCGCAACTGCTCTGACCGCTAGAAGCTTTAAGTCTTAACGCTGCACGACCAAGCATCACTGGCAGGGTTATGTGTGTCTCCGATCCTGTTCCTAATCGATGAGGATATTTACCTGGTTTGGTTGTCACATGTACCTGGCTATGATCTGGTCGGAAGTGGGTTGCCTCGCACATCGCATCCAAACTCCAGCGTGGAGTGGTCGAGATACGAATTATCAGACTTGACGCTGTGATGAAGAAGCCCACTCCCCTGGGAGACCCATCAATATTCTTCAAGCGAACTATTCCTTTATATCACTTCCATTGGGTAGGTATCGAGACTGAGAATCCAGTTAAGTTATCTAATTAAAGGGGTAGGCGTACAATCCGTTAGTGCCGATAAACCCCAAATGTAAGTAAAATGTGAAGTATTCAGTCTCGTTTCAAGCGTTGCCTTTAGAACTACCCAGCTCATTTGATATGCGTTTGCTCCGACAGCTGACCAGGCTTGCCATGATCTGATGCAGCAAATAAATGCTGCCAGAGACCAAGGAAATAGAAGAAATCCAGTATAGTGATACTGTACCCCGTCCTACCTGAACGTATCCGCGACAAGCCCATACGGCTTGATCCGTAAATGCACATATCTGAAATGGAAGAAATGCTTTGATATGAACGGGGGAATCACAAGATCCCTATGGGGCTTTCTGCCAAGCCGGCTTGCCGATCCACCAGCCTGTCAAATGGGCGCGATCAGAAAAGCTCAGTCGATGTTCTAGAACTGGCCTCAAACTCTACCAATAGAGTTGACTGGATTGACTGGTAGCTACCTGTCACAAATGTATTTTTCATCGCGCTTCCCCAGGTCATAGCGTACTTCCAGGGACAAAAATCACTCGCATTCAGAGTGAGACTGGGATAAGACAAGGTAGCATCTGTGGACCACATCGGGGTACATTGGCATTCCGTTGTCTCTGCGTTCAGCAGATAGCTTTGTGGTGCCTCGATTAGGTCATGAATTTCCTTCGTCACTCCCTTGGCAACACTCACTTTGAAAAAAGCGTTGATTGGGTCAAGCGAAAACCGTGGGAGCAGTCGCAAACTGCGCCCAAAAGAAATCGACTAGGAAAACGACAGTGAAGGTCATTCTCACATAAGTGTGGGAGGACGAACCAGGGATTTGCCAAGAGCCGTGGCTTGCGTAAAAACACTGTTTGTCCTGTCCCCCAAATGCTTCCACCCTTGGAGCTCCGGTGGATTGTCCCTTCCCGTACTTCTTCGCTTCTTTCCACCTTTCAGGGCCGACAAGATTGCCAGTGTTGATCACGATGCCATCCGCTTTTTTTTTTGGGCGGAAACCCGTAAACTTTCATTTGGAAGGCAGTCTGTTTCCAAAATGGCCCCTTCCGGCCGACGCCTCATGAACGCAAATTCCCGTATCCACGCCAAATTTGAAGGCGTTTTCGCTTGGGAGAGCGCGTTGACATATGGCCCAGTTTCCGAAGAGCAACTGGGCACCCCGCTTCGCTTTTGCCCCTTAGCTCTCCTACCAATGTGGATGGAAAGTATGCAAGTGGTTCAATCGGGGTGACAGCCGGTAGGGTTTAGCACAATGCCGCGGGATTTCTCACCCGAATAGGAACCCTTCACACCCTCATCCTTCCTCGCTGTCACACACTGTCTCGCACTGGTGACTTTTTTAGGTTCACAGGGGACTGAAGGTTGTCGGGTCTGCTCATTCTCAGGGAGCTAAAGACTGGCGACTGGTCTGAGGGTCCTTCCCCACAAATAGTCCCGTCTTTGGGGGGTTATGCTCTAACCCCTTTAGCTACAAACCCACAAGCTCTCGGGAAGAGAGCTGGCCAAACGCCTCGTCCTGAGTAAATGCGAGCACCGTAGAAGAGCTCTTCGCGATCCCAAATCTTGGAGCGAGTAAGGTTGTGCTTGCTTGGAATGTGGAACTAGAGAACTCTCAAGAACTGAAAGTGGGGCAGGAGGAGCCTGGGGGAGTAGGCACGGTACCGGTTGGCATTACTGTATAGCGTAATACGTAGTAGTTGCTGGGCTTTTTCACTCTTGCATATCAATGTGACCATTCATATTATTTTGTGCCGAAGTGCTGCAATGTGCACCGTGGGGCGGAGGTTCTTCCGCGGAGTTCATTTCGCAAATGCAATATCCTTGTGATGATTTCGCCAACCATGTCTGCTCTTGAGACGGCGAACATGGCTCACACCCTTGTTCCAGAAATGTGAAAATGTAGGTGGGCGGACTGGGGCCTGAATGAACTCAGCACTGTAGTGACACTATTGACAAAATAATCACACGTCACTGCATGCCAATATGGCCTCCTTGGTTGGTCTGCAGAGTTTCTCCGGAGCGTGACATTGTCAGCTAGATGGCGGATAGGTGAGCTTCGTGCTCTCTACCGAGAAACTTAGTACTGGCAATTGTTGGTACACTTCAAACACAGATTGAGATGAGGCCGTCGACTCGGCTAGTCCGTCTATCTAAAATTCTACGGAGCGACACCTATCGTTTCAAGCAACTGATACAGCTTTGTTTCATCTTTTCGAAGCAGATCCCACTCTTCTGGTGTTTTAACCATTAGTGTGCCTCCTAATATGGTCCCGTTGAGCGCTACAGGTCCAATCGGTTGCTGAGAATCGTCTTCTCTAAACCCAAGGATATCTCCATCTTTTGTCCTCGGGCAGAGCACCATTGACGACGCAGTCATACTTAGATTATAGCTGATCGTAATCGAGGAGGTCTTCGCGTTGTGGTGATTCGTTCCGGCGAGGTCGCTGGCCTTATCCGACTTCTGTAGAGCGGAAACTGCCTGGCTGTACAAAGAAAGGTATTTTTCATGCAGCTCTCGAGGTGTTGATGACGGCGATATTGCTGTGGTAAAGTATGCGAACGGTAGTTTAACTCCTGTACGCGATTGAAATATGTCAATTATCGGTCACCGCTGTACTCTGAAGGGCTCGGTGGTTTAAACCCGTACCTGACTTGCTCTGGTCTATGGAACCGCCGATACTATCGGTAAGAAGACTCCAGTCTCCTTCAGCCGTCTCACCAGCCATTTCCTCCACCGGTAAGAACTGAACATGGCGGTGAGGCTGGCTTGCTCCGCTGAATTCACCAGAGTTGAAGAACGCGAAGAGCCTGCGCCGCGTTTCGCGGCCATCTGCCAAGTCTTTGTCATCCTCCCATGCTTTCAAGCAGGCCAAGGTAGCGGCGAGATCATCCTCTTCCAAGAGATCTGTCTGCTGTTTGAACGCCTTGGTCGCGAGTATGAAATGTTGTGGGATGATAGGGAACTTGTTCAAGACCAGTATATGGTTGGGTAACTCCGGGGGAGTATCTGCGACTAGGAGATCCTGAGGAGGGTTGTCGAAAGGGTCGGGCTTTTTGGATGGCCGATTGGTTTCTCGCTGTCCATCCTTGGGAGTAGGCTTTTTGGCTAGAGCGGGGCAGTATCTCAATTGAAACTATCATTTGCAGAAAAGGAGAAAGTTAGCCCAAAAAACATAATGGCAACTGGTCTGCAGTTCTGCGGGACAAGCGAACACCTTTACTCGATGGCAGATGGGTAGGTCAATACGCACGAACGCACCGGAACACCAGCTGTATGAATGACTGTCAGCTCTGTTGGCGAGAAGATGAGGCTTCCAGCTGCTTTTGCGGCATTGAATCGATTCCGTACTATGGAAGGAAGTGTTTCGGAAAGACCAAAGCTCATGTTGGGCGACGTTTGCCGTGGTATATTAGGAGTTGACTCTGAACGTGATACTGTTCGTTTAGTATTGGCCGCGCGATATAATATCTGTTACCGATACGACCGACTACGTAGTACGTCAGTGTACTAGTGGTTAAGATCCCCACAAAATCGACGACACGCCGGTTGGTTTGCTTCTACATGCTGCTGAAGAACATAATACCATGGTTGATGGTATCATTTATAAATTTCTCTCAAAATTTCCGTTCTTTTTTTTCGAGAAACCCAATACATACTGGCAATTTTCCGTCAACGTCAATCAAAGAAAGGAGGAGGGGGGTGATATACAAAAAAAAGAAAAACAAAAACAGAAAAATCCCAAATATGTTAAAGCCGTATCAGCGACCACCATATTCGAACATTGCTAAACAATATCGCAGTTTTTCTCGCGCAAATGCTGTCATGTTCGCGGATATATAAAGAAAGTAATCTATCAATCTCTATCAAGCAGAATAGCGCGGGTGCCTGGAACTTGATCTTCCCCCGCGACTTTTTCTTCTTTCTACAGTGCTGTTGTCACCTCCCATGATTTCGTCCCATTTTTTCCGGCAGGTGGCGTTCCCAAAATGATATGAACCACCATGATTCAAAATATATTGACCTACTTTCTTCCATGGGATTTTTATCGCCCTTATTTCGGCATTTCTTCGGATCTGAGTGGTTCGAGAATAGTTTCCCTCTTTGGCGTTCTGATACTCTTGAACAGCCTCCAAAAGGAGTCGGACCTGCTAGAGCTTAGAAATTCCCTACAAGGCATCTGAAATGAATACTCACGTCATGGTCCTTCCAAATGGGTTTTCGCACGCGTTCCAATTTAGGCTTTGTTAATGTGCGGAACCGACCTCTTAATGTGGACTCAGCCTCTGCATAATGCCCTTTTCGTTTGATGTCTTTGTACGACATCCCTGCAAGCTTGCAACTAATTAGAAATTCGTCCTTTGCTGCGGACGATAACAAGGTTGATTTTGACTGCCCAGTGTCTGGCGTACAGGTTATACCCCTCAATGCTGACCTTGGAGAGTCTAAAGGTTTGATCAAAGGTGAGTCGAGAGCCAAGAAGCCGCAAGGTGATGTGCCTCTACTGGCTGGAGTTGCTGCTTTTGATTCCGGATAAAAATTGAATTGACTACCACTCCGCACATGATCCTCATGGCTTTTTATTGCTTGAGTTGGATTCATAGAGTCCAGATGGAAGTTACTCGCATACCGTTCGGAGAACTCATCTTGTGGAAGGGCATGATCGAGAATATTCGAATCGCACCAAGAGCTCGTATCTTGCTCATCTGACCGTGGGCTAGCGCTCTGCGGAAGTCTTGAAATACTTGGTCGTGGCTCTTGAAAAGGGTTTTCCACAGTGCGCCCTTGAGTGTCAAGATAGTCGAAATGTATCATGTCTGAACAGCTGGAAAAGGCGTATGAGGGCTCATGGAAGTAATTTCGTTCCAAAGTTTCGTGAATTTTGGGCTGTTCACTTTGTGTAGTATATATTTCCCTACAATCAGTGACTGATGTCACTGGTTGGGCGTAGAGACTCTGTGTCGGGAGCAATTTGCATTCAGCGATCAATCCAGAACCTCGACCCATCATGGTTGGGTACAGAGTGCTATCGAAGACTCTTGCGCAAGAACTTGTCAAACTTGCATTGAGGACGCTAAATGTCGGGTAGTCGCCACACGTTATAGGGCTTGGTGTAGTTTGCGGGAAAGTAGGGCTCCGTCCGAAGGTTACTCGACCTGATTCATTGTGTCAGGCCGTTTTTGTATATTTGGCTGAGAGAGGACAACTAACCCATATGCCACGCTTGATAACACTTCGAATCCGTTGGAGGTTCCATGCCTTCTGGAAGCATCCTATTTCCGCTGGGATAGAGCCAATCAGGTAGACAGTCATCGGTAGATGAGGAACTGGGGGAATAAGACAGAAGTTGTGTGGACACCAGTACAGGCCTTTGAGCCGGCTTGCTAGAATTGACAAGCTGCCCAGACATTGGGGATGCTTTCCAAAATTCTGGTCTAAGACGCTGAGGTTGCCTCTGAATATAGATTGCGGATCGCAAAGCTTGTTCCGTGAATTGCACCTTGAGCATAGTTTAGCAGATTTCTCGAAACTTCCGTTCGATGGCAAGAACTCACACTTTGTGTTGATATCTTGTTTCAATCCAGTTTGATTTGGATTTGCAAGCGGATGGGATGAAAATGAGTTCAGATTAAAATACAGGCGTTCCGTGAGGAAACAAGGTAGGATGATGAGCGTTTCAACGATGCTCTCACCGCCGAATCGAGTCGGTTCTAACGGTAGAATAACTGTGCGGAAATATTTGTTGACAAGCCCTCGGCAATGCAGCATTTGAAGGTTAAGGGAGCCCGCAGCGCAGCAGATGCGCTGAACAGAATTGGCATCTGATCTTCAACGAACTCGGTGAAGAAAGCGGTCAGAGGAAAATGAGAAAATTGAAGAAAGAGGAGCCGATATCATAAGCAATAAGTCCACTAGCTTCTATAACAGAACTTGGGAAAAACAAATAGGACGAGGTTAGTGAAACGGTTCAGAACAATATATGATCCAATATGAGATCCCATACACTGACAACGAATATTTCGCTCAGCATGTGTTGACCACGCACAGTCGCCGATACAGCGTCCAACCAGCTTTGTTTCATCACAATAGATGCAAAAAAGTAAAGGTAGGGCGAATGTGACATGGGAATATATAGGCTTAGCAGACTGTCAAAGCCAAACAGTGACCAGTAAACCATCCCATGATGAACTCAAACGAGATCCGGGACTTTCACACTCAAAATGATTCATAAGCTGATTTGAGGCAAGGATGCCTCTCCTCCGCGATTCACTTGTTGCCCAATACCCACTCATTGTTACGCGTTTTCAACCTCTCTTCTCTTCAAGTCGAAAGCCTCAGCAACCTCGCTGCTCATGCTCTGATGCCCTGTAACTGATTGACCAGCTTGGCGAGCAGTGAACCGGTCGATCCAACTACTCGGATCTCACATGAGGCTTTCCGAGTTTCAAAGTATCACCTCTGCCCAGTTATAAGGGATTTCCGTACAGAATATGATATGTTGAGCCTCGATCGGAGCGATGCTTGATCCACGGTTCATATTCAGGCTTTTCAGCTCCGATGGGCGTCATTATCCGAGACGTTTTAGACGGCCAGGGGTCAGAGTGACTTTGAAGATGTTGATGAACGGGAGGTAGCGGTACTGATTACCTTTCCCCCCCCCTGGGCCCATGTTCGAGTTTGCTTTTTTAACCAAGCGAGCTGCAGCACCCAGACCCCCACGAAGCATAGGCCAGCGAGACGAATCGCTTCCCGTTTCATCTGCATAGTATACCACAGCCTGTGGTTTCCCGCAAAATATCTCGGCACACTTTTTGACTAATTGATGCGCTGTCATGCCATTTCCAACAAGAGTTCCTCGCTGACTAGTTGCCTTTGAATGCGGTCTTTCAAAATAAAACGCTGCAGTCAGTCACGCGAGTTCCGACGAAGCTGGCATAAAGTCACAAATATCCTGATTTTAAGAAAATTTCAGCTGCGTATTGAGATATGCTGATCGCTTTCGAATCCTAGGAGAATCGTTCTATATCCTTGAACATGTCCGATGCTCTCCTGCACAGTCCCGGACGAAGAGACAAACGTAAGAGAGACGTTGCTGCGAATGCCTAATTCATAATGACGTGTACGCAGCCATCCATATCAATTAGGACTGCATCACTGCATCGGAAACGTTTAATTGTGACATACTAACACAAAACGCGTTTTGCACGTTTTGCACGAGATTTTACGCAGAGAACTCTGCTTGTATCCCCCAGGTTATAATTTGGAGCTTCGAAATGTGTTCTGCGAAGCAATCCTAAACTGCGGAGGTTTATCTGAGATTCGGAGCTGCAATCTTGGCTGAAAATCCGCTATTGGCGGCCGCAGGCACAATTGCAAATGGACTGCTCAAAGTGACTGCATGAAACTCTGCTGAGTTACATTCTAGCAGACGACGTTTGTTTCTGCCAACTAAAATTAAACTGATTGTGAGCATAAGGATCAAGTAATAAGCTTCCTTCGCTGACTTATTTTAGCCGGACTAAAAGTGATCTAGAACTGACCAGTCAAGAAATTAATGAGCAAAACATGGACAACTCTCCTTCGCTAATTGCCATATTGAATTGCTGCTATCGCGGGAAACCAATGAAGAGGCGCGAAATGTGCCTGTCCGATGAGAGAGGACGGCCGCATCAACAAGTATATTGTGTATAGATCGAAAGGGTGTGGATAATTTGGCATATATTGTTACCCTTTGCTATGAAACCCGCCGAATGATGAAGCGCGCGGTGGGGCTGATGATACTGTGAGGCACGATCAAAAATATAGTCTGCTCGAAAGTCATGATTTGCCTCTGGTTTTTAGCAGCGGCACCGGGAAGCGGCTCGTCCCTTCCATTGCCGCCGCGGGTCCGTGCTTAGGTTGCCCCAGTCGTCGCTTTGGCAGGCCTCCGATCCCTAAACATTGATTGCCACTGTGTTTGCCCCAGTCAAGGATCTTTAGCGACATGCTAGGAATTGACCGCCTAACGTCCGCTATTATAGTTAACACAAAAATAAGTGCAAGTCGAGTTGAAATGACGAAAGAGATCCGGTTCTTAAATAAGGCTTAGCTGCTGTTTTGGCAATTTCCTAACTTCCACGATTGAACATCCAACGCATAATGTGGACGATAACAAGAATGAGGAAGGTGCGGCTCAGGTTTGGTGGGGATATTTCGTTTTGGACCGATATGCCACCTTCCAATTTGACCAGTCACCATGGGAAACCCGTGGGTATCTCAGCTCCTACGGTAGCGTAGCTCTCATCTTCAGACGACTGTTGACTTGAAGCACAAGGAATTGGAGATTGAACGAGCTATAAGGGAAACGTGTAATGGGCAACAAACCCATCATATAATTATTGTATCAAGAACAGATCAATAAACCAAGATGGTCCCTATGGTTTTAATTCAGGTAAGCCAGGAACAGATCTGGGCTTTTTGGCGTTCAGAAACAGACTAATCTCGGGACCTACATGAGCAGCCTATGACATTAATAGTGGTTTTACTGTTCTCCATACAGTTTACACACAGCGCCAAGATCCAATTACGCTGTTATAACCTGACCGGAACCACAGAGGCAATATCATCTCATGGAAATCTTCGATATCGAAATGAAGGACATGTTCGCACAAGACACAGTAGTCATCATCGTCACAATCATTTGAAAGATCCATATTCGCGTTGGCACGATAACAAATGCACTAGGCAGTGCGTGGAATGTTATTTTGGCAAAGAGGGTCCCGCTCGCTTGGATTTGAGTAGCTTGTCAGTCCCATGTCCGATGCTTCCAGGATGCGGACCAGCGGAGACAGGATGCTTTTGTAAGCTTTTGGCCTTAAATATGGGAGCTGTGAGCTGTGGTGAAGCATGCGGGGATGAAAGCGATTGCAGGACAAGAGGGCATCAGGAAAGAGGGTGTACCAGTTGCAGGGTATTGAAGGAGGTGGCGCAGGCGACAGACACTGAGAAGCCGATCAAAAGATGCTGGTACCCGTAGTACAGGTTTCAGAACATGTATACAACAGGCTCTAGGCAGGACACTCATTCACAAAAGGCGGTTGCTGTTTGTTCGGTGCTCTGTTGCCTGTTTCTTTCCCGTCCTGTCCCGCTCTCACGATTTCATCTCTATTTCGCAAATACTTGGATCGAGGCATAGAATAAACAGGGCTGCAAAGCCCGAAAATACTCATTGGATTGAGAACTCTCGCTTAAATTGTTCAGGGAAGGATGCACCAGTAGGAGGAATTAAAAACACTTTTCCGCTTTAACTTCTCATCGGATTTCCACGATGATCTTGAGCTGACTATCCATCCATGACGTATGAATGGAGTCCATGATGGCAAGGACTAATTCCGCCTGCCCGCGAATGGGAAGGAGCCCCTGTGGTAAATGCGCGTGTACCTGATGATCAACGTCTTGCCCATCTTTTAACGCGGCAACCTCATCCTCGATAACTTTGCTAAGTGACTTCCAAGCATAATATTGACCAGAAGACAGTTCAAGCTGCGGTCGAACCTTTCGGCCACCATGTAGAAAATAAATATTTAGTTGAGTAGACGTGAAAGAATTGCTACGTTCCAATAATTCCGAGCATGAGCCGGAAATTAAGCGCTCGAGGGTCTGATCAATGGTCTCAGGGTGCTCCAGACGATGAAGCACTTGGCCATGATACTGTAAATGAGCGCTGGTAGTGAAAGTCGCGGAGGAAGTCTTTTGCCTTTTGGAATGACAACGGATATCAACTTCTTCTTTCTCTAACATTATTGAAAGCTTGATAGCATTGCATAGGTCTTGTAGGATCAAGTGAGCACTGTCAAATTTTAGCAAATAAAGCACTGAATACAGAGCTTGGGGTGATGAATCGGCTTACAGATTCACTCGGTCATCTTTGCCAAGCCTGACATCTCTTCTCCAACCACTAATTAAAGGATGGTCTGGCTGTAGCAAATATCTTTCCCAGATGCTGCTCTCAAGACAGGCGCCGTCGCATTCGACGCCTCCGGAGGATGTACGGCTTTCGTGATTGCGAATGTCAGCATCAACCTCAGAAACCAAATGAGTCCAAGATGCGTTCGTGAGCCCCGAAAGGAGTCCCAAATTTGAAATCTGCTGAGCAATTGCAGGGTCTTTATTATGATCCGGATACTCTCCGAAACAATCTAAACTAGGAGCAACGGATGCTTCATGGGTCAACCGGTCACGTGGCGCTTCTGACTGTTCAGTGCTGGTGGAAACGGATTGCATCTCGTCGGCTTTTCTCTTCTTTGCCTCTGAATCGCCTTTCCTAGTCTCTACGGCATACTGTCTTTGCCGCTCATTTGTGACCATCCGCCGTAATAATGGCGTCACCAGACCGATGATCTTATTTTTTTGTGCAGGCCATATTAATCTTCTGGGAACTCCACTTTCATTCGTGGCCTGCTCTCCGAAGTACCGTTCCCCATGACCTTCGGCCTCGAGAAAATCCTTAACGCAATTATAGAGACGCAATTTGACCATGTCAGTATCACCTTTGCCTCTGTTACCAACACAGTTCTGCCTCTCAGGATGATCAGGATCGAGCATGTAGAGCTTAGCAGCTGCTTGAAGCTGTAAGAAATTCTCGGGCGACAGTTCCAAAGAGGTGAACAACTTCGACATCGGAGGGCGTGTGTATTTCTTGCTGGAAGCAGATGGTCTTCGGAACAAAGCTGCAGCAGAATGCACGCCGGCAGCACGGGCATCGGATATCACAAGTTGCGGGGGTAACTCTCGGAATTCGAGAGTTGAGTAATCTTCAGATTCGGTATTTGTCTCCCCAGCATCCTGCTCAAATCGGGAATTTTCCGATGGTCCTCCGAATTTACTAGAGCGTCGTCCTCTGCGAGTTGTTAGAAACGGGGGAGGTTCGAATGCGTCTAAACGCTCTTGCTCTCCTTCTGCATCACTATGTATAGCGTTTTGGTCCGCAGCAGAAGATCGCTTTCTTTTTTTTGACTTTGAAAAAGAATCCTCCTTGAGGGTCCGGTATTCATTTGCCGCTGGCTGATGTAAGGGCTGTCTTCCTGGTGATTGTCCACTGGGAGCATCGAGCGTTTGCCCTGAACGGTTCTGAGAAGCTTCCTGACCGGCAGCAGTAGTAACTGCCTCTAGGAGTCCAGCAAAATGATTGCTTCCAATTGCCCCATGCTCAAGCGCCCCAACATCATGGACGGGATGCCCAGCTTGGACACTAGTTCGGCCGAAGGACGCCAAATTATCGAGTAATATCTGAGCACTCGGATCAAGATGATGCGGATCTTGGTATTTAGCAGTCGAGCTGTATAGTGGCGAATTTGGATCTGGAGATCTGGTCATGTCGCCATAAATGCCGATATCTCCGTAGGGAGGTCCACCACTGGTTGGCGCTCCATCTTTATCGTGAACATTGAGCGGCGAGTAGTAGGGGGACGTTGTGGTCGGAAGAGCATGAGGAAAGGTTCCATTTATCTGAAATTGCAGCTGATCGCTGAACTTCGGATCGTGAGACGATTCAGGCCACGAATAAAAGCCTTTCGGGTCAAGAGGATCAGGGTTGGGATTTCTGTAACTCATTTAGCTTTTTTCGAGAACGTACACTTCCTGCCTTACCTGACGGCCCAATTCAACGCGTCTGCGAGAATAGAAACTTCATCGAGCCGATTCCTTCCACTAATGGCACTCTTCTCTTTTTCGATCCAATCCTAGTAAACGCTGCGCGTGAGCTCTTGGGGCATATTTCGAGGGTAAACAAGCAGAATACCTTAACTCTGTCTTCGTTCCATCCAGGGTGGCCGATCAAGTCCGAGACAGCTTGTTGAATGAGTCGCGCAGCTTGATCAGTCAGCATACCCCGACGGAAATGCCGTCGTAATGTAGCGTCCTCATCTTTCGCCAAGGTAACTTCGGAAGCCATCAGAAGTATTGGGGATGCATAGGACTGTCAGCTGTTTGACATGTTTGATTCCTGCGGCTTTGAGCGAACGGGAGACAAGATACAAATGGGGTAACGCTTGGGAACAGTTTATCCGGGGTCGAATGGTACCCGCACAGACCATCAATCACTCTCAGGGGAAGACCGGAAAAAAAAGCTTGCAAGCATTACTAGGGGAAATCCTGGGGAACGATGTGGTCCCCTTAGGAAATAATGTAACCGATATCACTAAGCCTTGTTGGAGGAAACTATATCGATTGAAACCATGTGTGTACGGGCTACGCAGAAAAATATCGTGAATGCCTGCGGCTTCACCAATCAACCAGAGACGAATACATAAAGTGACACTAAGAATCTTTATCAAGTTCAATTTCCAAAATCGCTTTTACCTATTCCAGTGACGTGGTCACCGATTGAATCAAGACTAATGTCCATCAGTCCGTAGCAACCATTTATGTACAGAACACCCGTTAAAAAGATATAAGAAAGCCCCAGTAAAAGAGATGATTGAACTGTGTGCGAATGCATGTGGGAATCTTTTAGAAAAAAAAAAAATCAAATAGCAAGAAAAACAATGATCAGCCCAGCCGGTAGCCAACACCATAAAACCAGTAATTCCGTCAGTTCCCAGAGAGAGAGAGAGGGTAAAAGAAAAAAGAAAATAGCCTATTAATGTGAACAAAAACAATTCAGTGCGAGAAAGTTCAGAAACCGTCACCTTCCTTCCATGGCCTGCCGAGTTCTTCTGCGCGAAGTCGAGGATCATCACCTCGCGCGATGGCTTGAAGTCTTCTGGATTCAAGCTCGTCCTTTAGGGCTGATATTTGTTGCCGGAGCTGCTCATCCCGTCCCAGCTCAGGGACTTCGAGCTGAGAAGCTTCGTCTAATCTGCCTTCTGCACGAGCATCTTCAATCGCCTTTGCCTTAGCTTCCCAGTTGAACAGCTCGTTTTCGGTAACTCGAAGATCATATCGCAGCCTGAACCAATCCTCAAACTGGTCATTGCCGCCGAAGCAGACACCAAAGCCATCGCAATAGCAAGTACGCTGATCGGGACAGACAATGTTTTGACCGGTAAATAAATATTGCCAGACGTACTCAAATATCCTTCCAGAGATACTGTCGCTTAGGGGCGTTTGAAGAACCCAATCTCGGTAGAAGATGTATTTGCTCAGGGGAAGTTGGTGAATACGGTCTCTGGATAAGGCAAACTGTGCACAACAAGGTTGTGCGAGCACGCTTGGTACAGGCTCCGAAGGAAAGAGCTCAGCCCATGATTGCGCAATGACAAGCTGCTCCCTTTTCTCAGCGTCTTCCTCCACAGCGCCAGGATGCATCCATTCCGGACACCCAGGATACCAGTGGCAGCGAAGGTTCACGTATCCCTCCCGTAGAACTCGGCGGGCATTAAGTCTCTTCACCATCTGCGCGGCATCATTCTCGAGAAGATCATCATTATGCCAAGCCCAACGATGGGCATGCATAAATAAGGATACATCCGGAAGCGAGTCGTAGTGGTCGATGATATAACTCAAGTAAACCATCACCTCGTGACCTTTGTTTTGAGGAGGGTGAAGCGGCGCATTAGGATCGTCGGCAACATAAATTGCCGTCTGGACATCCGGCAGCTGCTCGGATATCCAGTCAACATTCTCCTCCTGCGTACGGGCTATGACGAGTCTCGTGGTGAGATTGCGCTCGGTAGCGTCATAGACGGTCTGTGTGGGCGCAGGCACTTGTGGTTGAGATTCGCTGGCCTGCAGCTGACTCTCTGGCTCAGCCAAGCCCGCGGACTGATTGGTACTGATTGGGGTATCAGGGATCATTTCGCCGAGACCAAAGGTCTGAGGCGCACTCCGCCATGGTCCCGACCGGCCAAGGAGATAGAGACTGAAAAAGGTGATGAAGCTCGCAAGAGCCAGCAACGGAAAACGACGTTTGGCCAGTGTCATAGTCTCCTCAATTGTCCGAGGCAGGTCGGTGATTTGGAACCGTCAAGGCAGAGTAGGTTGAACATTGATGAGCTGTGAAAGATCCATGAGGATCTCAGAGGGCAGCGGGCCCTTTACAACCGCTGTAATTCCCATACAAACCCCGGAAGCCGTCCGCGCGTTGTTGTGTGGTGACGACGCAGACTTATCCCGATAAGTCGATTACCGACTCCCCCCACACCCAATTACGGGCGCAAGTGAGTGGCTAGTACAGTCTCCTGAAGACGAAAACACTTGTACACGGTGCGAACTACAACCAAAGCAGCATGCCGTAGAAGCTTAACACTTCTAAGCGAGCATGAATCTGACCAAATCCATCCAACTCATCTGTTCACATCTAAACCAATTCCCATGCTTTACCTGCACTTCACGTGCATGACTGGGTGAGTTGCGAAAACAGCCCACACGATACGAAGTAAGAGGTGCCAGACTCACGTGCAAGCAGCGAGATCACGTGACTAATACGAATGCGGCGATCCTAATAATAGGGATTGTCGATTATTCTACCCGATCGGATCACGACGATGTGAGTACTGAATTATACTCAGTCATTGTATTTTGCATACTGTCCGTCTTCGTATTCCAGGGCAAAAGCTGTTGCAACGATTTACTACCTACGTAGGTACGTAGCTCCGGAAATAATGCGGAATGAGTTTATGCAAGTAATACCTGTAAGGATCCGCAAAAGGCTATCTATCCTCTGTAAACCGTTTCCACTCCTGAAAGAGATGCTAAGTGACTGCGGTCAACTTTCGCCTAGCAACAATCAGGAAAGACTTATCCCACGTGGGACATTGGAATCACCCTATGAGACGGTTATTTGTTTGTCGCACACGAGATTCTCCTTGTCGCGCCCTGTCTGGTGGCTTGATACATGACGCCATGAGTACGGAGTACCTTCAGCCATCAATAATCTCTTGGCGCGACGTCCGGATCTCGACAAGAAGGTCGGGGAAACGGGCAAGGACTCCCTCTGCCATATAAGTTAGGTGACTCTCCATCGGGTAAACTTACCTCCTTGCTAGGGCAATAAATTGCTGTGTAGTACTCTCCTTACCTCCGTGAGAGATTGAGGCTGCCGGTTGTTTTCTGCATCCAAGGAAGGCGGACCAAGCGAGCCTTGTTCTTCTCTCGCTCGGCTCACTGGACGGAACTGGGGAAAGAAAGTTCGGCCCCGTAGTCTGAAATGTAATAGCGCACCAAGAAAGGTCCCCAAAGCTCTTCGTGAGAGTTCCGTCCGAAATAACATCACTAAAAGAGTCTAGATGTCAGCGTCTCCAGATGAGAAAAGTCTGGAGATGAGTGCACTAGAAGGCCAATACCCCGCCCATCAATTGGGTCTATACTGTACCAAGAAGTGCTCAGATTGAGCGAGTCTCATCAGAGCGTCTTTGCTGGATTGGTATGTAGTCCACCGGTCCTTCGTCGGTCAATTTATTCTTCCCCACACATGAGGCTCGAGGCTTATTGGTGCACAGCTCTCTAACGCCGTGGACCAAAGCTGAATTAGGTCAAAACCCATCTGCGGTTTCCCCACAATCTGTCCTGACTTTTTGTGTTTTGGAAACGATGGAGTCGACGCTACGGCTGCCTCGCTTTGCTTTCTCTCGTGTACGTTGATGGCGCGCCCTGGACTGTTCGGGCCGACCATGACGACTGTCCACCATGATTCTTCTTGCCACTTTGGGTACCCACCTGAAGCTCTTTTGGGGTCGTCTCCTGGAAAAGCCCTGGGAGGTCTATGCCTTCCTTGACCCTCGTGCAGCTTCACGCATGACACCAACGCGCGGGGGAATTGTCAGCTATCGTGAATTGAGGCGTCCCTCGGGGTAAAGCATGATCCTAGTGTGAGGTTTTTTTTTACTTTTCGGATTGCAAAATTACGCTGCGCGCAGAGTATAAATTGCCCCCAATGCCTCAAGCAGACGAGAAAAAGCCCGTCAACAAGGGCCCCAATCTCATCTTCGACCATCTTTTCAGTATGACTATTGCTTCACTTTTGGCAATCGGGGCAATTGCCTTTGCAGTTGTCCGGGCTCAGGGTTCCGCTCCTGTGCCCACAGGAGTCCCAATCGCAGGAAACTACACAGGAGCTCTGAGGCCGCAGATACATTTCTCGCCGCCAGAACATTTTATGAACGACCCCAATGGCATGTTCATAGATGCCGAGGGTACTTACCACTTATACTATCAATGTAGGCCCAACCCTCAATGACCATTCTCAAAAAGGTAATTGCAATGCTAATCATCATCACCTCTGATAGATAATCCCACCGACATTGTTGCCGGAAACCAGCATTGGGGTCATGCTACGTCCAAGGATCTCTACCACTGGGAAAACCAACAGATTGCCATCTTCCCTGACACGCCAGAGGAAGGCATCTTCTCCGGTTCGGCTGTTGTGGACGTCAACAATACCTCTGGTTTCTTTCCTAACCAGACCAATGGTGTCGTCGCCATTTACACCTTGAATACTCCTCAAGAAGAGACTCAAGAAATTGCCTATTCCACCGATGGCGGATATACGTTTACCAAGTACTCGGGCAACCCGGTCATCAGCATCAACTCGACTCAGTTTCGCGACCCCAAGGTCATTTGGCACGCCCCGACCAGCAAGTGGGTCATGGTTGTTTCCTATGCCCAGGAATTCACAATTGGAATTTTCACTTCTTCCAATCTGAAGCAGTGGACCCATGCCTCCAACTTCACCAACCAGGGTCTTCTCGGACTGCAGTACGAGTGCCCGAACATGGTAACCATTCCAATGAATGGAACCAACGAGCTCATGTATGTGCTTATGATCTCCATCAACCCTGGCGCGCCCCAGGGTGGCTCAATCACCCAATACTTCCCTGGTAGCTTTAACGGCACGCACTTCACCGCTGTCGACAATGCCGCCAGAATTGCAGACTTTGGAAAGGACAATTATGCTGGCCAGTTCTTCTATGGCACCCCCGACGGCCAACCTCCCATTTTCATTGCATGGGCCAGCAACTGGGAGTACTCTCAAGTGGTTCCTACCGGACCTCTGGAGAATTGGCGGAGTGCCATGTCTCTTCCCCGTGTCAACACTTTGGCCAACATTACCCGGACCGGGTATGACCTTGTCAGCCTACCCTACGACCTCTCAACCGTGTATGATACCCAGATTGCCAAGAACTCTTCATTGGGCAACGGCACACTACTGTTAGACTACTCCACCGTTGCCTCTGGAGCTGTCTACTTTGAGGCCAACGTGACTGGCATTCCTACCATCAATACCACCGGTACTCTAAACTTCACTTTCACCTCTTCCACCACCGGCGAGTCTCTGAGAGGAGGATTCTTTTTCGGCGGAGACACTCCATTCTGGCTTGATCGGGGCAAGATTGGAGGCTTCGACAACCCCTTTTTCACCGACAAGTTCTCCACCAACAATATCATTTCCAACGGTAAATTCCAGCTCCAGGGCGTCATTGACCGTTCAATTTTTGAGGTTTTCCTGGATGGGGGCATTCGCAGTGCCATCGCTACCTTCTTCCCCGAAGGCCCGCTCGACCAGCTTGCCATCTCCGCTGGTGACCTTAACCCTGGCGTCAAGGTTAGCGTGAACGTGTGGGGACTGAAGAGCGCTTGGGCCGCCGAGGCCAACAGCAACGGCACAGTTACTGGCAACAGCACTACTGCCGGAAACTCCACCGCCTCGCGCCGAGGCATCTATGGAAAGCTTGAGTAATGACTTGAAGATAATCCTTGCATAATATTGCATCCTTGTAAGAGTACGTCCCGGCAGCTGTATACAAATAGCCGGAATTCAATGTATATAATCCAGTCGAATAACGATGAGATAATGATATAATCCAGCATTACTGTCAAAATAATCCACAAAATATCTCTCCCATTGTTTTTGTCTGCCGTATGCCATAACATTCCACTACCTATCAAATAGCACACCCAATACACAAATTTGGCGGGTATAGTGCGATCTGTCGTTCAAACCGGCCCACTGTTGTTGGGCTGGGCTATAGTCGTTCCTGAGTTCGGACGCAAAAACACCTCTGCGGGAAAAAGTAAGTATAAACAATTTGAGAGGCAGGGGTTATTTCTGCTTCGGCCTTATTTCTCTCACAAAATTTCTCCAATTGGCCAGTTAATTATACGTGCATATGCTTCCTTTCGACCCTTGTAATGACGCTACATCTCTTTTGTATCCTTGCAGAAGCGAACTGTGGAGTTGGAAACCCCCCAACCCCCCGGGGTGGCCCGTTGGGGGGCCCCCCACATGTCTATCAGGTCTCTCCCAACGGGGAAACAGACCCGGCCTCGGAAGACGGAATCCACGGAAGTTAAGTATGTTCCTTTCCCCGCTGGCCGTTTTCCGGCCTCCCTCCAAGGAAGCCCCATAATTGTTAGCTGAGGTACTTTGTACTACTTTTTTAATTACCGTATTTCTCAGGTACGAGTACACATGTCATAGCGAGGCCCCCAAGTTTGTCTATCGGCATACTTGAGAAAGGGCTTCTAATTGGTAGTTTCATCGGAATCATATCTGATAGATTATGGAGCTCGTATTATAGCCCTGATAATCCCGTGTTTGTTAACTTACCTCCTAGGTGGGTCAGGTAGGTATTATATTACCTGCTTGAGAGAATTGTACCTCTTACGAAAAGGTATAATGCACTGTCTATTATGCGGGCGCCGATGCCGACGAGTTGCACCTATAGAGATCTCAACAACAACCAAATCCCACCCGCGCGCGCCCTTTGACAGCCAACAGCCCCGCACCAATGTCCATGATTAGATTCTACACTGGGAAATGTCGTAATTGTGGGTTCTTTCAAAAGGGCGCAAGAGAAAGTCTGTTTGCATGGTAACATTATGGTAGGTTAAGTCTGCATACCTTACATACAAAGCTATTAAAATTTAGGTAAAGGTACCTTGGGTACTGGGTAGTTAGGTAGGTCGCTCTCTTGGGAGCAGGGCACCTGAGATCAATATGATTACCGCTTGACGGACGTCATTCCCAAAATGTGGACGGAAATATCTAGTTTATGGAGATCCACTAATACAATTATTGCTTGCAGCATGTCATACCTCATCAACATGGGGTGACGTCCTTCAAGACTATTGCACAATATTACTCATGGATATCTCTAAGTGCAAGTGACAGGGGGATGAATGATTCTTGCGAGTCTTTTGCTCCCCCTTGCATGCGGACTAAAGGTTTGGCCGTGGTTATTGCTTCATTGAGACATTTGTGTTTACGGAGTATTCCAGCGGATGCTCTGTATGATGTGACGCGAATTTCAACTAGTAATAGGACCGAAAAGGAGTCGGCGGGGTTGTATACACTCTTCCTTTTTTGGGGGAAGTGGGGGATGTCTGATAAATAAAGACCATTTATTTGCGGGAAAATGGATTAATTATTAGCTGGTGAAAAAACTAGTATTGCTCAATGAGGATTTGTTCTCACGAGCTACATCAGCGTTCTCCCACGGGGCCTGCAATGATGACTGCGTTTGGAAATATTAGTGGAAGGGTACGAAATGATATGTATGGAGTATCAACTTTTCTATCTCTAAACGAGAATATATGTACAAAGCCAAAAAGAAATGGAATATATGTGTTGGACCGGTAAGGAGGCCTTTTGTCAATGGCATACCCTCCGATAAACAAATGAGGAATATGTAAAGATATGAACGGAGTCCCTTGGACAGGCATGCAGATCAAAGCTAATGAGCATTGCCATTCAATCATAGCTTCGCCCTAGCCAGGGCAGTAGTCTGCGTTATCTCATGCTTTGGAACCACGACCGCAAGTGCACCATTGGGAGTTTCAGGCTGAATCTCGACCTCTTGACAGTCTTCATCGCCTACGCTGTTGGCGAACTGAGTGACCACAAAATCGACACTGCGCTTGCCCAGGACAACCATGGGCGCATGCCATGTGCCCGCCGCGTAGGTGACTGCTTGAGCTCCAGTAGCCACAAACGCCTTGATGTTGGCCAGGTCCGGTAGACCGGGGCCTTTGCCGGCTGATCCGGTCTTTTCTGCTTCAGCAGGAGACCGCGAGAATAGGCTTTTCAAGCCCCATCCGGATTTCTGTGGTGGACACGGCGTTGGGTATGATGCCGTCTTGGCATCGCCTTGAGCTACAGGAAGTGTCGGTGCAACGAGGACGAGATAACGGGTGTCAGGGTCCTCCGCGCTGAGACCCATGGGTACAAATGTTTGCTGGGTAAAAGGGTGGCGCTCGAGGATCGAGACGTCAAAAAGGCCTTCAATAGAAGTGGCTTTTTCGGTCGAGACTTCGGGGGAACTGGGATCGGGGCGGAGGTTCCGCGGCGCGCAAACGAACATGGTCATGATTGCTCGTGACGGCTTCCCGCTAGGCGCCTTGCCATAGAGATCGGTTTGGAGCGTAACATCGAGGTATTTTAGAGCAGTGCCCTGGTTAGCAACAACGACGGGAATGGGTGAAGGCGGAGGCTGAGTCCCTAGACTCGCTGCTGTCTGGTTGGAAGATCGTGGAGGAAGAGTGGTGGGGTTGGGGTTTTCGACGACGGTACCAAAGGGCGCAAAGGTCTCTTGCGTCAATGGTAAAACAGGAACGCGCTGCGAAGGCGCAGTAACAGAGATTGGCATCGTCACTGGCTGCGAATACTGTATTATCTCTAGGATCGAAGTCATTCATAACTTTGGAGGTATAAATCATTATAAATTTAGGAGGGTTCGGAGGCCACCGACGGCTCCTTATCAGTGGGAGCCGGATAAGCTAAACTCTAACTGTTTCATTTTAATTGCCTTACCTAACGCCAATCGTTGACCGATCGTTCGGTGGCTTCAACTCTAATCACTTCATTTGAACGTTTTCATTGTGTTTGACAGTTGCTTCATATTTCTATTGCCTTAGTGGTTTGGGGACGAGAATTGAAGTTCAAGAGTAGTATGGTGAGGTATGACAGCTAAAGCATTCGCGGAATCTGGCTTCATTGAGTCTGCCTGGTATGAACTCATCGAGTTCCTACGCTTTCCCCACCCGTCCAGATGCTTCAATTGCTAGCCTCATTACCAGTGCGAAACCCTTTCCTGGAATCGTCTGTCCCTTCTCCCCAAACGGCTATCTCCCTTCTGTCAGAGGCTCCAGTTGATCGTCGGGACCTGCCAACAGCTCGCTTGGCTGCGAGTGTTGCGGAACTATTGCCCTCCCGTTTCTCAAGCTTTTGGGACTGGTTCGAATCACGTCTTGTTACGATGCTTCGGCCAGAATTATGACGAATTGCAGTGATGGCACTTCTGCTGGACTCTGAATTATGGCGACCTAAGGCCTCATCTTGCAATAGGTTTGTCGTTTCCCTGTTTGAAGCCACGCTTAAGTAGTTCTGAGGGGACTTCAATGTCTGTCGGCGGGCCGAAGAGGTCTCTGTACCCAAGATGGGACTGTCTTTTCCGCTCTGGTCGTTGTCTTTGTTAAATGACTTTGCGTAACCGCCTTTGGCACAAGGGGCGACAGCCTGTGCCTTTTCCTTCGTACCAGAATTGGAAATTACATCTTCTCCTGGCATGAAGGAAAATCGATCTGCTCTCGCTCGTTTCACACGAGAATGCGGGGTTCTATCAGCCTCAGCCTCTGTCTTGGATTCCAAATGCCCAGCCGAAAGCGAATCGGATCTGAACAATAACTTTGATGCTGAGTCCACATTGATTGGAAATGCATCGTTCACATCCGGAGTCCTTGCTAGCGGCTGAGCAAAGGCCATGTCCGCTATCATTTTGAGTGCGGCTTCTTTGGTAATCCCGCGCTTTGCGGCTAACCATTCCGCCCAAGGGTTCAGAGCCATATAGTCCGCAGCTTCAAGATTTCTTGTGACAAAAGTTTGTTCCTCTTCCTCTGAGAGAAGGTCGCCTTGAGTGCTGAACGGTTGATCGAGAGAGCCTTCAGACAAGGCAGACATTATGATCTCAGAATCTGAGAAATTCTCACTACTGTTTGGAAGTATGGTCGACACTCTGGAGAGTTTATTCCTATCGCTTGCTTCAGGCGGAGTTGCTTGGGGCGAAGTCATTGTTGGTATGCTGGCTAAGCTCTGACTTAACAAAATCATTTGATGCGAAGGAGAACGCGGCGGTTGATGAAACCCGTCTGACAGAAGTTAGCAGCGCCGGTCAAACAGGAGGCCTTTTAAGTATTACCTGTCTGAAGTTTGAGCCCTGCATTGATCTGAAGCTTGTTCATTCTCCCAGCTCTACCTTGCAAGGCCGAGTGCTCAGCGTTACTCTCCTCTCCTGATTTTGACAAATGCCGGTCCCGTACTCTCTCCAGCTCCATCTCCAAACTTTTGATTTCGTCTCGCAATAGCTGTCTCTCTTCTGTCCACATTGAGACTGCGTTCTCGAATTCATTGGTGTCTATCTCATGACTCTCAGTCTCTTCTCTCAGCTTCTCCTGAACGTCACGCCATTCCTGTTTCAGTTTCCGGTAAGCTTCAAGCACGTGAAGTAGTGAACTGTTATATTCCGCTGGAACTCCCTTTGAGGGGTTTGTTAGCAGTTGAGTAAGCAGAGTCTGTATCATTTGCTCCGGATCAGGTTCATAAACAGTATCCTTCTGCTTGGGAATGAACAACTCGACCGGTGCCCCAGTCCATTTATTCGGTGATAAAGGCGAACGATGACCTGAAAAATAGCTGGATAAACGGCTTCGAGGTCGTGTCTGCCCCGTCAGGTTCTCTGACAGTCCGAACGAATTGTGGGAGGTTGCTTGCGGCTGCAATGACGGGGAAGCAGCGGATGTTATGACTGAAGGAAGGGGCCGAACTCCGAGCCTCCACTGGATGATGTCCGCCATGAAATTCAAAAGCCTTGCTATTCGCTGTTATCTGCAGGTTTGATACGTAAGTAATGGAGCAGATGAAAGATCGGAATGCTGCCTGACAAGTTAAGTTCGAAGAAATAACCTACACCGTTGTTTAGCAGGGACTTTCCTAGGTCAGAGACTGTTCGCTCTTGTCAGGCGTCAGATTTGACTTGCCGTTGTGCCACTCAGCCTAAACCTCAGTTGAATTACGAGCTCTAAGAGTCAGCCTGGAAGGATTTTCTATGAAAAGCGGTGATTCAAGGGAGCATTGTGATAAATTTGGAATCGTCCTTTTTTTTTGTGATGAGGTAAGTTACATGCAACTAAGAAGCAACAAATAGCTCAGAATATGGCGATAAACAGCTAAATATGTCGTCGTTCGTGATAGGAGATAAACTTCCCGTTAAAGCAAAATTGAGCGAATGGGAAAGTCCTTGTTTTCCGTAAATCTGACTGGTTTCTGCAACCCGTGCAGGTAAAGTGCTCCCAGCAACCATTCCCCGTATATTTCACTAACTTTTCGTGCACAGCGTCAACTTCTGGTCCAGCAGATGATAGTGCGAAAGAATAATTAACTTCACATCGCCTTCCGATTTTCTCCTGGAGTAGCATTCTTGTTCCCACACTCCAGGAATAGCTCTCCGAAGTGAACGCGAATATTAGAATCTTTCTCCTTCTCAATTATATCTGGCGATTCGAGAAGAGTTCGAGGTTGGCGTTTGTTCTTTGGCTCAGCCCTGAGGACCATGGGACGGGGTTGATCAGCCGAGCTGGCGTTTTCGCTTTCGATTGTCGACAAGGATGGATTGTATTTGTGGCGCTGGCAAAAGCGATCCATCCTCTCCGACTGGTGGGTCTTCCGGGCAGTCTGCGAGGGCTCAAAGCGTATTCTTGATGCAACTGAAGACACTGTGTTCAATCCATCCATTTTGCTGCGAGATTGAACGGCTCTCGCATAGTCTGTCAGCTCCATTTCTGCGAGACTGTCCTCGACTAACTTGACTGCGGCTTCAAACTCCGACACTTCTGGAAGGGCGAGTGCTGCCACTTGCAGTTGGGCTGACTTTTCGCTTCTTGCTCCGAGGAGGTGCGGGTGGCCTGCAATATCTCCCAAGCTGCTCTCGACTGCGATTTGCTCGCGAATTTCAGCAAAGAGTGGAATTGTCTTACATGCGCAATCGTTTTCAGGATAGTCGGCACAGAGCGGAGCGCACAAGCAATCTGGCTTGCAGGTGCAACTAAGATTAAGGCATTTCGGCTCGTCATTCCCATCAAGATTATCTCTGCTTTCGCTGCTGGCGAGGCTGATCGACCGCTTGACCTCCTTTCCACAAAGTATGTCAAGCGCTCTTTGATGGTGAATCCTGGCACGTTCAATCTGACGATCCTTAATCCCACTTGCATGAATCTTCCTCTCTCTTTCGATCTCTTGATCATAACCAACGCGAAGATCTGCAAATAAATCCGAAGCTGGGACATTCGAAAAGTCTCGAAGCCCGGGCATCTTGTTAAGTTTCTGTCGAATTTCATGACGTCGCTGCTCCAGCTGTGAACGCAGCAAGTCTCTGTCTTGTGTTTTGTGATCTTCAGGATTTTGACTGGAGAGGAGCGTTGTCTTAAGCCGTTGCTCAATGGCAATCTGGATATTCTTTTCTTTGACTGCAGCGTGTAGGATTGAAACCAGGCCAGAGTCATTGAGAATTCCCCAATGGGTCTCAAGGAGATCAAGGAAATTTTTCACTCTTAACGGGCTGCGTTCACTGTCGCACCCTATTCCACGCTGATGCAAAATAGTCTCCATTTCGATCAACCCTTTGTTCAGACGATCAAAAATCTCTCCAACAGTCCGACGTATCTTTGAACAGATACCATAATAAAGTTTCTCGTACTGAGCCAGCTCGTATAGACTCATTCCTTGGCTTGGATTTGAGTCACAGACCTGCTGAATCAGGAATAGAATGTCGGTACCTCTGGTTTGAGCCTGAAGTTTGTAAGTTGTTATCTTTTGTGACCGAAGTGGTACAAGTTGCTTACTTCTTCTCTCAGAAAGTCAATGTTACATTCATGACTGTACAGCTCGATTGCAGTTGCTTTGAACAAATATGCAACCTTGGCTGCTTCATTTGTGATAGGCTTTCTGGTGGTCATTTTCTTGAGAGGTTATGTTAAGTCAATCAGATGGATGTTGTGCTTGACTAGGTTGTGAGGGTCGGAGTAGACTGCGGTGGAGAAGAGAGGAGGAGGTGAGAGTCGAGAGCATGAGAGTGAAATTTATAAAGCTGACTTGGACTTCAGATTTCCCCTTTTGGGCATTCAAATGCGGGGGCTGGCAAGTTTAAACCTCGGCCTGGATAGCCAACCAGAGGTTAAACAAAGTCTTCAAACAAAATCGTCTGACTTACCACATTCTCCTTGTTTCTTTTTCGATGAGTCACTCGTGCCTCACATTTCAACTTGAAAAGGTACGATTATTTGGGATTCTACGCCCAGTTCAATCTTGTGAGATTGAATTGAAAGCAAAGGGCACACAGAAAGCATCAAAACTACGTGACAAAACTTCTAGAATGGACGGACATGGAGTTTCTTACCCATGGAGAGAGGTTTCAATCCCCTCGAAGAGAAGCTTGCTCGACTCCTTGCCCGAATGTGCTACCCAGGGGGCTTTCTTCGTTCATTAATCATGAAGGAGGGAGAGATGGCTGACAGAAAATGGATTCATGTTTCGATGGATTTCCAGGAGTTGCCACTGCTCAGTGAATATTCAGCTTCCAGTCAGAATATGAATAAATATGACAAATCGAAACTACGTCTTCTCGGACCGAAAAAGCTGCAATCTCTGTTCCGTGAATGAGTAAATGAGAACGGGAATTCCTATTCCATGTGTTGTGTCTTCAAGACCGTTCAAGATCAACTATCTGGATCAAATAATGATTACCCCTTTCGGTCTACGGGTCTGTGACTGCTCTTTTGAGCTTGTCGACTTTGATTTTTGAGATAATGGCCGGCCCCCATCTCGATAAATCAGTCTCATGGTCACACCTCTACTCCCTCGATGGATTAGATGAGACATTAGTAACTCTTAATGCCACAACCTGTGATCCGGAAATTTTGATTTCCTCGACGAACAAGCGTCCAACGAAATTGTAAAATCATAATCACCTCAAACTTGTATCTCTCGAATTCAATCGCCATTGAGTCTCAAATATCAGACGCATGCCATTTATTTGCAGAGTCAGCTACGATATGCGTTTCTATTATTGAAGAGACTGGTGGGGAAATATTCTTCAACTCAATGCCAGATCCAAATGCCAAACGGTCCCAGCGGTCCACGAGATACCTGCTTGGGCAAAATCTACGGTTCAAGAAACGCTTTTCCAAACTTATAAAATGATATAGGTTCAACTCGGCTCAAGAATATCGTCAAACATAAGGTAAATCTCTGAGTGTGCAGAAGATGTTCTCAAAATAGTAGGACCCGGAGGTGCCTGAGCCGCGATGAGCGCCAGAATTCGATATTGAGTCCCGTGATATCTCTACCCCCACGAAATGATTAATGCTTCAAAGTTGTAGCTTAAAATTGCAGGCACTCATTGGAAATGCTTACAAAGTTTCATTTTCCGAACATTTTCACACATGAGATCCTTCTATACGTCATTTCTAGGACCGAGGGGAAGGAGGCTTCGGTTAAGCATACGAGGAGAACCAGGGGTCGGCGGGGTCAAAGACGGACAAGACCCTTGAACTTTCGCTAAATGGTTGCCATGGCCAACCAGGCCAAACAATTGTTTAGTCCACCACGATACACGTCAAAGGCGATTGACGCGACTTCATATTGAAATATTAATTCTGAGGGACAGATTATTGACCTTTTTTCTCCGAACTCTCAAAGACACAACACCTTCTCTCATCGCGATGGTGATGTATTAAGCGACCAATACCGAAACAAGCCAAGATTTACAGAAGCCCGGGTTTCCTAACCGATTACTCGAAATCAGTTCATCATGTCTTATTTGCCATCCGTCAAGCGGTCAGGACCGTATGATTGCTTAACCTCAACTGCACAGCCTTATATTGACGTTGGGGCTATTTCATCGATTGCAGGACCGGATCTGAATGAAAAATCTCTGCTATCCACTGCCCCGAGGAGGACAAACGCTCCGAAGAAAATAAGCAACGTTCGGCGGACGCAGAGAAAGCTAGATATCTGGCTGGATAACGGCGATAAGAGTCAAACACTGGCAGAGAATGTGTCATCAGAATGTTATACAGGTGTTCAGACAGCAACTTGCCAAGCAGATGCAGCCCAAAAGTCCACTCCAAAACCTAGGTCGCAAACATCAAAGTCACAACAGAATGCAAGTGCAGCCAAGCCGGCAAGAAGACGAGTGTCAGCTATCCTTGCAGACAGAGAAAACAATCTTAATGGCGATACGATGAGACTAGAGAAGGTGGACAAGATAGCCAAGGACACGACTTTTACAAAAGATCCCAGAAGGAGGACAATATATGTTCCATCCGATGACACGACCGTTCTAACCATTCACCCTGGCGCGCACAATAGCACAAATGCACATGCGCGCGAAAATGCTGCTGCGAAGCGCAATGGGCAGACGCTTCACGGGATCTCCGCCAGGCTGCCGAGCAATATTTCTGAGGGTGCGCCCAAGGGAATCCAGACTAGAGAAGTTTTGGCAGGAGCGTCAAAACGAATTCCGCTCCAAACGACAAAGAAGACTATTCAGGCCGCTAGGATGGTATCCGATCTCCCAGGAAGCGGCCCGGGAAAAGAAAATGTACCGCCAGGATACCTTGAGGCCAAGAAGGCTACCAAGGTATCTGGAAAAAGCCTCTTTTCTGTAGAGCTTGACAAGGCAAACACAGCTCCAAGACCGCGTCTTAAAGTACAACACCCTTCTCCTTTAGCATCTACACCAAGGTGTACCAGTTTGCAATCGAATGGCGTTAGGAAGCGAGACAGCAGCAGCAGCAGCAGTCCGGGCATGGACCATGGCCGGCTCAAACTACAGAAATCCAAAGCTGGCGAGTGCGCAGGTAGCAAATCTGCCCAGGTATCAAAAGCGAGTCCGTCGGTATGCAGGGGAAATAGAGCATCGCCAATGGACAGAGCTCAGAATAGGGCCGAAATGGTACCACGGAAACTCCGGACGCCAGTTGTCCAGTCGCTATCGCAAGATAGCATTGCGAAATTTCCGTTACTCCAAGATGACATTATGAATGCATCCATGTATGAGGATAATTGGCTGAGTAACCAAGAAGCAGCTATTACCCAGCTGATCAATGGCCTTTTCGAATCTTCCGGGCAGGCGAACAAACTGCTCCCCTGCCCACTTCAACTCCGGAAAAGTTGTCTGGATATTTATCAGACCAACGAAATGGTCCTTTTACACAAACGGCTCCAGGCCTCGTTATTGTACGGTGCATTGAATTTACCAAAAGAACAGCTGGCCAAGGTGGCTCGGCTCAAAGATGATATTGGCCTGCGCAGAAAGTTTCTCGATCTGTGGTTGGGAACGTACCAGCCATATGCATTAAGGGCGGCAGCCGAGGTCATTATCGGTCGTGCCATCCCAAAAGCTGCTCGGGAACCACGACGCAGCTCTACCGGCGAAAGGAAAGAAATTTCAAAGCCTGAAAGACGAATCTTGGAGGAATATCTCAACATCTTCCTTGTTCGCAATTCTGACGCTACTCATGGATCCAACGATGACCGAGACTCCTTGAGCGGATCACCAGAGTGGTGTATCAGACGAACTACTCTACGAAGCCTGATGCTAATTTTGCTTCTCGACAAGGCCAGGGTCTCCGAAAATATCACAGATTGTCTATTCTTGCCCAATTCGCTATACAAATCGACAAAAGAAGTTTTGACTGCATTGAGCCAAATACTACTCCCGTCGCTGGGAGACTTGCCCAAAGCACTGGGTCATCTCAACTACCACATCCATCATATCCAATATCCGCTCGAAGAACGCACATACAAGATCAACAACCTAGCGACTGACCTACGCGACGGAGTCTACCTTACTCATCTCGTGGAGCTGCTACTTTTCCCGCCACCTTCATTGAATCTTCATCAGGAGAATGCGACGAATACGACTATTACGATGCCAACCGGTGAAATTCTGGATCTTATGCAGCAAGAGAGAGACGGAAATCCTTGGGTTCTGTCGCAATTCCTCAAACTGCCTTGCCAAGCAAAGGCACAAAGAATGTACAACGTGCAGATTGCCCTGGCCGCTCTTCATGGAGTCAAGGGCATGGACGGCGTACTCAAGACAATCAAGCCGGAAGATGTTGTGGACGGATACAGAGAAAAGACCCTTGGCCTATTATGGGCTCTAGTAGGCAAATGGGGCCTGAGCGCACTCGTCGAAGAAAAGATGCTTTTGCCAGAAATCCGAACTTTCAAACGCAAATTCGCGGAAATGCACCCCGATCAGGCTGACGAGGACTGCATCGACGAAGATTACGAAGAGCTGGAGTTCCTCGACGGACTAGAGCGCTATACCTATTTGCTGAAATTATGGGCGCGCAGCATTGGCCGGCTTCACGGCCTCAAAGTCTCCAATCTTACCACGTCATTTGCAAATGGCCAAGTCTTTGCCAAGATTGTCCAGGAATACGAAGTCTACTTTCCACACATCATCTCCAACTCCGAACATTCTCCAGAAGACGATCCCACAAACCCAACTCAGAGCCAGGGCTTGGATTCCAAGCTCCGAAACTTGGGCTGCAGCCATCACTTTGGTAAGTTTTGAGTTTTTTTCCTTCCCCTGTCTTTTTATTCCCCACTATATCCCAACTCCATTTCATTCACCATCTCTCTCCAATAATGTTCACATGTTCAATTAAATTGCTAACATCACCCAGCATCTCTCTTCGGCAGCTCAATCCACACCGGCCGCGTCTTCGATCGGGACTTTGTCCTCGCCAGTCTTGCCTTCCTCTGCTCCCGGCTCGTTCCAGCCGCTGTTAAAGTCCGCGCCACGTCTACAATCCAGCGCGCATACCGGCACATGCTTGTCCGCCGAACCATTCATCAGCGAGTCACGCTCATGAAGCTCGCGCATGATTGCCAATCCGTCGTGCTGACCAGAGATCGCGTCATTAATGCTGCAACCGTCCTGCAGCGCGCCTGGCGAGCCTGCCTCGCAAAGAAAATTGACCAGCTTGTCAAGTCGGTAACCCTCACCCAGGCCCTTGCGCGTGGGTGGATTGCGAGGAAAAAGGCGGAGAAGCAACAAGCCCGAAGGCAGAGGAGGGCTTTTTGAGGTGTAGCTGCCACCGGGGTACTGCGTGTGGGGAACTGCAATCTCTTCTTCAACTTTTCCCTTCTGTTCTTTTTTTTTTTTTCCCTTTCTTTTATGGTCGGATCGTTTTACGGCTGCCTGGACATGAGATGTTGCCTTTTTTATATGATCAGTGCGTTTAGGCGAAGGATAGCAGGCTCTTTCTTGGATAATACGGGAACGGGGCATAACTGGGTATTTTGGAGGGCTGGGCCGGCGATTACTTTTTTAATGCTTTGTTTCCTTCCTTTTTTCCATTCTTCGTCCAGCATTGATATGTCGTGCTATGTTCAGTGACTGAGAAGTTCTAAATGATGCGAAACATGAGTATTATCATTACCGAGTTATGAGTATGTTCACTGGAATAAGATTTACTGGTGTACACTGAGAATATTTCAAATCTTTTCCATACATGTGGGAAAGTAAAAAATTTCTAATTGACAGCAGGGGCTGATCAAGATAAAAAGGCAAAAAAATTCCGTGACGGGGAGTCGAACCCCGGGCTGGTCGGGACACGAGATGGACTTCAGGCTAAGCCTGAGGTTATCGCTTGAGAGCGACCGATGTTACCGCTACACCATCACGGATTGTTGTGAAGCAATGCACTATTGTATTACATGTACCAAAGGATCTATCCAATGTCTTGCACACTAATAGTGAGCCACGAATCTGGCAAACTTTTACTAGCAACTGCAACACTGGAAATATTCACTTCTTACTTGTGTGACTGCACTACTCATGTCTTTCGTTTGGCTACTGAGCTAAGCAATGCCATGTTCATGTAATGTTAATGAATGAAACAAGTATCTGTTAAACGCCTGCCTCCCAGTCTTGTTCATGATTGCCAATCTGGTCCATGATCGAGAGAATCTCACACGAAGAGATTCGAATATTGTTGAGATATTCGATATTAGTTGACGACATTTGTAGGTTTAGCGAAGCGGGAGATAATTGATGAGGGTCTCCGGAGGCGGCTGTGACTGATTGAGGAGTGGCAGTTGTTGGTGTTTCAGGAGATGTCCTAGATGCTTTCTGCTGTGGTTGTGGTTGTTGTGGGAGTTCTTGTTGTTGCTGCTGCTGCTGCTGCTCGTCCTCCTTTTCACAAGAACTTTTATCTTTTGGCTCGATTATCTGCACATTATTGTCAAGGACAGATGGCGTAAAAGAGCTTTGGAAATCTCCCCGCCGGTCTACACGCGTGGCAAGCTGCTGAAACAAGCCCTCGAGATAAATTAATTCTTGTTTCCGCACTTCGGCAACTCTGTTTCCCTTGCAGATGATTTCGTCCAGAATCGAATGTGCGTCTTGGCTATAGGTATTCTGTCCGTCGATCATGTTGGGGAAGAGTGTGTTTGCCATTATCAGATGCACGGCAGATCCGTATGTAAATTCAAGGTCAAATGGCAGGAAACCCTCTAAAGAGATCAAATTTAGCTCGTAGTTCCTTCTCAGATGATAACAATGTCTCGTATCATAATAGATATGGAGAACTCGGACTTACCAAGAAGACTGTCCTCGACTAATGCAGACAATATCTCAAGTGTCTTTATAGCTGAGTTGATACCGGTGGAGATTAACGACTTCGTACGGGGCAAGAAATTTTGCCAGTCCGCTCCGCCGTCATCTAACTTTTCTAGTCTTTCATTGAGCACTGAAAGAAGAAGAGGCCGCGTTGCCACAATGACACACTGCAGTAAATAAAATAGTTTAGGGAATTAAAGGTATGCAAAAAAAGAGGATTTTTATTTCAACGAACCTGGTGATATAATAGAGTTATATGGCGCGTCCCCTTGGGCATTGAATCTACCGAGCTCTGGAATTTGACGTGGATTATCTTCTCGATTTCTTCCGCATGTCCAGCAATAGTATTCACTATAGATTGCGTGGTCTCGAGAAACGTCTTCATTGGACTTTTCACTGATTTGTATACAGCTATATTGAAAGATAAATGAGACATAAAACTCTGCAAACGACAAAAAGGGGAAAGGTGTGGAGGGTGACAGGTTTGTAGAACATACTAGTCAGGATAAAGGCCAGTAAGCGTGACAACTTCACTTGTAGACTGAGAGTCGTATCTCGTTGTGAAGATATACCCGGCGGATTGATTAAAGTAGCAATATCGCTATCTTGTGTGCTCATTGGAAGCCCTACCGATGACGAAAAATGTCGATCCATGATGTATAAAGTCCACCAGAGGTTGCGACACCGGGTCAGGGTTGCCGCGCCAAGTTCCTCTTCAGGCAGCTCGGTGTGCATTCCTTCCAACTGCGCTATGCGTATTGCTTGACCTACCTAAATTCAATTCCAAAAAAGGTAGATATATTAGCAAAAGTCCCTAGTGTAATGATGAAAGGTTCGCTTACGTATAAATGCGCCGACTCTCTTTGATCAATTGAATAGAAATATAATCCAGCAAGAGCCAGAACCTCAATTGCCAGCAGACTATCCTTAAACAGAGAACTATGCGCAGGCATGAGGGACATGGCACGAACAAAGAACTTTGAGCCGGGTGGATCCCTAGGGTTCCTTGATCGCGACAGAAAAGCTTTTCCAAATGAAAGGACCAAGAGGAACTGGACAAACCAAAGCCGAGATTCTGTAGCTTTTTTAATAGCCGACCCGTAGTAGAATTCCTGCATATGGGTAATGAACGCCTCTTCATCGAAGAATCGATAGTTCTGGCCGAGATGGAATTTGACGGTATTGAAGAGATACAGCGCATAATCAATCGGTGGGATACCACTGATATCAGGAAGGCTATCATCAGAGGATAGTTTCCAACTTAATTGGTAAATATCTCCATCTTTGAATAAAGGGCTACTGTAAGAATCTTCAAGGTCAAGCTTCTCGGTTATCATGGTTGTGAGCCGCCTAGTGAACGACCATACTGATGAAGGAGCTAGCCAAACTAATTCCAAGATGTCAGTAATTAGAATATTAGACTGAGTCTAGCTTAGAGACTTACTCCAGGTACGGTTGTCTTTATAGGGATTTTTTATAGTCATAGAGGGGAATGTAAATGGGTTTCTCCATATGCTGTGCTCATTGTTGCTCCAGCTGGAAGGTTGCAGTTCTCTAGATTGGCCGTCTGTTACCTCTGACAAGGGCTTAGTCTTGAGAACAATACAGCTAAATAAAGATCTGATCAAAGTGTTGCTCACTATCAATTTCATCGCCGGATCCCATAGCTGTGTCATGGGAGCGTTTCGTTCCAGTTCCGCAATGCTGATTTTTCGCCTGGTTCTGTAGCTCTTGGATATACCTGAGACCTCTATAAGTCCCGTTCTCATCCATGAATCTCATAGGATATTCAAGTCACAAACCTCTCCGATACCAACAATTTGTTGCCTTCCTCTGCAAACCGGCACTTCACAAGCCGCCGTTGGCAGCTGGTACATGGTTCATTGCCAGAGCATTTCACTTTGCTCTGACGGCATGGAATACATCTAAAAAGATCCAAGCAACATATGTCAAATGCATTGTTCAATGCTCCAGGAAGAAATATTAGGAGGGTTTCCTTACGCGTTAGGAGTTCTTCTTAATTTGCGGGCTTCGGCTTGCATATCTGCCGCCTGGTGATAGGGATAGGATAGATGATAAGGAGACGGCAGTCAGGGGACAAGTCCCCGTATCCTCTCTGCCGTGTGCAATTTGAATAGTAGAAGAAATCATGCAATTGCTCTCAGAGAAGCGATTCTTTCAAGCCATATGGAACGTCTTTACTCTATTGTGGGCAGTGTATATACCTTAACCTTACGTAGTAGATAAGTTCACGATAAGGGCGGGCGGGTTGGTGGAGACTTGTCCGTGCATATATATTATGCACAAGTGGCATAAATTTCCGTCTAAGCAGCATAACACCTGAACGACTCTTCAACCATCCACACTTCTTGAAGACGCAACGGGCAATTACACCCCAAATTATCATATTTATTGACTATACCTGTTCGAGAGAGAAGTTGGAAATCGTTCACAGGAGATCTACTGCTCAAACGGGGATTCAGTTCCGTCAAATCCTACCTGCAAGCAGCTCCCGCCGCGAGCTTGGGCTTATTGGCTGTCGCTAAAGATAACCGAATTAGGGGTCCGTTTGAGGGGTTGGGTATCAGGATCCAACTTCTCCTCTGTCGAACAACCTGTAACCCCGTACTTTGTCTCCGCTTCACAACAACCGCTGGCGTCCTCTACGGAGTATTCTCATGAGATGTCCTAAAAGCCAGGAGAAGTTGGCCCGACATTATCTGTCGTCGGAGATTTTATAAGTGTTTCGTTTCTGCACCTCCATATAAACAATGTCGTCAAGTGCTGGGAGATTCTAATTTCTAATGTTGCTTCATAGACAATGAAGAAAAATTCTGGAAATATACCTCGTTTAATATCACATCAAAAGGAGGGGTACAGGGGAATTTTGTATCCGATCAATCAAACAAATAGATATGCGGCAATACGGATGGCTTCCGATCAAAATGGTTGAATCAGCGACAGGTGCGGTAGAAGATCGGAAGCCCTAGTGGTATATCATTGGTTCAGAACCTCTCGGAGAGTTTCCTCCCTATCTCATATCTTATCGACCATATAGCCGCAGATGCAACGTGACAATTCCTATGCAGATGATCCGTGACGATACTTTCGAGTCGCTATGCGATTGTCATGTACATGGACTATCTCACCCAACATGGAGATAAGGATTCATCTCAGCGAATATACTTGTTATCCGCCCGAGTCTCTCACATGGTAAGGTCTGCATATAAAACAGTATTTATTTACTGAGAGCAACATTCATTCAATTCGCATTCGGAATAATTCAACAAATCCGTCATCATGGCAGCCCAAGTTTTTACACCGCAGCGCCCTCTTTATGGAGGACCTGTTCACTATCGGCCAATCATCAACCATAAACAGAATGAAACCAAAGCTCAGGTCACCTTCGACCCCAAGAAGCATCTCAACTATGCAGCACCCGAGCATATCTACCAAATGAAAGATGTTGGTTATCCAGAAGACACAGGAATCTCTCCAGTGGCTGTATCTGAGGGCTTCTCATTGTTCAGCAAGGAAGCAATTGGCATCATGAGAGAGGAGATTTTCTCCGATGAGGTCTGGAAGAACTGTTGCTATATTGCTGGAAACTCTACTGCCCTCAGCATCAGAGGACACTGTCCCAAGTAAGTTTGACCGCTTTCAGAAACTTGGCTCACCCGCGCCATCAGAACTAACACCTTCTTGCTTGTAGATATACGCCATTCATGAATGCTGCGCTGACTAGTCCCGAGACCCTCAAAATCATCTCGGACATTGCAGGCATCGAGCTTGTTCCAGTCATGGACTTTGAACTTGGTAATATTCTAATTGCTTCAACAGAAGAATCAGCTCTTGCGGGGCGTCGAGCGCATGGAAAAGCCGATGGAGCCGCTGGCAAGGTGACAAACTGGCATTTTGACCATTACCCATTTGTCTGCGTGGTCATGCTGAGTGATGTGTCCAATATGGCTGGTGGCGAGACTGCGATCAAGACTGCTGAGGGAGAAGTTCACAAAATTCGAGGCCCACAGATGGTAATTCACCCACTTGCGATGTGCTTTTCAAAAAAAAAAAAATGATATAAAAGGCTAACAACATATACTAAAATCAAATAGGGATGTGCTGCCGTGATGCAAGGAAGATACATTAACCACCAAGCACTTGCTGCACAGGGTGGCAGAGAACGCATTTCGATGGTGACGGCGTTCAGGCCCAAGAATCCCATGATTGTCGACGATTCTCACCTCAAATATATCACACGTATTGCCCAGCCGTCCGAGTTGTATTATCAATGGGCGGATTATCGCTTGGAAATCCTCGAGGAGCGAATTCGAAGAGCACGGCAGGAGTTGTCTTCAGGCCAGGAGGCAGGGAAGGAGTTCGACGTGGCGCTGTGCAATTCTTTTATCGACCAACAGATCAAGCATTTGGGCGTGACCAAAGATCAGATCGTTCCTATCGAACAAGTCCTTTCGGGCAAGGTTCACAACGGGCTTGAGATCCGTGGCGAACTGAATTGAGGGTATCTGGGTTCATTTTCACCTATACTATCTTTCTAAGTAGTCTTTGCGTTCAGCCTTTCTATTGAATTCAAGTTATGATCTGTGCAAAAACATTGAATGTAGCGTGTTTTGCCAAATATGAAGTCTTCATTCCTCTAGTGAGATAGCGAAAATATCTTTATATGGTTTGGTAAAGTAAGGAGATAATCCACATCAGTGCCTGAACACTGCAAATGTCGGAAAAGCTGTCCATAAACTACATAGTCCATAAAATTACAATTCAACATTGATTCACCATACCATGACAAGCAGACATAATAATTATTGAGACAATCTCTACTCAGTACTAGTCACTGCTTTTCAAGATGTCATACGGATCTAACTACACCTGTTACATAAATTCCAGTTCTTCTATAGGCCAGTCTCCACAGATGCCTCTCCTGTATTTATGATCGTTATCTATTGATTTTGTTTATATACATTTATATGTATGTATATAAGGTATGTATGACATAGCCAAAGGCCCAAGACTATACAAATCACACATCCACGGCTACCTAAACTTCACGTACTTATAATTACACAACATTAATCGGACTCCCCGCTACAAACGCCTCCACATTCGCTTTTATCGTGGCGCGCATATTCTTGACGCTACTCTGACTATACCACGCCACATGCGGCGAGAGGACTATATTGGGCACCGTCCCTGCTGTCCCTGCTGTCCCCGCCAAGAGCGGATTGGGATCCTCTGACGACGACGACGCCGGCTCCTTGGAAAACACATCCGTTGCATACCCCGCAATTCTCCTCATCTGCAACGCCTTTGCAATATCGGCCTCATTAACGACCCCGCCGCGCGCAACGTTGATGATGATTGCATGAGGCTGCATCATTGATAGTTCCCGTTCGGTCAGCGTGTTCCGCGTGGAGTCGTCCAACGGACATGCCAATGCAAGCACGGTACATGTTTTCAGGACTTCTTCAAATGCAACACGTCCTGCGCGGGGTTGTTTTGAATTGCCGGAGGATGGCGTTTGTTGTGATTGCGAATGCGAAGAATGATTATGAGGGGGTTCGCGTCTTTCTGCAATGAGAGTGGTCATGCCCAGCGAAGTGGCTATTCTGGCAATGGCTTTACCTATATACTCCGCAATTCGCAATCTGAATTAGCCAGACAGTAGACTTCAATTTGGCAAAGAATTACCGTCTTCATGTGTGGAATCCACAGGTGACAGCCTGACAGGTTACCAATGTAGAGGAAACATGTAACATGCTACATGCCCAGTCGTGACTCGTGACTCGTGACTCGCCAGGGTTTGTATCAAAAGAAAAAATACAAAAAGTAAAAGTGTCAGGACTAAAAACAAAACAAAAAAAAAAGAAATAAAGAAATAGAAGGGAAAATCAGAGTACCTATCCCGCCATATCCCACAACCCCCAAAACCTCCTGTCTACACGCCCGGGGCACGTACCCCTCAAACGGCCCGCAGCCCGTCGGATCCTTGACCCAATTGCCATCGAGCGTCCACTGATGCATCAGCGGAATGCGTCTCTTGACGCTAAAATACAGCGCGATGCAGTGCTCGGCCACGGCATCTGTGTATGCGGACGGCGTGTTGCATACGCGGATTCCTCGGCTGCGGCAGGCCTCGATGTCGACATGGTCGTAGCCGACGGACGAGAGCACAATGAGCTTGAGATGCGGACAGCGGGCAATCGTCGATGCGGAGATGGGCACGGAGGACGTTACGATGATGGTGGCGTCTTTGAGACGGTTGCTGATTTCGTGGGCGTCCTTACACTCGTCCGCGAGATTGGAGTAGGTCGTCAGACGGTGCGGGATGGCGAATGCAGGCATTTCGTGATAGCACACATCTGGGGCGATGATGTGTTCTTCCTCCATGACGTAGGATTGTATGACAAGGGGGGTGTGGTTGGTTGCAACTTGCTTCAATATGCCGTTCGTGTCTTGGTAGCTGAGGTTGAAATAGAGAAAAAGAAAATTGATGATTTATAGCTGGGCTGGACTACTGGTAGTACTAGGCATCATGAATTCATGGGCGACGGGCCCACGGCTGGTAAACTGCTGCAGTGTTGCATTAAAAGCTGAGAAATAGCTCCAGCATCCAGCCTCCAGCCTCCGGGCTTCCTCTTATCAGGACCGGAAGCTATCCGATCTTAGGTGCGTCATGAAATTGATTATTTGTCTATGGGGAGCTTTGTTTCCAAATCGTATTCTCTCCATTGTCTGTCTTTACTCGTTTTCGTCTGCTTGCTGCATTGAAAAATTTCTTCGACTCTACCAAGAAAGGTGCAATAAAACCTAGAGATTCGAAAATAAATTGCACTTTATATTGCGTTGCTCTATAACCATTCATTCTAGATATAAGTCTAATCTTGATACATGACGTCGAAATGCTACACATTACGCCTGCGAGCTCCGTGACCAACGAATACGTTGTGAATACAACCCCAACTTCTGCATAAACTTTCTCCGCATTCCCACGTCATCGTGCAGCATCATGGCCTCGTATCTGTCAATGACCGGGCGTTCCCAAACCAGATCTGCCTTATCTGGACTGACAAATCGAGTCCGTTTGATAATCTTCCAACAGCTGAAAGTGCAGATTGCAAGGAAAACCATCGTATAGTAGCTGAAAAAGGTGCCAATATCCCAGTGTCCTTTGAAAAAGACCGAGTATCCGTAGAAAATTTCTACAAGAGCAAGGAAAATCACAGCTATCCAGGTCCCGTAAGGTTGGAAATATCCCCGGTACGGCAATTCACGGCGGTCGAAACCTTGTGCTTTCAGTGCCCGATAGAAGAAGAGGTAGTTGACACACATGACAATATAAGTCACCAGCTCGCCGCCAGTTACCAGATCGGTGAGCCTGTTTGTATGGAATCAGCAACCCGTGCGGCGGGGGAAAAAAATCGCAAATATAGAAAATGATTGAAAGAGGCATTCTTACATTGTCAGAACCTTTACAGAGCCACTGCTGAGTTTCAAATAAGCCAGACAGGCAAATCCCAACACAATAGCCAAGCAGTATATCGGGATGCCGTTCTTGGACGTTTTTCGAAGAAATTTGGGAGCTTGTCCGGTTTGAGCAAGGCTATAAAGACTCCGCGTCGCGCAGTATACATAGGCATTTCCCGCCGAGTAGGTGCTGGTACACAGGAGAGCGTTGACGATATGCGGCAAAACTTCAATCTTCATATTGACCATGGCAATTACAAATGGTGATGCGCCGCCGGTGCCACTGCCCTTACCGCCGCTCAACACTGAACTCAGAGTTGGGTCATTCGCTGGGAGAACAATGCCGACGCAGAGCGCGACTCCAATGAAGAAGACACCAAACCGCCAGTAGACAGATTTGAATGCCTTTTTCAATGTCTTTCGCGGCTGTTGTGCTTCACCTGCAACAGTGGCCAGATACTCGGGCCCCACAATGGTGAAACAGGCCTGCCACAACGCAGCCAGAAATCCTTCAAAGCGACCGAGGTCTCCTGTAGCCAAGTACTCGACAAATGGACTCTGGAAAGGGGACAATGTTAGCCTGTGCCATATGAAAAGGAAAAAAAAAACGAAAATATGAGACTATACTGGTTTCGACCAATTTCGAAATCCATATGCATGACGCTGTGGATTCCCTCCAACCATGGTGATAAAAGTGAAGAGAAACAAAATGATGATGAGCAAAAGCTTTCCTCCCGCCAGCCAGAATTCGGCTTCGCCAAAATAATTGATTGCGAGCACATTGGTGATTCTGAACAGTCCTAGTTTAGTATAGCCACGATCCAATTCTTTTCAGGGGTCGAAGAACTAACGCATAAAAGAAGATGCATGCAGAGATGACAGCGGCGGCCGGGATATCATCTCGCCAGAAAGTCAAGATCAAATCCAAAGCCGTGATTTCAAATGGCACGAGCAATGCTTCAAAGAGGAAGAAATTCCATCCGGCCATAAAACCCCATGCACTGTCAACCCAGACACTGCCATGCTGCACAAAGGAAGCGCTCACAGGCATAAAGATACACATTTCAGCCATTGAGTTGTTCACAAGGGCCAGAATACATGAGTAGATGGAAAATGCTATAAGGAGACTACCGGCTCCTTGCATCAGGCCATAGCCAATGCTAACAAACAAGGCCGCTCCTATGGAACCTCCTATAGCAATGAGTTGGATCTGGCGACTGCTGAGATGGCGTTGCAGGGCATCTGAGCTCTGAATAATCTCGCCGTTTGCAAAATCAATCGAATCAGCATTGTTCTCTTCAGTTACCGTTTCGTCTTTTTTTGTCGGATCTGACTTTTTCAATGGAGTCGCCATGTTGAATTTGGAGCAAAAAAAAACCTTTTTACTTTACTTTCTGGATTGGTTTACAGGGCTGATCTAGAGCCTATATACAAATGCTCTTTCATAACAGACTATGATTGGATAATCGTATCTGGTTAGCAATTGTAAAACTAATATTGGTCCCATTGGTTTGAATTGTTTAAACCTTCCATGATACACAAGAATCAAGATATCAACGACTTCGCCCAAATATCCCTCCAATCAAAGGGTCACAGAGTTTCCGGGGAGAAATATTCCCAATTTGGAAGATAGCTCGAGATCAGCATTAGAATACCCTTTTTAAAACCAGGTCTGAGTTGTGCACAACATGCCAGTTACCGTACTGCCTATCTGTGGTGATCGGATCGAACCCGAAGATAAGAACGGGTGCTGATCATCGCTTCGGATCGCTCTATCAACGGTGTATTGTGTCTGGATGAGACATCACTTTGCTCTTCCGATCTTATCACACTCATCGTCTACAGGATTTTGTGTATACCTGTTAGGTGTATTGCGATTGAAAAAAAAAATAAATAATAATTAGAGAAAGTCTTACGACAAGAATATTCAGAGTTTGTGAACATCGACATTAGGAGGTTCTATTTGATTTAGCCATTATGCCTGAAACTTTCTTAGCCCCGGCTGCACCCGCCCCCATCGACCCTTCATACCGGCCTAAGAAGTCTATCATCACTGCCCCAGCAACAGCTCCGGTAGAATACATTTTATCCATTATTGCACGCGATGGAGGTGTTATTCTCAAAGACCTCGTCTCAGCAGAAGAGCTGGCTTCCATCGACCAGGAACTCCGACCGTGGAGTGACAGGCAGCGTCGCCACGCAGACGAAACGGCAAAATTGAATGGGGACGCATTTTACACCATTCCTCGACAGACGGTCCTCGTCCCGGGCTTGGTTGGTAAATCCGATACTATTGCGTCAATCTGCGAGCATCCCGTTCTGGAGCAGCTGCGACAGCACATTCTGCAGGACAAATTTAATGTATATCGTGAGGACTGGGCAGACCCCAACACAATCAACCCACTGCTCAGTCTAAGTGTGTCAATGAACATTGGATATGGCGCTCCCCGGCAACGGCTGCATCGAGATGACAATGTTCACGGCATTCGGCACCCCAAGCCCGAGGACTGGAGCTTCAAACACGCAAGTCAATTTGGTTGCTTAATTGCCGGCTGTGATGTGACTCGAGAAAATGGAGCGACCATGTTCGTGCCTGGAAGTCATAAATGGGACGATCAGCGATGGGCGACCCCACAGGAAGACGATGTCTGCTTTGCAGGTAATTAATCATCTGCATTTGTTGCTGTGCAAGCTATGAGTGTTAATCGTGTGCTAGAAATGTCTGCCGGCTCAGCCCTGATCTTTCTGGCATCTGCCTTCCATGGGGGAGGTCATAATTCCGTGCCAAACTCTGTCCGGACCATGCACAGTCTGTTTTTCGTACGAGGAACACTCCGGACGGAGGAAAACCAGTTCCTTGCCATCCCGCGCAGCAAGGTGATGAAGATGAGTCCAAAGATGTTGGAGCTGCTGGGCTATACCAAGCCCACGTCGGCGCTGGGTATTGTTGAGAACATCAGTCCTCATGAGGATTTGGAGGGTATTTGGGCAAAGGTAATGCAGTAATAAACCGCAGAAACTTCAGAGCAAGTCTAGTATAGACATGTCGCTAAAATAGTACGCATCTTCTTTTCCTCATTATACTATAATATGTACCTTAGCGATATCTTTCCCACCAATGTGACATGAAGAACAGTACCTTTTTCCATATTCCAGTGAGATTTTCCTTTGACAGACACTACTTTGTAGCGAAAAAGCCACCTAAACTCCACTAATCGTTAGCGATATTCCCTTCCAGCGCTGATTTAGTTCTTCATCTAATATCAAGCACTGACACTGTTCGGCATCTTGGATGCGCGCCATGTGGTAGCATCCCACACCCACCAGAGAGCACGAGCGCCCGCCAAGGTTGATCTCAAACCCAACACAGTGGTCATGGGTCCAGCGGACACCCACACGGTCTTATTTGGCGCCTACTCTCTCCGTCCATTCGGGCAGAACTAATCTATAGACTTTTGTCTTAAATGACCTTTGGGGAATGTAGGACGCGGGATGAAGACTGCAGATGACGATGATAATGATGACGACGGTGACGATCGTTTTCCCCTGCTGCCGCCTTTTTTTGTTCTTTCCAACTTTCTTTCTTGGCCCCCCACGGAACCAGATGAAAATCCATCTCGTATGACGATAAAAAACATATTTGCACGTTGGTAACGCTGGCGTGTTGGTCTATCAGGATATTACAATACATGGCAACATGGGGTCAAGAACTGCGAGTAAAGTTAACTAGGTACCTGTTGCAGGCCACAGGCCGCCTGCCTATTTCGCTTAGCACTTGCTCCAAGACAACACGATGGGTTGATGATCATGAACTCATCGGTGTTCAGATGGTACTTGTCACGCGTAGCGAGATGGAAATGCCGGAATGCAAAGAGTTGAGAACAAGCCGAGGCATGTTATCCTTGAAGGAAATCAAATACGAGAAGCGTATTACCTTACCCATGCAATATGAAGGCACAGCAACTTGGTAGGTAGACATGAAACTGCGTAAAAAAAAAAAAAGCCTATCGAGAGAAACTCTTCTTAGGCTGCGTTGGCTACGACCAGCTGAGGATACCAAACGGTAAACTTTAGACTTTTGATCGGTCGAGGGTTTATCCCGGCATGGGCTGACGTACTGTACGTACTCCGTTATCTCGTTACAGAGCACGAAGGTACCACGATGTGTATATCGCATCCACGGACAAATGGGAGCGCATACCACGCGACAATTGTGATTATTCTGTTTCCTTGTTCCTTGTCGAGCCATCTACTCCGTAGGTAGCAGCTCGCTGGCTGCCCTGCCTGTTTGTCTCGCACATGTTCTCGGCAGTGTGTTTCTCATCTTACTCATCTGCATCGTCAGTCAGTCCTTGTGTCTCCTTCTCATGACCACATCTGTAACAAACAACCAACTGTCCTACCAAAGACAACAAACCAACCAACTAACCAACCAACCAACAACCGCCAAAAAAACAACCAACGTTCAATCAATATAATCCTGAAATTCCATGATCCCGCGACCCCGTGAGATCCGTAATCTCTTCTGTTCTCCTCATCGCATACTCCCCTTGTATATCCCTCTTCCATACTCCCTAGATCCCTGTCGTCCAACCACGCGTTATTTAATCGCGTTCTACTCTGTACATACTCTACGTACTCTGCCGATCGTAGCAAAGTAAAAAGAACTAATGCACAGAACGCTCAGGTCGCATTGTGGCTACTCGGTATACTTGTCAAAATCTCCGCGTCTCCTATGCTTCCTTTGCTCATTTATTACCTACCCCCTGGCACCGCGCCGCATACGCACATAACGTGACAATGTGACAATGCGACGCAAATGCAAGTTGTAATGCAATGCAATGCACGATGAAGTTCCTTTCACAAATTCACAAAAAGTTAAAAAGGAAATGACAGATTTGGCGAGAAGCGCGACAATGCGAAAGCGCGACGACCCGACGAGGCGGCAATTCGACAGGGCAAGGAAGTAGTATCCACAGTAAGGTCTGGTAAATAACCTTTAATTGCGCGTTTTTATTCTCTTTCTCATCGACTGGCAGGGAGGGCAAGTTACTGGAAGCTGGAAGCTGGAAGCAGGCGGGTTGGCGGCACAGCGACTTCATCTGTACAGCACCGCAGCACCGCAGCAATGCAGGGGTACATATGGTTCCTACAACTGAGGGGTCAAATACTCCGTCAGAAGCAGATGTATAGAGTAGTCACCGTCACTTACCTTACTCATGGTCATGGGCATGGACATGGGCATGAATCATAAGTCATGGATCACAGTCAATAGTCCACAGCCACGGTCGAGTCAGAATCAAGGTCAGGATCAGGGCCAAGGTCAAGGTCGTTGATCACAATACATAGCCGCCTACAAGGCAGCCACCCGCCCCTGTATATCGTAGATCATCATGATTCGTGATTCAATAATTGAGGCGAAAGACACAAATGAAACTATTGACCCGAAAGGACAAGGGAAAATAGACATGGGTGGGCTGGAAAGCGAGAGGGGTGACAAAACCACGCGTGGGTCACGAAAAATGTGTGGGGAGAAAGCGGAACCCATACCGCGGACCACAGACCATAGGACCAGGACCCAAACACTCGGGACGTTGGAAGTCAGAGCCAAAACCCAAAACCCAAAGCAACACAACGGCACACAAACATGGCGCAGAGCGGCCGGGGGGGGTGGACCAAAGAGAAAGGGAGAGTGAGAGAGAGAGAAAGAGAGTAGAAAGAGAGGCGACAGAAACAGCAGCTGATGATCACAATGATGACGATGATGGGTTGGGGGGTTCTGGTTGGCGCCCGGCCGCGGAAAGGGCTGGGGGAGGGCGTTTGAGAGGGGTGTTCTACCTAATGTGTCTTTGAATGGTCATTTTTTATTTTCCTTGGTTTTGACTACCTACTAGGCTTCCAGTTTCAGATGACACGGGATAGAAGCTTTTGTTTTATAAAACCCTGGGGCGCCGCCGCCGCCGTCATGGTAGCCAGCCACGGGCATATTTACTTTTGTACAATTCCTTTGTTTGCTATTATAAATTACACAAAAAGAGTTAAACTTGCCTAGCGACTCCTAAACATCAAAAGGACCCATAGAGATTCCGAGTTTGGGTTAGAGATATCGACGCCTCCCTCTGAGACTCGACCGTTTCTCGGAACTGCAAAGCAGTTGCGAAAACTTGTCTCAAAGCTGTTCAGGATGGCTCGACTAGACAATCTGCCGTTGGAAATTACCTACGAGATCTTATCTTACCTGGAGATCCCATCGCTGCTTTGCTTCGGAGAGACATCGAAACAGAATCGGGCAATCCACCGGACCTTTTTCACCACACTCCACCTAGGCGTCTTCCATAGTAAAATAAACAGCCGGATAGCCTATATTTTGGACCAACTACCCCAGCAGACTTCAGCTACTGACAGACACAAGTTGTCCGTGATTCTGCGACCATCCAAAACGCGCACAGCAAGCTCGACCATTTTAGCTCAAAATAAGATCGCGTGCCAGGCCATATCGCCGTATACGCAGACTCTGCGGGATCTGGAACTGACGCTCTGGGACCTGAGCTCGGCCACGGTCAAAATTTTGTCGCAGATGACGTATCTGCGACGGCTGAGCCTGAAACTTGATCACTCTCACGTGCGGCACGCAGATCTCGAAAAAGGTTTCTGGGACGTTGCCCCACCGTCAAGAATGTGGAATCATTTGGCTGGGAAATTCGCTGTCCTGGAGAGCCTCAATCTAGAGCGTTGCGGAATCACCGATTATCAGCTGATGCGAATGATTGAGCCGTCCCGACGTTTCCGCCATCTTCAGGTACAAAAGTGCCTGGGACTTGGTGAGGAGTTTTTCGAGTATCTGGCTGCCCTAGAAATTGGCAAAAAGTTGGAAACCCTCATGTTCACGAGAAGTTGGAAGGAAGAGATTGATGAGAGAATTTATCCGTATATAACAAGGTTGGCGAGCCTAAAGGTATGTGCTCTAGAACCCAGCTCACTTGATGAACCGAAAAGGGGCCTAATTTTCTGTGGGGCAGACCCTTTCCCTGTACGACTGCCCAAATATAGATTGTGACGACTTGAGAAGTATGAATGATACAATCTGGCATATTCCAGACCTCATTGCGCCTTGCCGCTCGTACATTCCGAATGCACGGTTTATCGAGGTAGATCCGGAATATGCATAAGCCGACGAAAACCCCGAAAATGACATGGGTAAAATAACCTTGTCGGGATGATCCGATTGCTTCAGCTTGAACGTTTGAAATGTCGCCGAACTTGAGCAATTACAGAATGAGATATTTTTCTGTTACCGCTGCAGCCATTCTCAATTCACCGGCCGAGGCATAGATGCCTTGCAACGAAAAGGCAGCCTCACGAGAGAAGTTTTCCTGATGATGCTCATCAATTTGCACGCCAGCAGCTACCATTTCCTCTCCTATGGTTAAACAGCGCTCATAGTAAGGAATGGCAATATGGTTAAGACCGAGGAGATGAAAAGCATTGCCAACGTTGAACTCTGCCTCTTGGCGCTCGGAGGGATGTGACGAAGCCATGCGGATGTCATGATACGCGAAGAGAAATGAAAGGCCTTGCATAATGAGATATTGACGATTTTCCGACTGTCGTTTAAGGCCATAATGTATGTAGCCTAACGCCATGGATAGATTGATGAGCGGATTTTTCGGGTCCAGAGCATAGGCCCGATAGAAATAATCTGTTTTATTACATTAGCATCAGAACGAAATCCACATTATGAAAGTCCAGGCTTACTTAGGGAAGTTGAGTAGCTGGTTCCGACCAAGAGCATGTGCCCGTAAAGCATTAGGAGAGCCACATCCATCTCTTTCGCCATGACTGGGTTGCCTTCTTGATCTCTTGTGGTGTATGACGCCTTCTCCTGAAACCACGATCGGCGCGACTCTTCTCCAATAAGCGAGTAGTCCATGGCTTTAATCTGCCGCAACACGAATTTCTGTGACGGGCCGGAGTTGTACCAAGAAATAGAGCCATGACACATGCGGTTGAGAGCAGCATATAATCGGTAGGCGTCTGTAGTGAATTGGTATTCTCGCATAAACCAGCGGGAAACGCTGCAGATTGTTTCTTCATCATGGCCAATCAAGGCACAAGCTAATATATGCAAGATCAGTCTCAAAACACGTCGAAGCAATGCACTTCCATGGGGTTTGGGGTAAATGCAAAACGTACAGAACCAAGCTACGTGGATAAGCATCTTGGATTGAGCCGAATGATAAAACACATTTGCATCGGCCGCTGCAGTCACCACCTCATATGCCTTCTCAGCATCGCCCTCTTTGGCAAGATTTAATGCGTACTCGAGGAAGATATCCAGCCATCGATCGAAATCAATACCGCGGTAATCTTGGGGGACGGATGCCAGAACGGCATCGTCGCCCTTACCTTCTTTTTCTGCACCATTGTTAGCATTGTATATAAGAAGACGTTTAAGAAATCTCTCCTCCGCCCTTACCCAAGGAAGCTTGTAACCTGCCTGCCATAGCCTCAACCTCTTCCATTGCTTCATTGGTTCTTGGCCGCAGCGCCTTCTTCCGTGCATCAACAGAATATCCGAAAAATTTGACATATTTGTCCCACGGATAGAAGACCTTGCACGATCGAAAGTCTTGCACCAGACGGTTTGCTGCAATCATCCACTCACGCAATGCGTCCTCGTCACCTTCGCGCATGGCCACCTCATGCGATTGCAGAATATGGAACCAATGTTTAACGTTCGCCTCGCGTACCTTTTCTCGCTCCTGGCGTTGTGCAGCACTTGTGCTTGGGGTAGACTTCTTCGCGGGGGTGGCAGGGCGCTGTGTTGGAAATTTGGAAATGAGAGACCCCATAGTGTACAGAGGTTGTCCTTGATCGAGCCCGTGGTCCTTGCGCCGCTCCATATCTTTTCGTCCCAGCGTGATGACTTGGTTGACATAAATCATTGCTTGCTCAGACATGCCAAGCTCTTCAAACATCTTCGCTAGCTGAACTCGTGCATCGATGTTTTCAGGTTCATCCTCAACAACTACCTGATAACACTGTTCTGCCTCCGAGTTGAGTCCGGCAACCCGGTAACAATGCCCCAGTGCCATCCAGTATGGCGTATCACCATAACCATCGACTTGCTGCAAAAGTTCATAAAATCGTAGAGCTTCTACATATTTCTCTTCTGCGTAGAGCGCATCTGCAACGTCCTTGTACAGATCCGGGTAATCCGCCACCATATCGTCGCGGTTGGGCCCCTCTGGCTCCAGCCACGAAAAGTGTTCCTATCAAAGACAAATATTGTCAACTTCTATATTCCCCCACCTCGGTCCATTTCACCTACCAAAGCTTCCTTGACAAAGCGTTCGCCCAAACGAAGTCGATAGACTCCCATTTTGATCCGAAGCTCAAGTGGAAGGCCAGATCCATATGTATCGAGCTCATATAGCCGTGGCTCAAAATCTTCAATCTCCAGCCTTCGGGGAGCATCATCTCTGTCCCATTCTCGGTCGTCATCCTGCACACTGTCCCAGTAGGTCTCTGACTCTCGCCCCAAGAGCCATCGGCAGACAGACTTGAGCTCGGAGATGCCTTCTGTATATTTTTCGAGATACCCAAAGAGTTCAACATAGATATTCGCATCCGACCAAGAGAAACCTTCTTCTACTTGTACGTCGAATGACCGATAGTATGCGAGGCTCTCGCGGTAGTGCGTCAGTGCTCTATCAGGATGCCCCATGTCAATGTAAACCTCGGCCAGCATACGTAATGCATTCATATCATGAGGGGAGATTTTTAAAATTCGCTCATAGTCGTGGGCAGCTCGGCCTCTGTTCCCTAATTCTCTGTTGATCTCGGCTCGTCCATATCTTGCTTCGACATCGTCTTTATCGACCCTCAGAATTGCTCCATAGCATTCGAGAAGCTGCTCCCGATACAAAACTCGGTCGTCTCCACAGCGCTCCAATGTCATTCGCACAATTTTCCACCAGAGAGCCACGTCCTTGGGCTTGGTGTAGGCACCCGTCATCAGGACAGTCAAGCTAGCTTGCTTTTCACCTTGCGCCAAGTGGATTTCAGACAGCAGTGAGTATGGAGCAAACATTTCGTCATTGATATGAATGGCACGCAAAGCATACTCTTTGGCCCTCTCGAAATCATTGTCGATGAAAGCACTGGTAGCCTTCGATTGCATCAACTTGAACTCTTGGCTGGGCTCTACTGGCTTCTGTGGACCTCTTTTGCCTTTGCGACCACGCGCTGCTTGCTTGCCACGGCCCCGTTGGCGCTGTCTGCGGGCAGGCCGAGCGCCATCTTCATCATTCGAGAACCCACTGAGTTCGCCATCAGATCCCCCGGCTAGACTGATCGGAAATATTAGTTAATTCAGATGTCTCAAAATATACACATATTGCCTTACAGATCTTCGTCCCCCAAGTCGTCCATATCAGAATCATTGGCTTCATCATCGTCATCAGCAGCATCTCCAAGAAGCGACGGATCGAGCATAAAATCCGCGCCGAGATTTGTAACCTGAGAAAGACTTTGGCCTATCGAACTGGGGCCTTCATTGAATCCAGACCCATTGAAACCCCCATCTTGTCTGGAAATATCTTCAGTGAACGGGTCTGCATCTTGCATCGTAACATCATGACTACTCGATGGCTCGTGACCAGGCTTGTTGGAGCCCACCCACGGGAATCGTGGAACATAGTCCACCTCCGGGTATGAAGTGCTTTCTTCGAAGCGCTCCGTCATGTCGTAACTTTATGTGAGTCTTTCATCTCGAATCAATTTCGCCTTATGTGGTTATTCCATTAATTGAGGATATTTTGTCAGATCAGAGCTTGCCGGAAAAGGAGAAAGCTCCAATCAAATGATAGCTGTAGATGAAGTTAATCATTGGCGGAAGAGCATGCATTACGACACGCTAAAGTTGCCTTACGCGAGGGCGGTGAGGTATGGTGTGGGGTACAAGGGGTACTAGAGGCCGTGTGAGGCCACAGAGTCACAAACTCACAGGCCCCGAAAGATCCTGTACAACCTTAGATACCTCAGGTAGCCTCTCCTTCAGTACCTTAGCTTGGGTACCTTAGGTAGCTTTGTGAATATCGAATAACATGCTGCGCTGATGAAGGCAGAATTGGTGCAAGCTAATTCAGATATGGTTTTACAACCTGCAAACTTATATAACCCTTCGGAACGTATGTACACATAAAATTGCTTCCTACTGCTAGGCCTTAATCAAATAATTATGAGGCAACACCATCACGATTTTCTGCAGGGTGTCCTTGATAAGGTTCAGATACGTACTCTTTGGTCTCTTCAAGTAACCGCATGAAATACACAGACCGTGTGAGGATGAAACCTTACACCCACACCGTCATCGCCTGAAAGTACTATGTTCCCTCTTCGCCTCGTCAAACTCTCCCTTCAAGAACTAACCTAATCAAGAAATACAATCACAAAAGCTTATCATCGGGCGGGGTAAAAAAAACCCGCAAATGTACATAATGAAGCAAAATTTGTCCAGAGGTTCTAGCTCCAATTTAGGTTTACGAATTCATATTCTTTGATTTCTAAGAAGATTTGTTAAAAGTAGGCTCATCAAAGACGACCAGATTTGATGGACCAGTACGAATGAGCAGGGAGTTGTGATGCAGGCTTGCCCTATAATTGTTGGAAAAATCTCAAGCTTGGTAATGCTAGCGCAATCGGGGGAATGCAAAAATAATAAAAATAATTAAACTCAAATGTTCGCCATTTCCGTTTCGTCATTCCTATTCGTGATGGCTGCCACGCCGAACAAGGCTGACGAAGCCTTTGAACCTTGACCATCTGCGCTTTTCGTCCTTTGTGACTTCCTTTGCATCTGGCACGGAATTTGACATTGTAGAAGATGTATACATGCTCCTCAATCCACTGCTGTCCATACTGCCAGAGAAGTTGCCGCTCGCGGAATTATCGCTTCCATGAGCTTTGGCAGAATCCGTACCACGATCCTTAGAATCGTCAAAGGAAACATAACCAGTGGTCTGCACGCGAGGGAGAGATTTGGATGAGCGTTGACTACCAATTCCAGGTCGTCCAGAACGTGTCTGGTTGCCATTTGAGTCAAAGGAATCAGCTGTCTCAGCCCTAGTTGGAAAGAGACCTTCGCTGCCTTGCCGCGAGATGCTAGCTCTTGGAATTTTGCGTGTCGAGCTCTGGGTGAGAGATTGGCTGCGGTTCGACGCGCGTTCCATGAATGCTTCTCCAGTTGAGTTTGTGCGGCGCGTCTGGGAAGAACAGGAGCGAGGGGCGTCGTGTTTCAATTCATGACAGATGCTTTGCATCGATGCGGTTGAGCCGTGGCGCAGAAGCGGCGGGCCATGTCGGAAGAGTTTGCCGGTAAGGCCATGATGAGAGCCGCTGCGATGAACCGATGCGGCCGGTGGGATGCCTTCGCGCTTCCAGTCACCAGGGGCAGCCACAGACATGGGACGATTGCGCGGCTGAGGCTGCGGAGGCTGGGAGGGGGATGTGGCGGAAGTACAAAGAGGGCGATCTTCATATTTGAAGCTTTGTGACCAGTTTTCTCGGAAAGCGACCCAGATGCCTGTAACCAGGATCAAAGCTCGCAGCGATTCATCCGTTTTGAAGGACGGGCGCTCCTGAGCCAAGGGAATGTCAAAAAAGGAGGATTCGTTTGAGAGGACTGAGGCAGGACGGATGGGCGATACAGGAGAGGCGACGGTCGAGGAATTCGGAGTCGAGTATTGGTCCATTATGTCAATAGAATTGCTGGTCATCGAAGCAATGACTGGATGTCGGCGAGTGTGGGGATTAAGGATACTAAAAATAAATCTTTTCCCCTGATCCGGAGCAACGGGCGATGGTGAGGACTGGAAAGTATTTCGCCGACTAATTGACTGGCTGCGCGGCACCCATCGTGCTACCGTTCTGAGGCCGTGGTCGTCGACGGAGATGAACTCGTAGCTCCCGTTGGCCAAAGGAATCGCCTCCCATCGCGGCCCGTGATTCAAACAGACTTCTGCTTTCCCTCTGGCACCTTCACCGTGCAACTGGCAGATTGCAGCAACGACTCTTCGATCCTCCCAAGCAGCGGCATCCAAATGCTCATCCTTGCTGTGCACCGGGTCATTGTCGTACTCTTCGCTGCCCACGATGACAATGTCGTTGGCGCCTAAACCGTCTTTGCCCTTGAATACGCGAGGGAAATTGCGAGCCAAGCGCGGGGCAAAGACCGTGGAAGGAAGCACATCGTAGAAAGGTACGGGTCGAGATGTTGCAGAGATGCGCTGAAGTTGCAACAATACTCTCGGTCGAATATGGAGACGTTGTTTATGCTTGACTGGAGGAGGCGGATGGGCGAGATGAAAGGAGGTCTTGGGTTTTGGCGAAGACTTTTTCTTCTTGCCGCTCAAGGTATGCAGACTATTCACCGAGTCTGTCACGGATACGCTGTCGACGCTGCGAATGTCGGTCTCGCTTTCTGGCGTCATGGCCGGAGACGCGTCCGCCGCACTGACACAGACCGGAGAGGCCCCTCGTCGGATGGGATGCGGCACCGGTGAAGATCTCAGAGATGAAATTGGAGCCGGTGAAGGAGAAGGAGAAAGTTTAGGTAAGGGTGGCCGCAATGCAGCTGGCTGAGAGGGTGAGGATCGAAAAGCACTGGGGGGTGAGGACGGGGAGGAGGGGTCAAGAGGCGAAGAAAATTCATGGCGGTGAGCAGCGGCAGCATCGGCCGTCATGCCCAGAGTCAAGAACATTATAACGAGGATGGACAGGCGCAGGAAAGAATAATAAACAGATAGTAAACGTGAAGTGAGGGACTCCACATGCAGGCCTCGTTGTTTTCGGATTGTGCAGAACGGGACCAGAACTCTGTGAGCAGGAAACTGCCTCAATGCCGACGAGAAGCAACGAGACACTGCCACAAAAGTGGAACGATAGGATAAACTACAACACGATTCTTCTCTTTGCGCAAGAGGGGAAATTATGGGTTCATCTGGGGACCGTGGACGTTCAAGGTTCCTAGAGCCGGGACTGAGCCTGGTCATCCTAATGAAGAGAGGAGAGTAAGGTGATGAGGATGGAGGACAAAATTATGCGCGCCAGAAGTGAGAAAATCTTGTCAGACAGATGACGGAGTATCCGCTCTTACGGTCCGAGGCATTGCTCGGGGCATGATGCTGAAACGAGCACGCCGTGCACAAGATCGGACGGAGCTTGAAGGCAGCTGGGTTTTGGGACGAGAGGTCTACCCTGCAACAGATGGCCACTAGAAGCTCGAAGGATGGGGCATGAGGTCAAGGAGGGGCGGGTAAGAACTTGACCGCCTCCGACAGGGTTTTTCACATGGTGTGAATAATAAGGTATGGATTGCGCGAAGCCGGGGGGTTTTTTAGAAGATGGATGTGAGTTACGCGGGTATGGGTGTGGGTGTCCTGTGAGGCTCGGCGAGCCAAGGGAGCGAGGAGTGAGGGGTGTTGCAGGGCGTGCGAGGCTTTGGGATGATTAGTTGGTTACTTTTACCTCTACGCTGCCCTAAGTAAAAGTACCTTAGGCATCCATCCAGGATCCGGATGCTGACATGCCGACGACACGCCGCTGACTACGAGACAACCAGTCCATGGAAGGGATGGTCAGGGTTTGCACCAGCCCGTAAACTTACTCCTGATGAGCCCGCCTGTGAACAATCGCGACGACTGCATTTGAATCTGCTCAACGAAGCCAAAAGACAACGCGGCGTTAGACACCATGTAGATCTGACAGGATTGTCAAAGTACTCCGATACAAATACAGTACAGCCTCATCCTTTTACCATTAGGTATGATTGTAAAGAAAGGCCCCATTATTTCGGCGGTGCAAAACTACACGTTGATCAGCATTGCCCTATCCACTAGACGTTTGGTTCCTCTTAGCGCGGTGAACACACCGCCCTGCCGGGGTAAACCAGAAAGAGAGGCATTTTGCGATGGACCATTTCTCCTCCCCGTGGTGCGGGTAGCGATACGCGCTCTAGCGTCACGCCATGTGTCATCCAGCAGGAACTTGGACCTCGCAAACTGTACTCTAGGCTAAGAGATCCAGTAACAACCTTTCTAAAGGTAATTTTTTCTTCTTCTAGCTTCGTCCATGTGCTGTCCCAAGATCTTATATTACTGTGCAGCACATAGGCACTGCAAAAGAGTCATAAATCTCATCCTCGGGGAAGATCAATATCACTTTCTTTCTTAGGTACTTATTGTGCTGTGAGAGAGTTAGTTTGAGACCGTCTTACCCTTGGAAACGAGATGATCGATATTTACAGGGTGACCCTCTGTTCGACCTGCTTCAGTTGAGTCCAGACCTCACGTGGCTGGTCTTCATCATACAATCATAATGATGATGATCTCGCATAACGAGGGTACTGCTGTGAATCCTGTCTGTTTCGTTAGTCATAGAATATCAAGCCGGCAATACCGATAGAGGCACTCGGAAGAAATCGTTCCCGAAGCCGCTACTTGGTTAGCTCCCTTTGTACACTAAGAATACAGTTGAAGGGAATTGAATTTCCCCGGCCCAGAAAATCTACAGACCTCCGGTTGCTCTCGGCCGTATGACTGTCGGGGGACAGATGGTTCCGCTCATGAAAACATTCTGCGGAGCGCACTCTTCGCTCGGCACAATTCTGTACTCCGTAATGTACTAGGCGATGCGGTACCAGTACTGACGTGGGCATTTCTTGGCGGTTCCCACATTGCCTGACAAGATTGTGGCGGAAAAACTTCTGCCTAGGTAAAAGAGAGAGAGGAAAAAAAAGCGGTCTTTCGACCCACGTAAGTTCCAATATCATTGTAGCAAAGTGTTTGTACGGAGGTACTGTCTTGGCCCTCGTAATTACCTTGATTCGCTTCATCTCTTTCTCAATCTGCCCCCTCACCCACTTCGCGGCGTACAAAATGCGTCGGAGCCGACGATGCTCCGTCCGAAGGTCTACCAAGCAGCTTCTGAAAGCCGTTGAAAACCTCGGCATCGTGCGAAGCTCGTCCCGTGGTTTTGTCGTCGCAAGTGTGGCCTGAAGCTCGATTCGTTCTCCACCTTCAAGCAAACCATCCATCAAGCCCAGGATCATCGCCTGAAAAAGGATCTTGCATAAACGAGTTTTCCAGTCAAGACTTCTTGCTAGTCATACCATTGCATATCACCGTCTTATGATGGGCATAACGATGGAAACGACGCGCTCACTGACCATTTAGCCAGGAATACATTCTCCTCGTGTTGAACCGAAACCGAGGTCGAATTGATCTCTTTCATCGAGCAAATTTATTTTCGGGGATCTTTACTTCTTACCGCGTCTCTGTTATTTAAAGCTTGTTGCGATGCTCTTGTTGTCTTTTAATTATATCTGAGCAGCGATGTGACAGTTCCGAAATTTATCTCTTTTTTGTTAGGGTCTTCTTTACCTCGTTTGCAAACAATATATCTGGTTTCATCTCGTGTCTTTTTATTAGCCTTGCTTTTTGTAACACTTGATCCATCTCTATGAAGTAGACGGTTCCGTTGTTCTAATGTCTTTGGGCCTAGCATTTTCAATGCGTACCACGGGCAGACGAAAAGGACAGATTGTGTCAAAACTGTTGACGGCAAACAGTCGAAATAAGCGAAGCAGCTTCACTACCTTGATAGCAATGAACTCTGGAAGAAGTCTGGTTTGACTCTCAGTGAAGATAGTCTAGGACAAATTCACACGACCTTGAGCCAATCAATGGTAACTCTTCTAATTGCTATCGGTTGGCTAACTTCACAATAAGTGCCAGGTGTTAATGAGTTGGCTTCAAAATTCTACTAATGGCAATTCACTCGTTGAAATAGAACTAGGCAAAAATCATGCGGATTATGGATCCAAGTTCAGCAGAAGCGGTTCTAGTTCTGTGAGCAATTCACCACGGTAAAATCGAAATATTATCTGGGCCTAGTCACTCCAAACGGCATCACACACGTATAAATTAGAGGCCGATTCCTCCATCAGCATCAAACATTAAATTCAACTTTTTCTCGTTGAAGAATACTACACGGTGTTTTCGACCCCTTGCAAACCCTGGAGTCTAAGACAATGGAAGATCGAAAGAATCTCGTGGACTCCGAACCCTCGAGCTCTGCTGGTTAGTATTCTCTGAGCCTGCTCCCGGTACATTTAGGCTAACGCCTTTGAAAGGGAAAGGGGAGTCTATACCCTGTATCAGCTCGACCGAGGAAAAAAAGAGGCCTTTTCGAGTAATGCATAATCTTGTTGTTTGCGGCGCAACTGATGCAGAAAACCCAGCACACGCTGAGTTGTTCTCCGATTTCATGGGAATTTCCATGGCCTTGCGGAATCTTCATCCCGACATACAGGGAACATTTTTATCCTGCTTTCCACTTGACAAACACTTTGATGTCTTGGAGCAACGTAAACCTCCAATTACAGATACCTATTTTGGGTGTTCCGGACCAGACAACAAGCCTCTGTACACCTACTCAAAAAACCAATGGGCCCTACGTCAAGACAAGTGGTTCGAGGAAGTAGATAAAGAGGAATTACTGGCCCGAGTATTTTTATGGATGTTGGAGAAAGCACGGTGCATCGAAAGAGATGATGTCGTGAATATGTTTTTTGCGTGTCAAGGGACACATGAACATGACCTTGAGGTGGGAACTAGGGTTTTTTCAACACAGGATTTCGCGGAGGTACTGCAACTCTTTAGAGCAGACGTACAGGTGAATGCAGTTGGCAGGCACTGCTACTCGGGGTGTTTAGTGGGCGCTGTTGTCTCTACGAAGCAACGCGGCAAAAATCTGTTTGCAGGCACAGGACCAGATGACACGCATTGGTGGGGAACCGTTAATTCATGGAGCAACAGGATCAGGTATTTCCAGTTCGGCCAACCTTTTGTGCAATCTCTGGCCAGAGTGCAACTACCTGGAATACCCCAACAGGTTCTTCCACCGGTGACCGAGGAAAATCATGACGAATTTATATCAGAAGCCATATTGCGAAGTGTGGGGGGTACTTCAGCGCCCACACCTCCCACAGCCTCCTATTTGTCTCCGGAGCAATCATACGCTATTTCACTAATTGAAAGGCTGATATTGATGGACTACGTCGACGTCAATTACGATCGAGACTGGACTTATCGTCGACGCCGGAATGAATTTCCAACTATGGATTTATCTCTACACCGGAATCAGAAAATTATCGTGAAAAGTATGTTGTGAACGACTTCCACGGCCGTTCAGCACGCGCTCATGAATTGGTCCGGGACGCAGCAGCGGCTTGCGATCATATATGTTTTGAACTATGCCGACGGTTCCTTTCTAGGAAGCTTGGAATGTTCTGACCTGAGAGATCCCGAGACACTCAAAACTTCATATCTGAGGTGCCACGAACAGTCTGCGATACTGGATCTCTTCATCATTCTTTGCGAAAAGGGCTTTCTACGATACGAGAGTCTTCAACTCCCTGTCAACTTCGACAAGACTTCAAAGGATGTTGGAACTGTCTGGAATGTGCTCATGTCTTTTGAACAGATACAAAAGCATCGTCAAGAGATATTTTCACGTTTCATGCGCCGCTGCGGCGAGACATAGCCCGCCAACCCTCTGGCTTGCCGTGATGATGGTTCGCGGCGGCTCTCGACTGTTTCCATACAAAGAGATGTTCGACTTAATCAGATTCATGAAATTCTTTGGCAAGTTGAACGTCAAAGCAACATTCTCACCTCACCGAGTACGGTCATTGAAGATCGACACGTTGCCATTGGCCGGAAAGTCCACGCCAGGGTTCGGTATTTGGCTTCCTCAGGAACTTGGGGGGAACACCGCTCGAGAACAGATGGCCGGAGCAATTACACGCTGTTTGAAAAATTTCATCAAGGTCGAGGAAGTTTACAAGGACTGTTTCCAAATTCAAGACCACGCTATGATATTCACCACCTTTTTGGAACCACGCCATCGGCTGCACAAGCATCGAGGGTCTTGATGCAAACGTAAAACCATGTATTCAATTCTCGTATCTCTAGTAGTACTTATATAGAATCCCTAATCTGCCGCGAATACAAACAGAAGGCAAATTCTACACCCATAATTAAACATAAATTATCTATCTTAGCTCGTCTATTATGAGAAATTTAGAAGGAGTGCGTGTTTATAGACCGTCCGCGAAGGGGGAAAAGAAATGGAACGGTTATTTATCAGTAATTTTTCGACCTGAAAAAGATATCTTCTCGAAAGGATTCTCAAACTTAGAGCAAAGCGGCAGCGACGCCGACAATCATTACGCTCAGAGCAGCAGTGCTGAACATGGGAAGACGGCCGGAACCATTGGTCGGCTTGGACTCCGGAGCAGAACCAGTGCTGTTGCCGGTAGAGGTAGCCGAGGTTTTCGAAGAAGTAGAAGACGGCGTACCAGAGCTGGTGTGAGAGTGAGTGGAGCTACCGGTCGATTTGCTAGACGAGGAACCCGAGGTCGAAGAAGCTGAAGAAGATTCAGTCGAGGCCGCAGCGGCAGATGTCGAGCTAGCAGCAGTAGCAGACGCGGAAGAACTGGAGGTTGTGGTCGAAGCGGGCGCCGAGGTGGAAGCTGAAGAGCTGCTAGCGGTTGACGTGGTGCCGCCTACACCGGTGCCAATCTAGAAAATTTATATTCATGTAAGCCTGAGTTCCGAACGATTGGGAACGTTGGCAGTGGCCGGTATTCTGTGAGTGTAAATTTGTAACTCTTACCTGGACAGCAGAAGCCGAGTACGGGACATTGGTGTCTTTGTCGACACAGCTACCGGCGACACCGTCCTCGTAGTGGTACGTGCCAATCTTGCCGGGCTCGCAGCAAAACGGGTTGCCGTTCAATCCCTTCCACAGGTTCCAGCTCGAGTCGGCGCATTTGGGAGAGGCCTGGAATTGGCCCTGGCAAACGGAAGCTGTTTAGTTGAAAAGACGAAAATTAGCATTTTTATTTCTCCCTGTCAGTCTTGGTCCTAAGAGAAACTATTTTGGAGGGAGAATCCAAACGTTGCCATTGTGGTGTGTACGTACAGCTAGGGCAGCAGATAGAGACCTGGTCCGTGCCAGGGTCCTGGCAGGTCGTGGACGAGGGACAGCATCCATGAGTACACTGCTGCGTGTTGGACGGGCAAGTATCGGTCTGCAAGCTCCATCCGCCGACGGTATCACGTTGAGCGAGGGTCTGGGGGATTCGGGCAGCAAGAAGATGGGTCGCTGAGGCGCCAGAGGCGGCGAGGTAAAGAAGGACTGCTGAGGCGCGCATGGTGGAGTTTTATTTGAGGATTGTGAAATTGAATTCGAAACTTCTGTAGCGACTGACTATCGGTGGGGAAGTCTCAAAGAAAAAGGATGTAAAGAGAAATACAGAGCACACAGGACGACAACAAGATAATAAAACAAAGTCGAGTGGGGAGAGTGGGACGAGGGTGGGCAGACAAGGGGGTATATAAGAGATTTTGTTTTAGCAGCACAGTGGGTGTCTCTCGTAAGGCTTCCACAGAGTACGAGCCAGTTTTAAAAAAAGGTGTTGGGCGAACTTAGCATAAGAAAGACACGAGGGGAAGCTAGCGGGTCTTGGATACGATGATCATGATACTGAGAGTAATGTGCTGCATTATACTGTACAGCCGTAACAGTTAGAATAGGTACGGTAGTAATCAAACACGGGTAAAAGAGAGGCGTCGGCTCTACCTTGGGGCTGAAGTCCCCGTATTCTAGGTAGAAGTTTACCCACCGCGGGAAGCGGACTGTAATCTCATCGTATTTTTTTGGTGTCAAAAGGCCGTTGGTCCTAGCGACATGACACCAGTTCATTGCCACACTACTCCCAGATAGTAATCTACTCGAGTATACTGACCGATTCAGGAAGCGCACCGACCAGCGCATTTCTCTTTCGAGCAGACTGATCGGCGTCTGTGGGGGTCTATCAAAAGCGAAATTTGGAAGAAAGGGAAACGAGAGAAGACCGAGAAACCGAGAGTGGAGTTTTCCCATCGACGAGCTAAGTTACCATTCTTAAAAAAAGAGAATTGCTGATTCCAGCTAGTCAGGAACCCGCCTGGAATTTTCGCGTGTTTTGGCCGCGAGACCTTTCCATAAACTGTTACGTTTGACTTGGTAACCACCCAACGAGCAGGGGAGAGTGGCAGTCTTTATCACGCTGAAACAAACCTTCCGCCCTCGCTTCCTGCCGTGCCTGCACATCTCAGCCAGTCAGAGCTGGTCCCCCATCAGTCAATCATCTGCTAGCTGATCCGTAAGTCCCCGGGACCTGAAGCTGATTCAAAATCCGCAAAGAAAGGGTTTACTTCTCTTCCCTTCCATCGTACTCCGTATATAATCGATATCATAAGAGAATGAATGATAAAGTAGTGGTCGAGGCTACTTGGCCGTTTTGCATAATGCATGGGGTCCCTGCCGTAGTAGCTCCATAAATAGCCTCCTCCAGCTCCCACGTCATAAGATATCGAACGTTTACAGGCACATGAAAATAAAATACTTCACATGATCTGGGTGTACCCTCATTACCACAAATCAAGACGCTCTTGATGGATTCTTCCTAACTGTGATCTTTTAATTTGCCATTTAGCCTTCGCCAAGTCAGCCAGGCAAGTAAAGGGGCAACGGGGCGTCCTTGGGGCAGTGGTCTAGACCCTTACGATACGCGAAGATGCCGCTACGCTGGTTTTGCTCGTCCTGTAGTTCAATCTAATCTCTAGCAATCTATGACGGATCATCCTACCCGAGCCGAAAAGTCCCACACAAACACAAGACAACGCGAGACGACAACCGTGTCCACCCTGAACGTTGCTGCGTCTAGGCAGACGCGACGGTACGGGAAACGAACGACTCAAGAAAAACGACATGATTACTGCATCATGGCCCTTCGGAGTTCTTCGACATTACGTCCTCTGGACCGGCCCTTGACCGCGTTGTGCCTCTGTTTCGTATCTTGGAAAATCATTCTGTTCATCATCGCTTGCTTGGCTCCAGGTCCTGGCTACGACACCTCGACTGCCTTGCTCTTGGGGAGATTAGGCCAGCTTTCCGGAAATGTTAACACAAGCCCAGAAAATGCCACTCAAAATAATATTTTGATGCGGTTGATGACCCACGTTGCTTCTAAACTTGTTAGATGGGATGCCATTTATTTCACCCAGATCGCCGAACGTGGGTACGCGTTTGAGCAAGAGTGGGCTTTTGGCTGGGGCTTCACCCAACTCATTTCCCAGCTCACTCAGAGTAAGTCTGACATTACTATCTCAATATTCTGTGAAGCAACGTGCCAAATCTAACAATTAGCCAGCTTTGGCGAGCTTGGGCCTAATAACCACACCGCCCACGGTGACCGCTGAGGCCATAGTGGGCATTTTTCTTGCTCATTCTTCTCATTTCTTCTCTGTTATTATCTTGCATCATTTAGCTAGCCTGTTACTTCCAATACAATCAAGAGCGCCTCTTGCTTTTATTATTGCATTCCTGCATATTGTTACCCCCGCTGGCTTATTCCTTTCGGGTCCCTGTACGGAGAGCGTGTTCTCATTCTTCAGTTTCTCCGGACTCTATTTGTTCGTGCTGAGTCACGTCTATGATCTTCGGGCCCGTCGAGGTCCTCGAGATCTTTGTACTCTCTTCTCTGGTATCTTTTTTGGTTTGGCCTCAACTGTCCGCAGCAACGGTCTGCTCAATGGGATACTATACCTCTATGATCTTGTGGCTCTGCTTCAAGATGTACTTACAAATCGCAATCTAACCGTTGCACACATCCGAAGGGGATTGATCCTAGCTCTGAGCGGTCTTTTTGTCGCGGCAGGCATTGTTTATCCCCAGTATCTTGCCTACCAGTCTTTCTGTACGCTCGGTGAGAGCCAGGCAGACCTACGACCTTGGTGCCAGGAGCGGCTACCAAGTATATATGCCTACGTACAAAGCGCCTATTGGTATGTTATCAGAAACTTCGGTCTGGTCTAGTTATATATGTTGCTAATCATCCCCCAGGGACGTTGGCTTTCTGCGGTATTGGACTGTCTCAAACTTGCCACTATTCCTTCTTGCAGCGCCGATGCTGTATATTCTAAGCTCGTCAGCTATATGGGCCCTGATGATGCAGAGGCCGAAATCAAAGGATGATTCGGCTAAGGCTTCACATGCAGAGCGCTCTCTCATCTTGACATCTCCAATTTTTGCTCGCTGCATCACGCCTCTTGCCATTATCCAACTCCTCTTGGCAATTTTGGCATTTACAAATTACCACGTGCAAATTATCTCTCGCATCTCTTCGGGTTACGTTGTCTGGTACATATGGGTCGCTCTGAAGCTCTCAGGTGAGTTGGCACCGGCCAGTGGAGATAAGCTCGTGCCTACCGAGTCTATTGTTCGATGGATGGTGGTATATGCTATCATTCAAGGCGGCCTCTTCGCAAGCTTTCTTCCACCAGCATAGACGTGTCAATGACACAAGGATGAACTGGCTGTTCTACGTCGACAAATTTTTGCAATGTCAGGCCTTTTATTTATTTTATTTGATTTTTCTACACCTCAAAATTGCTAGTAGACATAAGGTACATCTTCTGCAGGAGTCCGCCAGGACGCGTTGGCTTTGGTAATTTCTAGCAGCCGTCGATGCTTGTTGGATTATCGACATAGACGGACTTTTTGCATATTCGGCGCAATTGTTCACATTTTTTGTTTCGCTCTATTTTATACAACATTTGGTGCTCGCAAATAGCTCACGAAGGCGTTGAGAGATATCGAATGCAAATTAAACACGCAGTCATAGCGCTTGAAGCACTTAATACAAATAGCTGGAGGAGTGTAATAGCAATTCTTAGGAAATTCAAAGTAGAGTGTTATGAATCGCAATGACCTTTTCAAATATTAGTGGTTATTCTTCAGCTTTCAGGCAAAGGCGGTTTCCCACTATAGCGGTTTATTTTTTTTTTTTAAAAATTGTTTATTTAATTTTATTTTTTCAATATCCTTTTCAACGTTATCTTTTACCAGGACTTTTTTATTTTACAACTTGATATAATCTTAAATTCGGATAAGATAGGCAGCTTCCTGAAAGAGAGCTGACCGAAAAAGCGCAAAAGAATGCAGAAGTCAAACCATATCTCAAATAAAATCTTTACTTTGCTACAATCTATTGTAGCTAGGTAGGCTTCGCTGATCAGTTGAATTGAGACCAATTATTGATCTAATTCCTGGGGTGAGACAGCGATCGGTACTCGACCGGGTCACGTAATCAAAGACCCTATGATGCATGAGGTTCAGCGGGGGAAGGCCCAAGCTCCAACCCAGTCGCATGGGGTGAACGCGAGGTCGCTTGCAGCCTGGTTAAGCCGACAAAGCAACGAGGAACCTCCGCGCACAAGACTGATCTCCGTCATAATTGCAAGCTTTATGCACACTGAAAATTTCCCTTCCAGATTCGTTTCTTGAGAAGCTAGGAGCTTCTTTCATATGACTTGGATCGATTCTATCGCGCTCTCCTAGTCAACGTCCTTTGAAGGATAGAGCGTGTAAAAGCGAGGTGGGTGCTTTCTCACTGGGTTACACAAGAAGCTATGATTACCGCCGGCAGTTTTGTCTGCACAGCAGCTCCTAGCTTTTGAACAATCAGGAACGGCACGAAGAAGCTGAATCCGCTCATCATATCTTCTAACATTTCTCTGTGCACCTGGGTTGAAGCAACGTCGCAGATATCTCTTGGCTAACGCACAAGCGTTGACAGATACTCCTCACGCGCTCCCGGCTGACGGGGTTTTGGTGTGAACCTTCGTCACCATGGAGGCCGGCAGGGTTGCTGATTTAATCTCTGCGCATAGCGCAGCTATGACAAACGACATCTCTCGTGCGACATCTCCTGGAGCTGGCTGGAGGGAAGGAAATGGCGCAAATGGCTACGAACCTGACAAAGTGGCGCGAAGCCGACCTCGTACCTTCCCTTATTTTCGATATCTACCTTACGCAGTCGAGGACGATGCGGAACGAGAAGCAACCCTTGATGAAATCATCAAACAACTTTTCATGGCTGTTGAAGCAGGGGACTTCTCCCCTGGAGCTGTGCATTGGACAAGGGAGCTTCGGAGTTGGCTTGGATTGAAGTTTGATCCTCGGCGTTCCACTCGTATCAAGCTCGTCAGGCTCTACTATGAGCTTGCCCTGGCTCCTGGTATCGATCCGAATGTTGTAGAGAGGTTTGCCAGCATGTTTATGATCTTGACGAAGTGGGTTTTGATCGGCCTTCCCTCCCATTATCATTCTCTGACACAAGAACAGGAGAAAGCACTACCTGAGACCCGGCGTTGACCTGAAATTGGACTGGCGACCATTGTATAAGGAGCTTAAAGTATTTGTGCTCCCTTCTCAGTCCGGCATGGTTCACACAACAACAATCAAGCGAAGCATTCGGACTCTAACCAAACTCTGTGCATTCTCTCAACTCTACTTCGACCCTCGCGAGATCCCTGCAATGCTCGAAGAATTCTTGCCATACTTTACGACCTCGTTCCCGGAAGGAGGATACGTTGTGGTTGGACTGCTCAATTTATTGATGCCCACGACGCCTGCTCCTGCGGAGGACGAAAAGTTGCAGCCGCAGAATTATCTGCCAACATTCTTCCATCTTTGGTCGCTGGTAAACCGTTCAAGAACCTTCGACATTAATTTTCTCGATATTCTATCTCGGCTGGCGCGAGATTCTCTACCCGCTAAACATATCCCATTTTCGGAATATGGCATATTTACCAAAGAGCAATCGACTCTTATTTTTACAGCTATTTTGAGATTGTTAGAAATCCCGGTTGGACAGTCAACGTCACCTTACAGCGCAGTGGTCGATCTCTCCGCAGGGCTGGCTTTGATGTTAGACAGGGATCAACGGAAGCATCCAATTGCACACCATATTGCCCGGTGGATCGTCATGTCGTTATCGCCAAAGTGCTTAGAGCAGGAGCACTCAGTACTTTCATGTCTTGAGGGTCTCATCGAAGCAGTAGAGACATTTTTCCATCCATCAAATTCTGGCGTGTGGACAAAGACCCTCGCCCAACTGGTTTATTACCTCGCCGACTTTTTCGTCATGCGTTGGAATCGCGAGACTTCGGGTGAAACGGAACTCCCGGAAGAGAGACGGCTCAATGAGCCTCTCAAGAGGAGATTCGTGCTTTGCCTGAGAGATGTTATCTTTATGGGAATATATGCAAAGAGCGGCACTGCGATGAACTTTTCACTCTCAACACTGCAAAGTTTGGCATTTCTCGAGCCAAATCTGATCCTTCCGGGTGCCTTGCAACGCATTTACCCTTCCATTCAGGGACTGGTCGAAGTGCATCGGACGACATCCTCGCTCCGATCTCTTCAGATCTTGTCCAAAATCATGGTTCGTACAAAAGGATTCCGATGTCATATAACGACCTTGCTTGGATTGGCACTCCCCGGTATCGATGCAAATGATTTAGAGAAGACTTTGCACACTCTTTCATTTGTTCAGTCTGTCTGTTACAACATTCCTTTCTGTGACATGACCAAAGACGACGATGAGATTAATGGGAGTGCCCTAGCTGTCCAGTGGATCACGTCAGAGGTCGAAAGGATGGAGATAGAAGGGGTTAATGTTCAAATGGACTATGAGAATGCGTTGAGTGACGAAGATGAAGCTATGATTCTGCGGTCTTCGACGGCCGGCTTCGGAGAATTTTTAATATCGTTCCTTGGAAGGGTTTTCACCCTGTTAGAAAATCTCCCAGATGCCTCGCGCGTTCGAAGTGGATCACCGGAGGAGAACGTCGTAAACACTTTACCGGCAACGTTTACGCCACTGCTTGCGTCTTTGTCTCCAGAGTTGTACGACCTCGCCTTGGGCAAGATTGCCGATTTTGTTGCCAACCACGTTATTCATCAGGCGCGCGATGCCATGGCGTTTATTTGCAATGCGCTGTGCAAGGTCAACCCGAAAAAGGCGCTAAAGCGTCTGGTTCCTGTGCTAGTGCAGGCAATACGTTCTGAAATTGATGAAAATGGAGCCGCATCTACGAGAAACACTGGCTCAGATGTGCTCCCTAGAGATCGAGGACTCGTATGGCATGTTAGCATGTTGAGCATGTGCGTTGTGCATGTTGGAGATGCCGTGCTCGACCACAAGAAACAGCTTTTCGACATTGCTTTGTACATGCAAAGCAAGTGCAAGGGCATCCCTACGGTACATGTGTCGAACTACATCCATCATTTACTTCTCAATTTGACTGTCACCTATACCCTGGACTACTCGCTTTATGAGCCGGATGTATTGTCCAGAGGATTGTGCATCGACGATTGGGGTCAAAGTCCGAAACCAGACGAACTGACCATAAGCTGGCATGTACCAAATAGGGAGGAACTAGAATTTGCCGTAGAGCTATTCCAATCACAAGCGGAGAGTGCTCTTTACCATCTAAGTTCTTTGACTAGCGACGACTCTCCAATCAAGCGGGATGGGACTGGTAAAGAGTGGTCCGACGAAGTGTCGAGGAATTTAGTTCTGCTTCGATTAATTCTTTCTGGTATTTCCATGCTTTTTGATCACAAAGCAGCGTCCAGATACGGCAAAGAGGAAAGCCCTCTTGTAAATGGTGGCGCAGACGCACTCGCCACCGCCGAGGACGATAATCAGGATTTGGACGAGGAGGAAGTGGTCTTGGGTGATGACGATGAGGTTGTCAAACCCACCTTCCAGTATCCCGCTGGATATCCTCTACATGACGACGACCCTCTACACTCTGTTATTCACGACTTGCGGGAGAGAACCGGTCGCCTTCTCCACAGCGTCCATAGATTCCTCTGTGAGAAACAAGAAGACGATGTTTCATGCTTCACTGCGTTATATACTGCCTATCGCTCCTGGTTTATCGATGTTGGCATCGAGCGGTCCGCTCACGTACTCGATCGAGTGACTAGACTTCTTGCCGCAGATATACATCCATACAAGGTTAGTGGCCTTCGCAAGGAATACCCAAGGCCGCTACTCTTAAGAAGAGCAAATGTGTATCATCTGCAGCGTCTACGGCACAATGCTTCTCCCAGACCAAAGTCGGAGCTCGATAAAGTATTGTTACTTGACCTTGCGGAATCAAGCGTATCACTCTACACGGATATCAGAAGAAACGCCCAAAGTGCAGGGGAGTCGGCCGTCAAAGTGCTAATTGGGGCCCGTCCTTTGGTCATTCCGCCCCTGCTAAGTGCTTTGGAGGAGGCAGTCGAGAAGAATGACTTCCCCCGTATTAAGGGGGCCATCTATTCTCTCCTTTTTGGAAGTCTTGCAAGAACTGTGAGCAGGGACTGGAGATTCACACCATCTCTTATCAGGTCCTTTATAGCTATCAGCTCCGTAGACAAACCATCTATTCAAAAGCTCTCGGCTGGTGCAACCTACCAGGTCATGGAGTTCGGAAGGCCAAGTGAGCGTATGGTCATTCTTGACGAGGCTATTGTGAAGGCCATAGCGCCACCTTCCTACGAAAGCCTTGCGCCCAAAATTGCGAAGAAGAAAAAGTTTGTGGAGACTCGACGAGGCAGAGTGGAGGCTAAGAAAGCTGAGCTTGCCGGTGAACTCACTAAGCTCGCCAGAGAGTCGCATTGGAAGAAAGCCAGTCGGACTGCAGCAATTATTATTAACTTAGGTCTCCGATTTGATACCATCGCTTCAGAAGATATGGTGGATCTAGTAACCCGAGGAACGATAGACTCACATCCAGGACTTCGCGGTCTCTATTCTGGAGCACTTGTTGCTGTATGTTCTCTCAATCAATTCATACCCTAGGCAGGTGCTGACCAATGTCGTAGTTATTTTCCTTGGTGGAAATGCGGGCTTTGTGCAATCATAGCTACGAGAAGTATTTGCTTGAGGAGCACGAGATACCTTCCAAAGTGGAGATTCCTACTCGGCGCGACGATCTTAATTGGACCAAGGAATACCTAGCAGGATTTGCTCAACCCAACGCACAATTCTATGTGGACCATGACTATCCTGGTTGGTTGGTCTGGGACAAATCTATGCCCGCATACAGAGCCAGCCCGAAGAAGCTGGTGGAGTACGATCAAGTAGAAATGAAGGTGCGGACGCAAATGGGAAAGATTCTTACCCGTGACTGGTTCAAGACATTCTTCAACTATCTAAAGCAAGAACCTCGAGACTCTGGTGCTGATCGTTTCCGCATGGCAAGCGCAATGATGCTTCTTTACGCATTCGGTTTGTTAATCGATAACCTCACCGCTGCAAGCTTTGAGGACATTCAAGAAGAGGTCAAAGAAGTTTTTGATGATGGATCTGATAAGCATCAGCATCGCGCAACGGCTGAGATTCTTGGCGCACTTCTCACCTCTGTCACTGATCACCCTCTTGAAACGAGGACAAAGGTTTGGGAATATGCATTCCCTATTGTGAGAAAGATCTTTACAGACGGCATCACCCCGGAGAACGCCTCATATTGGACGACATTTCTGCATTTGCTTCTACAGGGCAGAGATCCCAGACGAGCCTGGCCGATCGTCGACTGGCTCTCCAGTTTTAGACTGGATATGAACTCCAACGCAGCATTCAAGGAGAGCTCGAAGATCCAGTTACTTCAACAATGCATCATTGATGCTGGGTGGCATTTCCAGCTCGAAAAACCAATTCTCGAGGATTTCTTAGCCCACCTAGACCATCCGTATAAAGGGGTGCGAGAAGCCATGGGTCAAACCTTGGCTAGTATCTACAGGACACGCTACCATGAGTCACATAGAACTATCGAGGAGCTGATGCAGCACGAAAAGGCCGTCTCTTCTATTGGTAGTAGACCATATCAGCCGTCGAAGGATTTCACGGACACAATGGAAGCAGTCTTCGGGAGATTGGAAAAATGGAGAAAGGAGAGACCAGCAGGGCAGCAGACACCCTCATCATATACGTCCGGCAGCAAAACCGTGCTCTTGTGGCTTGACGCAACTCTTTCGTCTCATGAGTGTACCCAACTGCTGCAGTTCTTCCCAACGCTCTTTACTGAACAGCTGTTACACATGATGGACATCAAGGAGGACCCAGAACTGCAATCCCTAGCCTACCATGTGTTTCGACACTTACCAAACATTCCTCATCGCTCGGGAGAAGATACAGATTTCGTTAAGGAGTTGATCCGGATTGGCACAACTTCGCCTCTGTGGCATCAGCGATTGCGTGTTCTGATAAATATGCAAGTTGTCTATTTCCGCCGTCTCTTCTTGATTTCTCCTGCAGATCAACAAGCCCTGTTTGATTGCGTGTCTGCGATGCTCGAGGATCCGCAGCTCGAAGTTCGCTTGGGTGCTTCCACCACTTTGTCGGGCATGATCCGGTGCTCCCCTGTGTATCTGCGGACTAGGATTGTCCACCAACTCAAAAAGAAGTTTACCAATATGTTGCAGTCCTCGCGGCCGCCCAAGCGTAGCGGTGTCGGCACTCCTACTCCGGAGCAGACCAAAGCTGTGCTTTTCCGTCACGCGGCAGTCTTGGGCTTGGGAGCTTTAGTGCAGGCTTTCCCGTACATGTCACCCCCTCCTGCGTGGCTACCCGAGGTACTTGCAACTATTGCTGTCAAAGCCGCGGCAGATGCAGGGACCGTCGGAAAGAGTGTCAAGTCTATACTCAGCGACTTCAAGAAAACGAGACAAGACACTTGGCACGTCGATGTCAAGGTGAGTATTCTGGGTGGAGCAGCTTTTCGCAGTGCCCAGTGCTAACGGTTTGCAGGTCTTCTCCCCCGAACAACTCGAGGACCTTGAAGGGGTGCTCTGGAAGAGCTATTTTGCGTAAAAGGTGGCTGCCGCCATTGAAGCTTGTTAGAAATTGGTTACTCTTTGACCGACTACATTGTTGCCTCATGCGAAGCGTTTATTCATTGGACATCTTTATTTGTTTACGAGAAGGCCTCGAGCAATAGACGGTCTTCGTTGTATAATATTGGAGTGGATGTCGAAGCTCTGAGTTCATGCATATATTCGGCGAATAATTTTCATATTGGACTCGTTTGGAGCCACTGACTGTGCGTATGAGCAGAATAAATGTATGTAAAATGAATATTCCTAACGACCAGTATCTCCTGTTAGGTACTTGTGGATGGTAAAACCGCTTGACTTGTGTTAACTTGGCTATACCGTGGGCCGAAGCGGCTCTTCGTTGTGGAAAGGTTAGCCGAGGTGGGATCTCTGTGGACAAATATAGCCGGGTAATTTTTATCGATAACACTAGCGCGAGAGTCACTTTCTGCCATTTGCCTCCCGCAATTTCGATTGAGTTGGGAGTATCGCATCTACCTGCCAACTTTTCGTGTCGCGCTGTCTTTGATTGAGGCTGTATTAGAGACTTTGTTTTAAAAGATGCCGCCTACACCGTGTGCGAGATGCCATACTTCTCGCGCGCTTATAATCCGCCCAAAGAATCAAGAGAAACTCTGCAAAGCGTGCTTTTTGACCGTCTTCGAGACAGAGATACATGAGACCATCATCTCCAATGCACTCTTTCAACGCGGAGAGCGCATCGCAATTGGCGCTTCAGGTGGCAAAGACTCCACTGTTCTTGCTTCCGTTTTAAAAACCCTCAATGAGCGCCACGACTATGGCCTCGAACTTGTGCTCTTGTCTATTGACGAGGGTATCAAAGGCTACAGAGACGACTCTCTGGAAACAGTCAAGCGCAACGCAGTCCAATATGACATGAAACTGGAAATTGTCGGCTACGGTGAGCTCTATGGTTGGACTATGGACCAAGTCGTTGAGCAAATAGGGAAAAAAGGAAACTGCACCTACTGCGGTGTTTTCAGGAGGCAGGCCCTAGATCGTGGCGCGGCCAGGTTAGGGATCACGCATGTGGTTACAGGGCACAATGCAGACGACGTTGCTGAAACAGTATTAATGAACTGTAAGTGCTTTGTTGGCTTTCCTAGAAAATGTTTGGCAGCGCCTAAACAACAAACAGTACTACGAGGCGACCTACCCCGACTTTCTCGAACAACAAGTATCGTCACATCATCAGCGGCGTCCGATATCAAGCGCAGTAAACCGCTGAAATACGCCTATGAAAAAGAGATCGTTCTATATGCACATCACAAGAAGCTCGACTACTTTTCTACTGAATGCATTTATTCACCGGAAGCATTCCGCGGAAGTGCAAGGACATTGATCAAGAACCTCGAGAGAATTCGACCAAGCTCAATATTAGACGTTGTAAAGAGTGGAGAAGATATGGCAAAATTGGTTCCACCTGAGGTTACTGGAACTAGTTGTGCATCAGCTGGGGCCGTCAGCTCGGCCGACGGAGCAGAAGAAGGAGCAGGAGGCTGTGGAAGCGCCAACGGCAGAGGAAGCGGAGGAGAAATGGCGCACATGGAGAAGCGACTAGTTGAGAATGAGGCTGCTGAGGGACGGGAAACAGAAATTACACTGCCAAAATCAAGCACTGTGTCCAATGGCCAGTCAAAGCAGCCTTCGAATGCACAACAAGCTCGTCCTGCACGTATGCCCAGGAAGTTGCCCCAACAGACGATGCGAAAATGTACTCGCTGTGGGTACCTTTCTAGCCAGGACATTTGCAAAGCTTGTACTCTTCTTGAGGGTCTCAACAAGAATAGGCCGAAAATGCAGGTCGAGATTGGATTGGAAGATGAAGAGGGCAGCTCTACATTACGGAGACAAATGGAGGGCATCGCATTGGCAGGAGCATAAGATCAAAGGTTTCACGATTCTATATTATGATCAATACCCTAAATTTTTGGAGTTTCTTTTTGCATAGAGCGCAGGTAGCATATAACAATACAATTTCCTATCGATACCTACCTTGAAACCCTTTCCGAAGTGCGTTGTTGGTGTTCCAAGTAGGCCGTATGTGGCGTCCCAATCCAGACTACAGCAGCGCCTGACGTTTGAAGGGCTAGGGCTAGGCCCTTTTGCACACACAAACGGCTCGCTTAGGTAATCCGGACACATTTCGCGAGCACGAATATCTCGATATTCGCGATTTCCTTTTTTCCCTTCAGCCCGTTCATTGTCGACAATCGCCAATTGCTCCGACAACCCAACAACCTGTCGAGATGGTAAGATTACCGATATGATATCTCTCTCTTCTGATTGAGACTCGAAAAAAGCCATTGTGGCGCCGCCCTCAACGATTTCTCGGAATCGAGACATCAAAAGCTGCGTCCTTGAGAGCACCACCGATACCGATGCAGACCGTCTGAGGCGCGCATCATTATCTACCGTCGAGTAGTCCTCCTCGCTGAAAATGCTTGGTGGATTACATTGGCGATGACTTTGGCTTGAGTTGTTGCGCGTTGTAGCAGAAATGCTCAACGTTGCACTTCTCTTTAGAGTTAAAAGAAGACTATTAGTGAACATTTCGCTGATGTTTTCTTTTCTCAATGACAGCCTCCCAAATCCGGAAAGAAGACCGCCCCCGCGCCCTTCCCTCAGGGCAAGGCCGGAGCATCAAAGAAGCAGGCCAAGGTATGTTAGAAGTGAAAGTTTTTTTCCAATATGAAAGACCATCCCTAACATGCTTCCGTCAGAACCCTCTCATTGAGAAGCGTTCGCGCAACTTCGGTATCGGCCAGGACATCCAGCCCAAGCGCAACCTCTCGCGCATGGTCAAGTGGCCCGAGTATGTCCGTCTTCAGCGCCAGAAGAAGATCCTCAACCTTCGTCTGAAGGTCCCACCTGCGATCGCTCAGTTCTCGAACGTCCTTGACCGCAACACCGCTGCTCAGGCGTTCAAGCTCCTCGCCAAGTACCGTCCTGAGACCAAGGTCGAGAAGAAGGAGCGTCTCCACAAGGAGGCCACCGCTGTCTCCGAGGGCAAGAAGAAGGAGGATGTCTCCAAGAAGCCCTACGCCGTCAAGTACGGTCTGAACCACGTTGTTGGCCTCATTGAGAACAAGAAGGCCAGTCTGGTTCTGATCCCCAACGACGTCGACCCCATCGAGCTCGTTATCTTCCTTCCCGCCCTCTGCCGCAAGATGGGTATCCCCTACGCCATTGTCAAGGGCAAGGCCAGACTCGGCACTGTCGTCCACAAGAAGGTATGTCGTCTCGCTGTAAATATGACATTTCAATCAAATTCTAACATTTCATAGACTGCTGCCGTCCTCGCTCTCACCGAGGTCCGCTCTGAGGACAAGGCTGAGCTCTCCAAGCTCGTGTCTGCCATCAAGGAGGGCTACTCTGCCAAGTACGAGGAGAGCAAGCGCCACTGGGGTGGTGGCATCATGGGCGCTAAGGCGAACATGAAGCAGGAGAAGAAGAGAAAGGCTCTCGAGTCTGCTATCAAGATCTAAGCTTGTCTCTAATACCATGGGCGGGCTAATCGGCGTTGTTGCTTCTTTCATTGGGATGCCGTTTTAATCGAGCGGGAAAAATTTGGGATGTACTCTAAAAGGCACTTTCTTACATGACCAAGTCAGAAGCCAACTGTGACGCCGATTCTTGATAAGCAATTATATGGCACGTAAATTCGTGATGCATTGTGATGCCCGTGAGTGAACTTTGCGATGTAAAACCTTGGCTTCCCAAAAAAGTCCCCCCTGGTCACAACGATAGTACCGTCTTGTGAGGTTCTCACACAAGGATGGGTCCTGGTTATAGTCTCCGCAAGCTCCATGGTTTGGCTTTTTTCTACGAAGTGGTAATCGCTATCTGTTTGACCATATAGCCCATTGTGTAGCACTTTTTCCTCCGACAGTAATCTATTTACGCAGTCCGCGAGATGTCTTTTTCAACTTTTCTTGTCCTTTATATTCATGCTTGACATAATTTGGGCACTAGATTTCATCTTTTAAAAGGGAGCATTTAGTCAACTCTTACATGTAATTACCTAACTATTCCATCAAGGCACCACCCTACCATTCCAGTCTACTTCGTACTGTTGTGAATAATGTTTTAAAAAATGAGAAAAATTCGCCAAGAACAGGCTGTATATTAAAAATTAAATTACATAGAATCAATGACACTGATATAGGACTCAGTTACTAAAGGAATGTATTAACGAAGTCAGGTTGTCTGAAATTTATTTTTAGGCCTTGGAAAACATATAGTTTGAATTTCCTTGCATATGTCACGACCTGTGATATAATGAGCTCAGATCCTCACAATTTTTTCAAGTGATCGTTGGGACTTCCTTGTTCGATTATGAGTAATGTTGATTATTGATAACTGTGAGGGGAAAAAGGGCATTTGTCTGTCATACTTGCATAACGTCCACTCGCTCGAAAGAATCCAAACGCTACGGAGTATGAGTTTTATCGGACATAAACTGCGATTAGCCCCGGAACTGGTCCCTCTGATCCGGGGCTAGTGCTGATCAAATAAAGTAAGCCAGCCAAAAGGCGATGGGATGACGAAATACTGCTTACTGTTTTCAAATGTGGTCCTTCAGTTACATATATTAAGGGATTTCCCACGAATTATACACTTGAGATTTTTTCCGAAGCTATCTGAGAGGACAATGAAAGTTATATTATATAGCAAGTATTCACCGGGTTCAAATGGCTGCTCTGTTGGCTCGTTAATCAAATGAGTGGAGTATAACTTAGACTTGTTTTGGCGAGCCTCTGCAGCTATAAGTCTACCGATTAAACAATTGATATTGTTCATATCGAAAGAACTGCACCGTCAGTCATTACGAGGAAGGAATACAGCATAATATAAGTTTTCAAAGAAACTACAAGAACCCCAGCTCAACCAGATAAGGAAAGAAGCTCAAGGTCTGAAAGAGGGACCACAAAGGCGGTATCGTACATTTGAAGCGAGTCTGGGCCGACGACGCCGCGTCTTGGCTTCTTGGCTTATGATCCGACATTCTTCCCTCAGAGCAGGAGCCTGAATGCCGCCACCATTTCTGAACTTCTATCATCATATCTCAAGCCGAATATCTTCAAACATAATATTTTCTTTTGACAAATATTTAATCCTTTCAAAATGCCCCTCACCGTACTCTCCGGTCCCGATGTTAATTTGCTGCTGAGGTCGCTCTCTCGCGATGATATTACTCAGATGCAACATTCCCTCGCGGAAGCATTACATGCATATTCAACAGCTACCCAGGAAGATGGCTGCTGCGCGATGCATCAGCCCCCACGAACCTCGATCAGTCTAAAGCCTGGCACAACAACGTTGTTCATGCCTGCAACTACCTCGCATATTACTGGCATGAAGATCGTAACACTCGCCGAATGTAATCGCCATGCCGATGCCGATGCCGTCGAAGCAGCGCCGTCTACTTCTCTTCCCCTTCGCCCCTCCGAGAGCAATTCTTCGTCATCTCCTTCTATGTCGTCATCGTCTCCATCCGTGTCTTTTGCTCTGAACTCGTCGCCATCCGCCTCCTTTTCCTCTGACTCTCGCAGCACCGTGTCTACTACGAGCACGAAGCGAACCAGCTCCTCTTCTCCAGGGTCCTCAATCCGCAAAGCTTCTAGTGGAGAGTCTGCTAGTGGCCGGGGAAAAGCATCAACCTCTTCCAAACTTCCCTTTGGAACGGGCGCAACCTCGCCTCGAGGCTCCGTCACGCTTCTTGATAACACCGGTGCACCAGTCGGTATCATTAATGCGGAAGAATTGACAGCGTTTCGCACCGCATTGGCAGCTACCATGCTTTTTACCAGAAGGAGGCACGTTGAGACCCTAACAGTTTTTGGCGCTGGTCGCCAGGCATATTGGCATATTCGGCTGTCTCTCCTTTTGCGTGGGAGTGAAATCAAGCGGGTCAACATCATCACCCGGTCATTCGAACACGCGCAACCGCTCCTCACCGAGTTCTATTCAACAGACCAGCATGACTGGCGATCAGGAACAAAGTTCAGTCTCCTCTCGGCCGAATACGGCGAGTATGGTCGCCTTCTCAAAGAAGAAGTCCGCAAGGCCGATGTTATTTTCTGCTGCACGCCGTCCACCAACCCGTTATTTCCACCAGAGTACCTTACCAGCTCCGAAGGGCGCAAGAAGGGCCGATACATCAGTGCAATTGGAAGCTACAAGCCTAACATGTGCGAATTGCACCCTGACATTCTTCGCCAAGCTACTGCTCCGCCGCACTCGCGCCACCACCATAAGCATGCTTCGCAAGGAGGCGTCATTGTCGTTGATAGTTTGGACGCATGTCTCCGAGATGCTGGCGAGGTCATCCAGGCAGAGCTTGGTCCAGAACAGCTCGTTGAAGTCGGTGAACTGGTGATGCTCAAACGAATGACTATGAGGGAACTTGAACGTGATACTCAGCCTACTCCACATGATCCGCCGTCTTCTTCATCCAAGGACAAGCATCACGGTCGAAGTTCAAGCGATGGTGGCTTGCTCAACTGGCTCGTCAACGGCAACGTCATCTACAAGAGCGTTGGAATGGGATTGATGGACCTGGTCGTTGGCGCTGATCTCGTCAACATTGCCAATGAGAGAGGCGTAGGAACTTGCATAGATGACTTTTGAGGTCAGACTTGTTGACAGTAATCTTTATCCTTTTCCTTTATTCATCTTTACCGTGCTCTGCTGTACAGCATGGTGAAATGGGAATTTCTCTTTTTTTCCTAGTCCAGATTCATGTTGATACCACATTCACAGAATACTACTTTATCCCAGAAATATTGGGGGTCTTTCTATTTGTATAAATAACTTTTACATGATTAATATATGTCTCCTTCCATATGGCTAACGGATTTAGCATTCCTTTCATCCTTGCCAACATGCTTTGTCTTGAACAAATGAATAGCGCTCAAATGTGTGTAATTACAAAGGTAAAAGAGCGTCAGGAGAGACGCATTTTATAGCAATGCTCTCAAGTAAAACTTACCCCGCATCTGTGCAAAGCATTTCCAAATTCAAGGCAGCTGTTGTTCCTCGGAGCTGCAGGAAGGCGGGGCAAAATTGACAAGGCAAAGTTGAGAAGGTGAATAGAACATATCACAACGGGCAACTGGTGCCAACGAAGCATTGCGGCGAGAGTAACATGGTCGCATGGAGGCGCAGTCCACGGTGGGACCAAAAACGTGTCAGTTGATCAGATAGGCAGGAGGCTGGAAGCCACGCGGCAGGGACCGTTATGACTGTTACTCTGACGGAAAACGATGATGGTGATTGAAAAGGATTATTTGTTGTGAGGAGAAACTCGGCAGGTCTTTCCCGTTGGCGTCAGGGGTAGGCAACGTAGGCTAGAATGGCTCCTCCCACTCGCTCGCTCCCGCTGTTGGCGTAAGACTCCCCACGCAACTTGAACCTCCCGCAATCGATTGTTGCCCCAGGCGACCCCGATTGTTGTTCACACCCTGACACCCACCCCCCTCGAGGACCATGCATGAATTATCCGTTTCCATCCAGGCGCCTGCTTGCTGTCTTTCCGTCATTATTGACCGGCCACCACAATGCATTTTAATCCATCGAAATAAGAGGTCTTAGTTCCTCTCGACATTCGTTTCCACACTCTTTGTCGAGGAGTGACGTCGCGCGTCTCTCTGCAGCGAATTTCACGTCAACGCTTGGACGACATTTCCAAAACTCGATCCCGTAAAGGGGATTCATACGAAATTGCATACCTGAACCTTTTCCGAGGGATTTTGTTTCAAAGTCGCGAACAAAATGGCTATAACAGAAACATCGGAAACGGGCACGCCGTCGCGCAGGCATAGACGGAATACCTCGTCCGTTATTCGCTCCATCATGACGCCGCGAGGCCATAAGCGAAGCCCTTCAGCTGGAGCGGTGCTCTCGCGCTCCCGCAGAAGTGACGATGTCGACATCAACGGAACAAATGAATACGAAAGACTTTCCATCCAGCATGTTGACCGCGGCGTGCTCGGAGAAATGACTCAAAACCAAGAACGACCTCAGACGTCTCCTAAAAAGTCTCGCGACGGTAAAGAAAAAAGTCCAACCAAGCGCGGACTACATAAACGGGCGCTCAGTACAATCTCGCTCAAATCACTGGCAAAGGAGAAGGATAAAGAATCAAAACAAAAGACACGTGAGGCCAAGGAAAGTCAACGAGAAGTCAAGAAATCCAAATCCCAGACGTCCCTAGTCGCGCTCCTTCGTCCAAAAGCATCAAAGCCAAATATACGCAACAAGGAAGGAAAAGGCAAGGAAAACCAGGCTCCAACCACCATGGCTCGAGAGGCGGTTACACCGATCTGGGCAGAATATTCTTCTCAACCGTACCAAGAGATTTCTCATACGACTACTATCCCTTTGCGAGACGGGCGAGACTCCACGGATAGCGTGCAATTGGTTTCAGATGGCTATTCCCCAATCAAAAAATCACTCGAGAATTCTGAAAATGGCCCTACAGCAAGGGGAAGGATAAGATCGCGATCGAAACCTCGTCCCCAGTCCGCGTTCATTTTCCCACCTCCGGCGATGGCAAATGCAGAAGGACTTGGGATAACCTTCGCCGATGCCGATCCCTTTTTCACGCCCACGGCGCAGTGTGCGCGGCAAGCAGCAATGCAAGACATGGGAGAATATTTTATTCCCGAGCGGCCATCGCAAAGCAGTGCTCGTCCTGTCATTCCCACCCGTCAGTACAGTGCTGACAGCCCTAGAGAAAGCCTCCACATTTCAAAACGAGGCTCAAGAGTTATGGCTGCTGTAGCTGCGTTTGACGGCATAGCAAAAGAAGCAATGGGCGAAAAAGCAGTTGAAAAACCGCAAAACCTTGACGCGGAATTTGAAGCAGTGTTGGTAAGTTGGAGCACTGTGCTATGTACAACTGTTTAGACGCTTACATTTCGAGGTAGGAGTCGAGAAATGTTCCACAAAACCTGCGACAAAGGCTCAGGAGCCTTGACACCAGAATCAAGGCGGACTTTGTCAAGCAGGACAAGGCAGAAACACCCCGGACACCACGCTACTCTCCGGCGAAATATCCATGGAATACCGAGGGTAACGATCGAACGTCATCGCAAATGGATGAGGCTGAAGTTGTAGTGGATGAAGAAGACCAAAGCAGTCCTTCGAAACGCTCAAGACCGCTCAGCAAGACATTTAATCTCGGGAAGGGAGAGAGCGTTTCGCCCAAGAAACAGAAATCCGATGGCCCGAATACCCACCGAAGATCCAAGTCCTTTGACACCACACGATCCAGCTCAGCTAAATCCATTTCTTCCATTCGGACGGCGAGTGGAAAGAGCGTTGTCGCAAACTCCCAGCCGCTCGCGCTTCCCGAAGATTTTGTTGACTATTTGCGTACGGAACAGGACCCGGAGAAGGTCGAGGTTGGAAAAATGCACAAGCTCCGCCTGCTTCTTCGCAACGAAACAATCAATTGGGTGGACAGCTTTATTCAGCAAGGCGGCATGATGGAGGTAATCGAGCTTCTGCACCGCATCATGAAAATCGAATGGAGGTTAGTCTGCAGAGGATTGGTTCTTTCATACCAAAATTGCTAATTGGATCGCAGAGAGGAGCACGAAGATACATTATTACACGAAGTACTCCTCTGTCTAAAAGCGCTGTGCACGGCCAAATTGGGTCTTGAAGAATTGCCAAGCGTGCAGGCGTCGCTGTTCCCCGCTCTTTTGCGCATGCTCTTTGACGAAGAAAGAAAAGGCCCAAGCGAATTTGCAACTCGGGGGATCATCATAACTCTGCTTTGTAAGTCGTGATATCCTGTGGTTTCTCCGAGCCGGAACTAATCCATGACTGTGTCATTTAGTCTCCTATCTTGAAAATGCCCCGCAGGCAGAGCTAGCAGACCGTGCCAAGACCGTCCTGTCATATCTCCGTGACCCGGCCCTGCCAGAGGAAAACAAACCTCTTGGTTTCATCGACTCAATGTATCAGCCACGCCCTTACCGCATCTGGAACAAGGAGATTACCAACGTCACCAAGGAAGTGTTCTGGATATTCCTACATCATCTGAACGTTGTCCCAGTCCCGCAAGGCGCAAATGCAGCGGAAGCCCACAACTACACGCAGGCGCACTTCCCCAAAGAGCGCCCTCCAGTCCCTGCTGCCCCCTATATTGGCGGAGTGGAATGGGAGGCTACTAACTACCTTGCGAATCACCTTGATCTTATGAATGCAGTCATCGCCTCACTCCCGACAGTCACCGAACGCAACCAGCTCCGCCAAGACTTGAAGTCCAGTGGATTTGAAAAAGTCATGGGCGGCAGCCTTCGCACTTGCAAAGAAAAGTTTTACGGAGCGGTCCATGATGGTCTCAAGACATGGATTGCCGCCGCTCTGGAAGATGGCTGGGACGTCAAAGACGTGAGAATGGGACCACCAGCCGATGAACGCAAATTCAAGTCCAGCCCTAGAAAGAAGGCCGACGCTCCGCCGAAACTTGATTTACCAAAGCTCGAAGCGCCGAAAATGGATCTGCCGAAATTGGATATCAAACTTGATAGAGGTCTCGACGACGGCTGGGTTTGATTATGGCTATGGAATCCGAAGTCCATTGCCTTTGGCGTTCAGCGTACCGGAAGAAACGAGTCCAGAGTATGAAAATGGTTACAATCGGAGACATGGTAAAAGGAAACGGAAGAGAATGCATTCTTGAATCTTGAAAAAATAAAAAAGAGAAAAAAAGAGAACAACTAACAAAAAGGGGGTTTCAAAAGATTGGACTGCAAAGTCTAGCTAGGCTTTTAGGCTGTTCTGTTCGCATTTTGCACAAATGGAGTAGAGATGCGCGTCTTCGCAGGCGTGTTATGGTGTATTTGGGATTTTTTGTTGATGAGAGCCTGGTTCATTGTTTTATTCGTTATTGATGTTAACAATTTGTCGATACTAGGGTGTTTATTTGCAACTTTTTATCCTCGAGGCAATCAAGGTTTTGATTGACACGCAATCTGGCAATTTGGCAATGGTCTTGCTTATTTCTCCTGGAGCGATTGAGGAGAGCCACCGACTGTTTCTCGCTCTTTTTCGTTATTCTTTTCGAATTTGCACACACGCATACTGGCGTTCTTTTTTACTATTGATGATTTGATACAGTTGCCGATTACAGATACATTCTTTTTGCGTCACATCCCGCGTCGTCCTTGCGAGATCTTACCCCCTCCCTCGTCTTTGAGGGTTTCTTGCTATTCGAGCGCATGTGCTTCGGTTTGCCATGTTGCACTTATTTACTTCTTCTTCTTCTTCTTCTCCTCCTCCTTCTTATTTTGCTACCATTCCCCATCGCCCCGCCATGACGCATGACGGGGGGTTTTCGTTATGACACTCGTTTGTTGTTTCAGTCGATCGATACACACATTTAGTTTTTCTCCATCCCCCCTCTTTTTAAGCTCTTACGACCCTTACGACTTACATTATTTTATCATGATTATTATTATTATTCTGATGATGGAGGGAGACTACTTTGGCAAATTAGGGAGATTGTGGATTGTGGATTGTGGATTGTGAAAGAACTTTTTCTCCTTTTTCTTTTCTTTACGTGTTACATATTACAAGGTGGTATTTAAACATGGCTTTTTTTTAAGATGGCTACTTTTTGTCCGCCCCCCTGCTTTTGAGAGTGAGGAAGTGAGGATTGGCCAGTCTTTAAAGCAGAAGCGGAGCTGGGGCCGCGTTACAGTGAGTTGGATTAGCAAGAAAAGATATTCTTACTCCATTGTTGATATATGGTTGTGTGTCCTTTGGGTTGATAATTGTACTCCGTACTCGTGCGATTCAGAAAGTTTCGTGTCCCCACTTTGACTATCTTACATGGGTAAAGCACAACTGTTCATTCTATCATTGGCTTAAAACCTCGCCATTGTATTGCAATTTCTTGATTTTAGGGATAACAGAGGGGGAGGGGGGCAATGTAAGTTTGATGTGGATTGAGAACCCTTGTGGTTAGAGGGAGTAGGGGAAGGGGGATGTGGGTATTGAAGTTGTTGGAGTATGGTAGTATTTTGAGGGTGGTTATTAGGTAGGTACCTACCAGGTAGGTATGTAGTAGTGATGAATGTATAATTTATTGAATGTATGTAGGTACTTTTAAATGTCTAGATTGCTTCAAGAAGAATTGCACGGATACCTAGGTAGTTGAATTGTGGAAAGAAATGAATGAATAATGTCTGCGTTGCTGCCCTCGGGTGTAGCTACGGAAGGGACGGTCGAGCGGTAACATGTCATGTCCACTGGAGCTCCTCGGCTCGCAGGCCATGTTTCCGGACAAAGCGTGCGAGTATACGGGGTGCACGGAGTACAACAGTAGTAAAGTACAGAGATACCTTAGTTACCCGTATCTGCCCGGCGAACCCGTCGCAACCTCGGCTCGGCTGAATCGTGGTTCTCGCCTGCTGGGGGACCCGGGACCCCTCGGACCTGAACACAGGAACGTCGAAACACGCAGATTTGGAACTAACTCCTTAACTAACCTTAAACCTGTTAATCCACACAGAGAGAGAGAGGGTCCGGGTCCAGGTGGGCCTTTATACCCGACAAACTTCACACGACACATCTTTCTACTCCGGTACCGCTTGTAAACGTGTCAACGTATCAACGTCCGAATGGCCGTGAGAGAAGGAGTCACGCCAAATAATAGAAGAAGAGAGGGACGATCCGGACGATACGGGCGATACTTGCGACAATGGACGGCTGGAAGAGCCGTGTCGTCTCTCGCGTCCGCCCAACGAAATCTCAATCTATGACGCAGGAGCAGGAGCAGTCGACGAGAGACTGTAATGGACAAGAACAAGAGGTGGATATGGCTGGTAATAATAATAATGGAATCAATCGACGAGAGGGGTGTCTGGGGCAAAGTAGTAGGCACGGACAATTGCAAGGAGGGGAAAATAATAGTCGGGGGAATACAGCAATCGCAGAGGAAGACAATCATCGGAGAAACGGAGGAGCGGAAGAGGAAGAAGAAAATAATGCGCCTGGTGGATTCAAAGGGGCTTGCAGACGCACACTGCGATCGGTAGCCAAGTTTGCAAAGTTTCTGGGTCCTGGCTTTTTGGTGTCGTATGTCTTTTCCCTGTATCCGACAGTCCAACGTTAGAATGCGGGGCAACTGGAAATATCAGAGGTCGGAATTGACTCAATTGTGATTGAATTGCTGACCGTCTATTGCAATAGGGTGGCATATATCGACCCGGGAAACTATTCGACCGATGCAGCCGCAGGTGCTTCGTACAGATTCCGTCTTCTCTTCATCATCTTAATGTCTAATGTCTTTGCCATTTTCTTGCAATCGCTCTGCATCAAGCTGGGAACAATCACGGGCATGGATCTGGCCGAAAACTGCAGAATACATTTACCCAAATGGATGAACCTTACGCTCTATGTTTTTGCCGAGGCGGCCATTATCGCGACAGATATTGCAGAGGTTGGTTCTATACTCTTTGATCCATGAGCATTCGATTGGGGACTGTCACGCGGACTGGTTGGCTGATTGTTTTTAATTTAGGTCATCGGATCTGCAATTGCGTTGAACATTTTGATCAAAGTCCCTTTGGTGGCTGGGTGCGCTCTCACACTGGTCGACGTTCTCCTTATTCTGGTCTTTTATAATCCCAAGGGAACGATGAATCGCTTGCGCGCGTTTGAGTTTTTCGTTTGCGCATTGGTCATTGGAGTGGTGATATGCTTCTGCATACAATTGTCACTCATCAAGGGCGTTACTGTGGGCGAGGTGCTCAAGGGCTATCTCCCGTCGAAAGCAATTGTTGAATCCCAGGGGTATGTATTAAATCTCACTTTTTAACTTGCGCCTCCTCGAAATTCTCGTCATGCTGGACAGTAGGGATACTCTGCTAATGCTTATATGCACAGGCTCTATCAAAGCTGTGGTATTCTCGGTGCCACCGTGATGCCGCATAGTCTATACTTGGGCAGTGGCGTGGTTCAATCGCGGCTACGTGACTTTGACATTCGCGCTGGAAACTTTCCGGACCCTGCGCAACAGCCATCGACCTCAGAAGCTGAAGGCGAACTTCGGAAATATCGGCCGTCTCTCGCTGCGATTCGGTCCTGTCTATCTTACTCGGTTGCAGAGCTCGTCATGGCGCTCTTCTCCTTTGCACTTTTTGTCAACAGTGCGATTTTGATCGTGGCGGGAGCTTCCTTGTCATCTACTCCCAATGCCGATGAGGCAGATCTCTTTGAGATTCATGATATTCTTTCTAGAAACGTGTCACCCGGGGCGGGGACCGTTTTCGCTTTGGCACTTCTCCTCTCCGGTACTTCGGCAGGCATTGTCTGTACTATTGCAGGTCAGATGGTCAGCGAGGGAGCTATAAACTGGACCATTGCACCCTGGCTTCGTCGGCTGATTACACGAACAATATCCATCCTGCCTTCTATTGTCATTGCCGCAGCAGTGGGCAGGAGAGGACTCACCGCTGCCTTGAACGGCAGCCAGGTTGCTCTCAGTGTCATCCTGCCCTTTGTCACTGCGCCGCTCATCTACTTCACGTGCCGCGGACATATCATGACCGTGGCTGTCAACGAACGGGCCGAATTGGACCATGGCCAGCCCGTCGAATCAAGCGTGGAAACTCCAAATGAAGCACACCAGACCCTTGGCATAGACGACGGTGCTGGTAATAGTACGGTAGTTTCGAATGCGCGTGACGCTCCTGCGACTGGCCCGCCTGCGCTGGCGTATACGGATGAATCTGAACAATCACAGCCCCAGACGGTCCACCTGCAAAATAACTGGGTAACGTCTATAATTGCATTTCTCATTTGGCTGGTCATTGCCGTTATGAACGTTGCATTGCTTGTACTCGTTGGCATGGGCAAAGCATAGCCTTTCCCCATTTCGCTCGCCTTTTCCATCTCTTTGCTTGCATATACCCATTTTCCATTTTCCATTTTCCCTTTGTTACCTGATTTCCTTTGCATCTCAACTCGTCAAGCTTCCTCTGCATATTCCGCTCCTCACGCCCTGCCGTTCATGTCAGAAACTATATATGTGCTTATTTCATATTAACTTGTCGCCCTAAAAACCTTTAGCATCTAGCATTATCTGCATCAGCGCATCATCAGCGTTCACACCTTATTGTATTGCATCTTCATTGTATATATTTTCTTTTTAAAGAGCAAAAGGGGAATAAATATTGAGGATATCAATGTATATACCAAACGTTATACTTCAAATAAGAAAAAAAAAACCATAAACGATTAAAAACAACAAAATTCGACTGACCAGTCCTGCTGCCAAAGAAAAAGATGCCAGCTATCGCAAGTAGTACTGAATTGGAGGAAAAATAAACACCAACAAGACCATCATGTCCGGCGCGTTTGTGCCACACGTCTACCCAGCAGCCTCCTTGACCTTATTCGCCTCTGGCGGCTCATCGATAAACTCCGGCGCCTTGACCTCATCGACCATGAAGCTCGGCGTCCCCTCCGCTTCCGCCCCGATTGCGCCGAGCCCTTCATATTCTGCCTCTTCACCCAGCGCTTCCAGCTCGGCATCGAGCTCAGCCTCATCCACATCATCCGGAATGTCGTAACTGCGAGAAATACTCTCCTGAATATCATTGCCAATATCCATGAGGTCCGCCATTTCATCCTGCATCTTTTCAATCTTGTCGATATTCACTTTTCCATATTGCTTCTTCAGCTCCTTGGTCGTCGTCTTCATCGCGTCCACTGTCGTCATGACGTTTTTCAAATTATCTTGCATCATCCCTGCCTGTTCCATGTTCCACGACTGCTGCTGCAGCTGGTCCCGCTGCCCTTCGTACATTTTGCGCCGCTGTAGCACTTTGAGCGCCTTTTGCTTGATCGCCGTCTTCCCGGGCCCGTCGCGCATCTTCGCCATCCGTTGCTGGTAGGCCGTCAGCTCGGCGTTCAGCTTGGCCAGCTTCACGTCGAGTGATTCCACGTGGGTGTCCACCTAGAAGCGTTTGTTTGTTAATATATCGGTGTTACATGAGAATACGGTGGTGAGTGCGATTGGTAGGTAAAAATGTATGAGGAAGGGGAGGGAAGAGAGAGGGAAAGAACGTACATTAGTTATGGCGCTGTTGAGCGTCGGCTTGGGTGCCGTGCTCTTGGCTCCAAAGAGACGGTTCATGGCGGGGGCTTGTTAGATTGCGAATGGAGGAAGGATTGGTAGTGGTTTGTGAAATGATTAGGTTGTTGGATATGCGATGTGACTACTATTGGGAATAAAGTACTGGAGAGCTTTGCGACAGAGGTACGTAGTATGCTCTCAAGGGAGCTGTGTGGGGATGAAATTTGAATGAGCTGTTGTTGTTTGTGAGGGTGGTGGCGGGTAAAGCAATGGGTCTGGGCGGCAGGTTGGCCCCGAAGCTACGCATCCTACTACTACGAACGACCTGACGACTGAAAGCTGCCTACCTACGGGTACAGTTTACTCCACATTTGGCCTCGCGAGGTCTTGACTTATCGAAATGGAATCATTATTTTATCAGATTTGGATCTGCATTTCTGGTGTGAAAAGCCAGCTGGAAAAGACGCTCGGACCAAGTAATTACGCTTATGGCACGTGATGTGACAGTCCCCCCACCCCCTTCAAAGGGCAATGAAAAAGGCACGAGTGGATCCCGAACCCTGAAATATATGTGCCAGAGAACAAGACTTTTAAAGAAGTTTAGTTAGTCCTTGCGTGAAGAAAAGATAGTGGTTTGTTAGATACAGTGTCACTGGGGAGAGAATCTATGCGAGGAGGCTTTGCAAGAAAGGCTGATGACCGGCTTTTATGACCTATAAGACGTCACCAGACATGGTTCAGGGTGGGCTCGCGATCTGCTTACAATACGGAGTAGATAGGGGGCCACTGGGGCGATATCATCATACTACCCAGGGCAGCTGAAGAGAAGCATGACACCGCTCTGGGGGGGGAAAGGGGGTAATGGGCCTATGTAAGTCTAGGGTCATGTGAAATGATGGTGGTTTAATATTTTGTGTCGTACGCTTCGGAAGGTAAAGTTCTTGTCAATCGACTAGAGAATAATGTTAGAGATGATGGAGCCTTCGGAGGAGGTTTTCTAGAAGGAGACGAGTGCTACGGAGTACTCTTGAGGTCAGTTTGCCCCACTGCAGCCGAACGCACAGAGCATCAATTCTGCGTTGATAGGAGGCAGTGATACGGACAAGGAGATGAAGAGGCACCAGGTACAGTAATCTTTGGGGTTTGAGTAATCATCATCTACTGCCAGATCTTATTCATGACGCATGAAGGTTCTGAGAAGAGGTTTTTCTTAATTGGAGTATTGGTTTGCACTCCTGCGGGTCAAGTGGTTCTGATATTAATCTTACTCGCCCACACACACACACACACACACACACACACACACATCTCTACCCACTCACTCCTACTACGCACACGCAAAACATAGCTCCCGGCTAAGGCCCAAGTACTGTCAACCGTGAACCTTACCACGGCAACCCTCCCTGCTCTCCCATTGATTCGACCTCTTCCAGACCGAACCCTCAGGCCCCAGAAATACATACATGTCCTGGTTACGGGCCAGCTTGGACTTGACGGTGAGCCCCTGGCAGATTTTCTTTTTTTATTTTGGGCACATTTTACAAAAGGCTTCCTGGGATTGAGTGGGCAACTTCGGCGACCCTTTTGTCTGCTTGTCTTTGTCGCTGTCACAGTATCGCTCGCCGTGGTCGCTGGCTGATCACCCAAAGTCACTCCACGTGAAGAGATGACGGGCAATCTTCCCAGGATCCTCGTCATACAGCAGGGAGCGCAATATAAGCATCTTATGCCAGGTGGCTGACTGAAATCTTCTTTTTTCCTCCAATATAGTTCCTGCTTGGTTAGTCTTTGACCGGTCGGCCTTCGATCATCGTGGCCTGCGTCCCCGGTTGGACTCTTTTCCTCTCACCTTTTCCTTCGTCTGTTCGGTGATTCAAGTCGCCGTCAAACGGGCTGACCGCAACTTCATCCGGCGGTTAGAGCCCCTGATACCCATCCTTGTGCGAATTGGGTGCTGGTTTTCCCAACGCAGATCTCTTTTCAATTCTTTCCTTTATTCTACTGCAGGGCAAGCATCATTTCTCGGGAACCCCCCCCAACGAACCATTTAGCCCACCATGTTCTGGCGATTCGGCGGTTATGCGAATATTTCAACCATCGACACCATCCTCGATAAACCGGATGTGTCTCTAGAAGAGCTCCTGGACGAGTCGGATTTGATTCAGGAACTCAAGCAGAACAATTCCAAGCTCATTGAGTATCTCCGCGAGGAAGACATCCTTCGGCGCCTGCTACAATATGTTATCGCGCCAAAGCTCGACGAAGATGCGACCGAGGGCTCCGCAATTGATGATTCTACAGACCAGGACCCCGTTATAGACCCAGAATGGCACCTGAAAGAGGAGAAGGCCAAAGTCTCCCGTCGACGTATGACCGACGAAGAGCGGGATCGGCAGGAAAAGACACGGCTCAAGTACGCTTACGTCGCTTGTGAGATCTTATCGTCTGAGACATGGTCCATTCTCGAGGCGCTGATGGAATATCAACACCATCTGCGCGACTTTTGGACATATCTGAAGCGTCCCGCTCCGCTAGACCCTCTACAAGCGGGCTATTTCACAAAAGTCAATGAGACTCTCCTTGATAAGAAGACGGAGGAGATGCTGGAGTTCTTCAAATCCGTGGATAACGTTGTCCCGGACATGCTGAAACATGTCGATTGCCCCATGATCATGGATCTCTTGCTCAAGATCATCAGCCTTGAGAAGGCTGAAGGTGGCCAAGGCATTGTCAACGTAAGTTTCTCACCTTTAAGAACCGTCACAGCGTCATCTCTGGAAAAGTATTGACTCTTTGTTTGCAAGTGGCTCCAATCGCAAGATATTGTGCCTATTCTGCTGTCCTGTCTTGCACCGGGGAATTCCACCTCCACGCAAACCTCTGCAGGCGACTTCATCAAGGCTGTTATTACCATTTCCGCCAACGCTTCTCAAAACGAACAATCGTGCATCGGACCCAATAACTTGACGCGCCAGCTGGTTTCGGAGCCGTGCATCTCGAAATTGATCTCTGATATGCTGTCTGGCGGTAACTCGCTCACTGTTGGCGTTGGAATTGTGATTGAAGTCATTCGCAAGAACAATTCTGATTACGACCCAGAGATTGGCACGGGCCCGGATGCGATACCGTCGAGCCGTGACCCCATCTACCTTGGGACACTATTGCGGGCTTTCGCCAAGCATGTTCCAGATTTCATGAATCTCATCCTGAACCCTGATGGAAGCGCCGACCCGGCGAAGCCTGGGGCTAAGAGACAGCTCAATGTGGCTTTTGGCGGCTCGATCGAACCGCTGGGTTTTGATCGGTTCAAGACCTGTGAGCTCATGGCCGAGCTCCTTCACTGTAGTAACATGGCGTTACTTAACGAATGTGGAAGTGATGCCTTTATGAAGGCAAGAGACGCTGAGCGGGAGCGGCTAAAGGCTGACGGCAGGTTAGATCTTTTTGGAGAGGATCATCCAGGAGGCGATTTTGAACATGATGCAAGCTATGCCAACGGTGCGTCTCCGTCGAGACGTAGCTCTGAATCACCAGAGGAGATCCGAAAGCTGGAGGTCCAGAATGGGGGAGAAGAAGACGGCTTTGAAGATGTTGCCGTCTCTGGTGTGCTCAACGAGGACGGTAGCAAGGACAATGAGAAAGCAGAGGCCGGTCATGACTCTCGGGACTCTGATGATCCTTTTGCCGATCGCGAAACTGATGACGATGATGCCAACGACTTTGTCGACGAACCACTTTCCTCTCCGCGATTGAATCCCCGAGCTAGTTTGAAGATCTCCGATGACGAGTTGTCGTCTCTAGTTTCGCCTGAACCGACAGATCATGATCCCCTCTCTCCCACCTCTGCTGGGATTACTGGCCGGGTAGGCGAGCTCGGCCTTCAGCACGACGCAACGATGACCAGCCCTCCCCCTGGCTCCGCGGACGAAGAGCAAGCAGGCTCGGCACCAAAACCCGTACCTGTACCTGTTCAGACGAACTCGCCGGTAAAAGAACACCCAGAAATTATTGGGGGAGCACCGGATGACCGGCCTGCACCGTTGTTTGCAAACAGGGCGACTCTGCCTGAGAACTTGCAGGCTTCGCCGGAAGAGAGCGGCGACGGTGTCGCCGAGGGTTATGCTGGGGCTGCATCTCATGAAGGCGACACTAGCATCAGATCGGGCTCTATGAGCGGAGAAGAGGCACGATACGGTCCGGAGAGCACTGAATTACATATTGAGCTTGAGGAGGATGGATCGCCAGTGGTGGGCGACTATTTGAAGATGATGTTCATCCAGCACAAAGTCGTGCCGACAATTATTGTAAGTTATTCCCCCTGATGCTATATCAGATGATTTTCTGTGTGGCAGCCTGTGTTGATATCTCCAATAACAGGATTTCTTTTTCCGCTTCCCATGGAACAACTTTCTCCATAATGTCGTGTACGACGTTGTCCAACAAGTTTTCAACGGCCCCATGAACAGAGGTCGTAATCGAAACCTTGCATTCGACCTCTTTGATACTGGTCGGATAACGGAAAAGATTGTCGAAGGCCAAAGGCGGAGCGACAAGGCTCAGGCCGAGACCAGTATCCGGTTGGGATACATGGGGCATTTGACCCTCATTGCCGAGGAGGTGGTCAAGTTCACCGAGAGGCATCCGCCTGAGATGCTATCACAATCCGTGCTCGACAAAGTGATGCACCAAGACTGGATCACTTATGTCGAACAGACGCTTGCGGAAACGCGGGAGCGCGACAATGCCATTCTGGGCGGTGTCCGACCTGACATGTCTGTTGGTTCTCGGCAAGCAGTCATGAACGCTGTCAGTGCAGGATTCGGGGGTTCTTCAGCCCTGGCTAATGCTGGTTTGAATGGTGGTAATGGTCTTGACAGCATGGAGCTCAATCATGGCAGTACAACAAGCGGCGGGTTTAGCATCAGCGGTGGATCATTGCTTAGCGGATTTGGCAGCTCTAGTGACGAAGAAGACGAAGAAATGGAGGAAGGCGAAGAAGATGATGGTGCGCACAGGGGCTCCAACGCCCCCGGCTCTGATCATGTGGGTGAACTTTCCTTTGAAGATGTTGATATGGGTTATAGATGATGACCATGCATGATTGTCACGATCATGTTACGCCCTTTTCCTTCTTTTCTTTCTTGTGTTTACTTGCTTCTTCTTTTTCCCTTCATGGTCCCACCATTTCTTTTCGTTGCGGACTTTTGATTTTTCTTTTCTTATCTTTTGCCGCATCTGTACAACATACTTGAGACATACCCGTGGCATCGTATCATATCTTCAACACCATCAGCAGCTTCAGCGGCAGCGGTGGAAGCAAAGCATACATTCTATGCACGCTCGGCGTCATCAGCATCATTAACAAGATTTACACCATTGCTTTTGCACATTTGTTTGCTTTGAGCACGATTTTGCTCTGCATTTACATGGCATTATTTTTCATGTTCAACGCATCTGCTCGTGTGTCGGATCTCACTTCTGATTTGTACTCACGCTTGAATATCTACCGTCTCGCCCACGATTGAAACCCTAGTGTGTACCTCTGCCGTCCTTTGTCGAGGCCCTCCCTTCTCATCCCCCAACTATCTTCAACCGATCAAGTATCAATTTGTAGTGTGCTCCGAACCTCGACGAGGATATCGTTTATTACATGTATAATTGCATCATTTGTACTTGGTCCGAATCTTCCCTTTTATCGGCTAAATCTCTCTTGCCTTCAATAACCCTCGCGCCTTTTTATTTGCTTAATGGCCCGTATAATCAAACCTGCACCTGCACTGAGCAAGACCCTGCTAACGATTGTGGTGCTCAAAGTCTGAAAGGGATGAAAGCGAGTCGACGCCATCCGCTTCCAAAAACAAGTACAAATCCGCAGCAACTTACGCTTCACTGTTACCTTCATTATTCTCTTCCAGCTCTAACAAGGACAACTCCAACTCGCGAGACGATGATGACGATGACAAGAATTCCGAGGCCATCCCCTTATCACTTTACTCGTCGCCTACGAAAAAGGATGTGCCCGCCAACGCGACGGCTACAGATTCTGGAAACGGCAATATAAGTGATTCCATCTCATTCGGTCCTTCGCCGAACCTCAATCTTTCGTTAAACCTCAACATTCCTCCCTCACGAGCACGTAGACAACTCGCTCTGCAACTGGCCAAACGACAACAGCGCGAAGCCGAAGCAAACGCCCGCCGAGAAGGAGGTGAAGGCCCGTCAGAAATAGAAACCGAAGCAGATCCCGAGGTCTATGCCGACGCCGAAGCGGATGCCGAAGCTGAAGGCGGAATCGAAGGCGACGACGAGCGCGAATTCGACGAAGCACGCAAAGTAGACAAGAACTTTCGCCGGAAAAAGACCAGATGGGGCTTGGAACGGGAGCCTTCGCCTTATGAAACTGGCGATGTCTTGGAGCATGACAATGACAACACCCACCCCGACCTGGCTCATGCGTCAGGCGACAGCAACGCAAGTACCAGCGGCGAAGATACCAACGGTGAGGATGATGATGACGATGATGACGACGAGGACGACGACGACGAAGAGGGCGAAGAAGTCATTGTCGGGTTTCAAGGGCCAAGAGATTGAATGGAGTAGCTGCTGCACTGGAAAGGTTAATGCGACGAATTGACGATTTCTGTTTACTATCTCATCCTCTCTAAGCATTACCGCGGGGTTATCTTTATCGCGAGTGGGTTCTTATTCATATCAGCGCTGGGGCGGATATCTGGGAAGCACTTTTTGTTAGAAAAATGGGAGAACGGAGCACAGACTACTGCAGGAACTCATGGCAGGCGCGATGATTTTTTCTCAAAGACGACAAGAATGTTGCCGGCCACTCTCCACACCACACCCGCCTTTTGCAACTTTCTTTGTCAGGACCATTAGTGGGACTGCCTAGACTGAGTCGATACCTCTAACCCACCTACGTTCATTGCGTTGATCCCAATGATCATAACTTTCATAAGCTATTTTTCATCTCATATTATTTCAAACATCTAAATGGTTTATGCATATCCAATTTATTTATTATTTTCTCATCTGCTTGCTTTTTTCAAACATTTATTGTTATTTTTATTTTATTTTTTTTCATATCGCATGAGTCATGATATCCTTATTGTCATCTTTCTTTCTTTTTTATTCTTATTGCCGGTGCTTCAACTACGATTGCTATCGTCATCTTTTATTTATTCTTATTGGTATCATTGCTACTATTACTTAATTTCACCATTTGACATACATGATCTTCCCTTGTTTTCTTGTTTTCTCATGCTCACATACTTCTTCCTGCTCTCCCCCTCCCCCCTCTCACCCTCGCTCACTCTCACTCTCACTCTCACTCTCACTCTCACTCTCACTCTCACTTTCACTCTCACTCGCTCGCTGCTGCTCTTCAACATGATTGCACGAATCACATTTTTAGCTCTTTGCATGGCTTAGTAACTTAGTTTTATTTATCATGTGGTAATTTTACTATATTCTTAACATGATGAAGTACACAGATCTACAGAGCTCGTGCAAAGAGAGTACTTGTCCTCATCCATGTTTCAAACACAACATAACAAGAGTAATTAGATCTATACTCTAGTCTCCGATTGTCATTATGCACTTAACTTATAGGAGGTATATGCATTATTCCTTCGGACAAGTACGATTTATAGGACGAGACTTTACCTATGACGGGAGGTCCATGGAGGGAGGGAGGGAGGGAGGGAGGGAGGGTAGTTAGGTTTAGGTGTGAATACCCTGTTCCTGTTACTAGAAAACAGAAGAGACTGGCAGACTGGCAAGTATGACAGAGCGGCAGCATTAGTGTAAGTCATCACTTACTGTGCTTTTCTGTAAACAGACAGAGGCACACGTACGATAGAAAGGAGGAAAAGAACCCAAAAGAAGGAAACAAAAGAAACAATAGAGACAAAAAACTCGGTTGTCCCCCAGCTATTCATGCAAGATAAGCGAGACCAGCCAGAGCCAGAGCCAAGAAGTAAACTCTAACAAAAAATGTCCTACAGAACGCTCAATGAGCGGGGAGAAAAAAATAAAATAAAAGAACGAGAACCCGTGGGGGTTGGAGGGAGGGATGTCTACTATAAAAAAATACGTAGCTGAGTGCACAGTTCGCCTGTTCGTCTCTCACTCTTTTTAACTTGGCAAGTATTATTTGCTGGCGCAGTTGCTGGCTGCCAAGTTTTGGCCATGGTTCTGCTGTTGGTAAAACCGGGTATTCCCTGGAAAAACTACGACAAGGAAGAAGAATAACGAGTTGAGCGATGGCCCCGGAAATTCGTGCTGCCCCTAGAATGGTCGGTCATTGGATGGAGAAAACGGAGATTTGAACCAAGTTTTCCAATTTCGATTCGATTCAGTTTTGGAGAAATGATTTAAATGTCGCGTATGCGGGTTATTTCGGTTCCTGAGGTATTTTGGTTCCTAATAATGGGTCCATGGTTATTGACAAGCTTGGGACAGCGGGTTCTTGTGCCGCCAACTCTGGCGACCCCCACGGGTTTTTCTTGTGTACAGGGGTCCTGGTCAGAGAAGTCTTTGACCCCCGCTTAGCTGGACTATTGGCCCACGGGTCAGTAAATGAGCCAAGCACACGCCCCAACCCGAGTAACCAGAAGTCGGGTTGTTTGATGCTCGCAAACGCCCTTGTTCGGGCGGATGGAACTGACGACAGCGCTGTGCAGATGGCAGATCTCGAGGGATCTGAAAATGGCAAAAGGCAATGAATGTCACTCGGGGGCGATTCGTGTCACAGACCTGGTGAGAATGTTGGGGCAGTAGTATGTTCCGGCGGTTCACACTGGAGGTTGTTTCTGGCAGTTTCTGCTTACCAAGTGCGTCCCGAGATCACGGTTCTCCATAGCCAAAGTCAAGTTAGTACATGATCTACCAAATCGAGACAGTTGCATGGCATAGCAAAGTCCGTGTTGCTATTCAAGAGTGAGGCGAACCCTGGTCTTTTTCAATGTGCTGCCTGTTCTAAGAAGGCCCAACCTAGGTCAATATAAGAGTGCGTGGGTCTCGAGTACGCCGAGATATTGATTTGGTCCCCAGCGCGTTAGTGCCCTCCAACAAATCAGCTGCAGCCAGGGTGTTGGGACGAGGCCGAAGATGCAATCGAGTTGCATTTCATGCCTCCTCCGCAATACCATCCCTATTTTGCAAATCCTGGCAGTGTAAGAAATCATCTATTTTGGCCAAGTCGCTGGCCATTTCCTAGGGTTCTCGCAAAGCGGCTAGCTGTTGTTGTCAATCTCGTCTCCCGCATGAACGGAACACCAAGTTGACAATTTAAAACTCCGCTACTCGATCAGAAGCTATGAAGCGACGGCAGACTCCAAAGCTGGCGTAATTTACTATTAGCTGATATGCGGCACAGACGTGATGACACTTTGGAAGTCATGAATTCTGATCGACAAGGCTATCTTGGTTGTTGGCTATAAGCGATCGTTAAGTTATACGGTCGCGAATTGTCGTAACTGGCCCTAGAGCGTCACCAACCAGCTAACCCAGCAAGGAACCAGCCTACCAAATGGTTCGCCTCGCACTGTCCATATTAATCGAATCGACATTTTGTGGGCTAGCTAGCCCGAAGCCTTTGCCAACCTGGGGCACGTCCGCAGCCAAGCGGTGTGCATCTGCGCCGGACACCTTGTGGCCTTGCAGTAGTCTCCTTTCTCGGTCCTCGCATTCGTAGTAAGGGATCTGAAATTCTGTCTTCAATGCACAAGCCTCGCTGCAGACGCACGGCCCGGCCTATTGTAACGGCTGTTGGAACACGTCGGAGCGTTCAAATTGGTGTTGGCCGCAACTCTACTGCTGGTCAGTAATAGATATCAGAACCAGTGATTCATTATCTGTGCAAGGCCCTGACACCATTAACGCAGTTTCTGCTTTTGAAAAACATATGCATCCGTATAGCAGGAGTAAAAGACACCGTCCTGGTCGAGTAATCATGTTCCATAGAGGAAGAGTCAGTGACAAGAGCACAGTCCAACGTCCAACATTAAGTGAAGAGATGCTGCATAGAATCTCGAGACGGCAAGATTAGCGATTCATTGAGGTCAGAGGCTACGGAGAAACAACCACAGATATGGAGAGCAATAGGGATAGAAGTGAGGGAGAACCCAGAAAGCCCAGGCTCGACATCGAACGACGTAATGATCAATCTTCATTCCATTGTATTACCCTTTCTGCACGGATGAGCCATTTTGGGCCGGGAGAGAACGAAAGCTGTAGAGCTGAGAGATTTAGTGTCGGTCGCAACTGAGATATTTGGTTAGCATCTTGTCTAGCACAATGAGCCCGAAGCCATGGGAGAACGAGGCTTTGTTACCAGGTACGCAAAGAGTGTCCCCTGGATTAGTTGAAGGGTTAGGGAAGATCGGCTCCGATTTCTCTTCCATAGCTTTTTCTGTTCTCTGCTTTACATGAGCTGCAACAAGAGATGCATGGTAGGCGTCGGACACCGTAGACATGCAATTGTCCTCAACTAAAGTTGGTTGATCATGCTTGTTTCGCTCGAGGAGGATTGGACAACAGTTATGCAAAAGTTAGGTATATCAAGGTATGGAATTGTTTGTTAATTCTGCTCTGCCAGCACTGTAGGAACTATACCTGATTCACAAGCTCTCTTAGGCGGGGCTTGATTCAACTTGCTGCTGTTCATCGCTCTCCAGAACTGTATTGTACTTTTCTCGTTGGAACAGCACCATATCTGCTCTGAAATGATGAAAAGGAAGTCGCATACTTGTGTGACCTCTATCCACCAAACGCATTCCGATCGAAGACATGACGTTCGATCAAATTTCCTCTTCTAAGTCCGCCACGCGACAACGTGCATGTCTCTTTCCGTTGCAGTACAACTCGGAATTTGAAAACATGGCCTCCGTCTCATGTGGCTACCATAGCACACGAGAAACAGAGCCCCTTCCCGTTGCAGACAGCCGGCTAGCTGAGTGTTCTTGACTTCCAAGCCTTTTGTCGAAGCCAGGTAGTTCTACGCATCTGCTTTGGGTCATTTCAGCGCTGTGCAGTACGGGTTATAATAATGTCTTATATAGCATCATCTATCGGGAGTTTATTCTATCATGTCCTGGATATGGGAAAGATGATGGACCGAAAACGAGATCTCACTTTGTTCGTGTGACGGGCAGCAGAACTGCAAAAAGGGGCGGATCCGTGCAGGTGCCCGGCGACCTACAGGGAACATGTACCGGTACGGGATGCACCACCGACAGCTAACCACAAAATGAGGTATAAAGTACTTGGAGGCTTCGGCAAGGATGATAACCTGGGTGACCCTCAAGTGGCCCGGGCGCAGGGTCCCTTTTAAGCAGCGAGCGAAAAAAACTTGAAAAAGCTTTAAAGGTACGTTAGTCTTTCGTTAGCCCTCGGGCCATTTTCTGCCAGAGGACGATCATCAATCGGAGCGTTAATTATGTGTGAAGATTACAGGCTTCATGACTGTTTACAGAGACAAAACAGTATAATTAGTCAACGGAGAGACCCCACGACGATTGACCAAAGCAGTGGACCAACATGCACCCTGCACTTGTTCTCTCCTATTTTCTTGTGCGAAAACTTCGGCAAAAGTCCTCTTCTCGATTTCCCGCTAAGCAAACTCTTTCTCCCCTCGTGCTCCTCTGCTCCGGCACTAAACTAATCCCGGAGCCATTTGGTGACTCCGTCTCTGTGCTATTGCGCACTAATTCCCTTCCTTTTCTCCTCTTCTGCATCTTGGTCCTCTACGCCTCAAATAATCTTCTTTCGCGGTCTCGCTTTTGCTTCTCCCCCTCGTCATAGGACCTTAATTCTGAGCCGTCCACTTTGTGGGGTTAATTCTAGACCTACAAGGAAGCTTTACTTGATCAATCAATCTCATGTTCGTTCGCTACATGCTTCTGGGTCTAGCATACACACCTACCTTGCCCTCCCCTTCTTTGTTTTACCGTGTCCCCACCCCAAACCTGGTCAATTGCCCATGTCCTGCTCCGATGCTTGTCATTTCACACTGTTGTACCGTCATCGGGACCACTACATTATTGGGTGTCGCTCCTCTGCCCAATTATTGTTGGCCGATACTGGTTTTGCTCGAACCATGTTGTGGGCCCGCCTCGATCCCTCCCATCCTCTCTGCATCTGGCAACCATGCTCTGATCTTACAATACAGTACATAGCAAAGTACCTTGATATTACCTTTCCATTACATCTCCCCCATAAGCTGCCCGCACATCAGAACACGATAGCTAGTGCCTGACGAAGGACGCCACTGGCGCCCGCGGTGCTGAATTGCCGATGCGGCTTGTTCGACCGGGGTGCCACTAATTCAATGATGCACATCACAGAGAGAACCAGTGCATGAAATGGGTGTGGGTGGGTGTGTGCGCATGCAGAACATGTGGATCTCAATTCTCGCCCCGTCGCCTTTCAGTCTGCCTCGCCCTCTCCCCTGTTCCATGATCCGAATGGTCCGACCCAATTTATGATCCCGCACCACGGACCTTGGCTCGTTGCGCGTCAGCTTCTCCAGGTCGCTCGCGCTTTGTTGATCTGGTCGGACCATACTAATTGGACCAAAATTTTTGCTGAAGCAGTCCTGGAATGTTTTGTATGTTTGATTTTACCTACCTTCTTCTCTCGTTCTTTTCGATTTACATCTTTTCTTGAAGACGTTCTATCTCCAATCTTGCCGTCTCTTGTCTTTTAGCTATTGGATAGTAGGGATATCCCATCAACCGCGTGACACCTTTTGCGGCGTGTCCCCGGAGATTCGAATGTTAATACGTGAGCGCTTGCATTTTGACTAGCCTTTGAGTCCAATTCCTCATCGCGCTCGCAGCCAGCCTGCAGCTGATGCACGCGTAGATACTGGAGGACAGGATATTGAATTGAAGTCTGCCAGTGGTGTCCCTTTCCACAGCTCTTCTTTCGCCTTCGCCGCTTAAGGGAACCAGCGCGTGAGGTAACCAAGGTGCGAGGGTCTGAATTGTCGAAAATTAAAAACGTGTCTCTCGTGGCGGCCTGTCGATGCCCGTCATGGGAGTCTGACGCGACCCGAAGCCACGAGATCCGCACGCAAACCCAAAGAGAAAAAAAGACATCGGCCCTGCGCATCCCTTGCCCGTTGCGTTTCCCTTCTGTCCAGTCATTTTTCCGTGCTCCGCATGCGCCAACCTCTGAGGTGGGCACATTGGCATTCTTTCTTCTGCGTTGGTAATTCCAGCGAGCTATAGCACCCAACTAGGGACACCAATTGCGCGTTCTGCAAAGACGACGAATTTCGTCCCCTTCCTTTTCGCGGGAGAGCCAGGCCAGAATCGAAGGCTGCTAGTCGGTGCTACTGCGTAACGTCTCCCCCCTCCAAGAAGAGAAGGCAGCTCTCGCACAGCTCCCCCAATTCCCTCACTCCTCAAATCATCTTCTGGTCTCGTCTCGTCTCGTCACCATTGGCACATTTAGCCCACACAGTCCATTTCACTTCCCCACACCAAACCCTTTTGGAGAAAGGGAAGGAACGAAGCACGCTTTCTAAACCAAAAATTATTATTCTTCCTCTTGCAAATTTCTTTTCGGCCTTTCTTCATTGGCTCCTATAGAGGAAGGCTCGTGTGGGCTTCACCTTGTATCCATCAAACCCCCAATTTCTTGTCGCATCGACAAGCGACTTGAAGAGAACCAAGACTCAAAAAACCCAAAGAAAAAATAAATTAAAGGAGCACGCGAGTCTTGGTCTCTTCTTTGAGGTTCTTCATCGAAGCCCGTCGTTTGTCCTTTGCGGAGGTGCCGAGATAAAGCGTTGAAGCGCCAGCTTAAGGTCCATTCGCCCAATTTTCCAGTTTGAACTTGGGCTGACTGGGGTGAGACTCGGACCGAGAAATTTGGCTCGAATAGTTTAAGGCTCGCTATTCACTACTGTAGGTACAGTCCGCCGGACTGCTTTGCGGCCCACGCCTCTTAGCGTTCATTGAACGGTTATCTTTTAGGGTAACCGCCATCATCCACCGTTGGATGATCCTTTGAGAATCGGTCATTTCCATCTACGGCCATTGGCCTTACGACGCATGCACTCTCTTCATCTCAGGTTTCAACTCGTTGATTCATCCTTGAGTCTCAGCGTCGGTCTCTAAGGACAACTTCGTCGACTTAAGCCAACTCGGACGTAACTTTGTTGCCGGCGTTCAGGGCGCATTGAAACCCTCGTTTCTCCGTCTTGGGATCACTGGTTTGGATTGGTTTTTGCCCACGTTGGCCAGCGGAGCAGATTTCCAGTGACGAGGGTGGAGACAAACCCCTGGATTTTATTCTTGGATTGTGCGTCGTTTTTGGAAAGCTTCGATCTCTCGTTCAATCAAACCGAAGAACTTGGCGTGCGCAGGACGCCGCTTCAACCTTGGACGAGCCTGCCTTCATCAACTTCAGTCTTCGCCTTTCTGGATCTTGGATGCCTGTGGAGGTTCTGCACCTTCTTTGCGTGTCTTTGCGCTGATCTAAAAGCGGTGTCCCGTCCCATCTGGCTTCGACCAAGGCTTCGTCTTTTAACTTGGATGACGATCTGATGCCAGAATTGGACGGCCACCTTGATGAACGCTCATACGTTCGTCGACGCAGGCTCCTCGAGGGTCGTGCTCAAAAGGTGCGCCGTCATCCTACCGTCTTAGGAGTCTCTCCATCACCTGGCCTGGACCTGGATTGTGACTGACGATGCGAATCTGCAGCGATGATTACGATCTGCGTATCCGGCAGCAACCGGAGCGCGCTCGAGTCGCAGGGCCCAAAGAGAAAGGTTGGTCCATTCTAGACAGCGGTCGCATTGTTGACTGTAGTGGGGCACCAAGATGTATCAAGATGGCTGAATGCTAGATAGATCGGAAACCTGTCGATCCTCCCCCAATCATTCAGCTTCGGATCAGAGATGAATCCGATCCTGCCCAGTAAGTTCAAATCAATTGCGACGTCGCCTCAAATGCTTTCCTGGCGCCTAGAGTTGTGCTGATTGGAGCAGAAACTATCTCCAAAGCCCATATTACTTTATGTGTTGCAACCTGTTCGATGCCAGCGAGGATCGTCCCGCAGAGTCTCCACAGAATGCCCTGGCAGGAACGCTGGTCTCATCTCTCCATCGGCTCAAGGACATTGACAACAGCGGTAAGACTCGTCCATTTTGGTGCCCTTCAGAAGTAATTTTTCAAGGCTTTAACTGATCCCTCCTTCTCAAGATGGGGGCTTCTTTGTCTTCGGCGATCTGTCGGTCAAAATGGAAGGCGAGTATAGGTTGCGATTCAGCCTATTTGAGATGCTCAAGTGAGTTGCTTTTGCATGGCGAGAAACGCTGAAGTACCATATTTCTGACCTTCCTAACAGGACTGAAGTCGTTCACATCAAGTCGATCGTCTCAGAAACGTTCACAGGTCTGAATCCATTCTGTCGTACTTGGAGGAGCTTTGTTGCTGACAAGGGATCAGTCTACTCTGCAAAGAGTTTCCCAGGGATGTCTGAATCGACGTTTCTTTCTCGGTCTTTTGGTGATCAAGGCGTAAGGCTCAGGATTAGAAAGGAGCCGCGAACGTTGCTGTAAGCACATTCACCGTTGCTTTATTCCCTTGTCGAGGTGCACGATCAAACTGACCCATTCACTAGGAGGAAGCGTCCACCAACAGCTGGAATGCGGCCAGAGGAATTTCCTCGTGCTTATCCTCTCCAGGGACCATTTGACGCAGCTGCTCAGTTTTCTCCGTTTCCTGGAACGGCGATGGGGGCGTATGTTCCGACTGGTATGCGGGATTATCCTACTACCTTTGCAGAGCCCTCCACGAAGCGACAGAGGACATCAGCAGACGTGAGTACCCAGGACATTTATGCGAGAGATCCACGCTACGGCCAACGCGTGTACCAAGACCCTCAAAATCCCTATGCGGCATATGCACAACCAGGTGCTACACAAGGAGGATACGGTTATGCGCCTGCTCCCTATGCTGCGCCAACAGGGATGCCAGAGCACTCGTACCGCTATCCACCACCTGTATCCTCGTCAGTTTCCTCGCCCTATGGATCACCACGTACGCAGTCCACCGTACGTTCGCCATCTGGCATGGCTCCCACTTACCAGCCCTCTCGCTTGTCGTCGCAGTCGTACGCTGGAGGCGCTCAATACCCCTTGCAGGTTCCCCAACTGGCTGACCCGAGTTCCCGTCAACCCTCTCAAGCATATGACCCTTCGTATCTAAGCGGACGGTCACTACAATCTACCAGCAACGCGCCTACGCCGTCTGGTGGGGTAACTCGGATCATGACTCCCCAGAATAGTTATGCTGCCGCAGGAGCGCAAGGTATGGCCCCTGCAATGGCTCCACCGGCTACGCAGCAGCGGCAATCGACGACGCAACAGCAGCCTCCATTTACTACAGTGTTACCGCCGCTGCAATCTTCGGGCGCTTCCATATCCCCTGGCCCATCTGCTTCTCGATCCATGGCTGGTTCCATGACACTACCACAAGCTTCAAACGTTGCAGGGCTTCCCGGAGCGGCAATAAGTGGCACCCTTCCGTCGACTGGCACAGGACGTGAGCGCTATGCGTCTGGTGCAGGTGCTGGAACGGCACAAGGGTTTGATCCGGCTTCCTCATCGACCAACCCACCGGGACCATTCTCTTGAAGGGGTTTCCTCATGGCGACCGGCTACCATGTTGGCGTATTTGCGAAATCTTCCATTTAAAACCTTCTTAGATTTGATTCCCAGGATTTGCTTGCTTTTGTTTTCCTTGGAACTCGAAATGATCTCCCAGCTGGTCTATGAAACGAGACATCAAAAGTTTTGATATTGTGGGTTTTTGTGGATTACCTTTTGCTGCACATGTACACTGGCAAGGGTTGAGTATGCGTATTTCGATGATCGGGTGATGCAGATTTGCCAGACTCATATGGGATCATGGTTTCGAAAGATCGCAAAGCGCCACCTCTGAACGCATGAGTTTTCGCCGATCATCATCAAACTTTGGGAAAATTTGAAGATGCAGATGTCGTTCAATCATACATGAGTGATGACTAGGAACGCAGCGACATCTAGTTTTGCTCGCCTCTTTTCTTGGATGGCATGTAACAACACCATCATCGTTTTTTATAGACGTCGTGGAGCCAATTCTTGGAGTATCACGGGCGCAAAATCATTTCGCATGTATTGGGATATGACGGGAAAAAGAGAAAAAAGTTTGTTTTCTGCGCGGCTGCTTTAGGACATGTTACGATACTTGTGTCGCGCTGGCCTTGGGGACCATAATCTTTTGGGCAAACGGAGCATGCCGGCTTGGACTCGGCTTTGGTACTTGTGGGGTTTTGATCTGCATTCACAAAAGAATTAGGAAAAGTATGGGGTCAGGTAGGCCAGGGATTCAAGAAGGGCGGTAAGCGGATCAGCAAGGAAACCGGAGTCTCGGGTAAGACTACGCATATCCGTTCAGGGGGGTTTCGCAGGGATTGACTGGGGGCGAAAGCTACGGAGCAGTGATGGGAGAAAGTGCGAAAAAACACCGATCTTACATTGAACGCGGGATTCGGCAACAATAACAACGGATGATCATGGGCTGAAGGGGCGCTCGGGGCAGGTTTGGCGAGGCTCACGAGACGATGCGTCTCCTCGATACTCATCTGTCCGAAACGCGCCCTGGCCATGATTGGGTCAAAGCAATGTTGATTAGGGTTTGATGCAATAACGTGCACCAAACGCCCTCTGAGCAGAAGGCACAATGCATTGTATATGAGACTTTCCATGACTTTCGCCCGCGGAGATGATACAGAAGCTCGGCCTCGACCCTGGAACATTTACGCGATGTACAGTATCTACGACTTCAAAGCAGATCAGAAACGAAAATCAAAAACGGAAGGCTATCGAGCATGGGAAATCTTGGCTGATCGCATCTCTGTGGCCCTTTTATTCTCCCCTGGATCTTCAAGGCCATTTCGCGCGTACGAAACTGTTCTACTTTTCATTCTTGTTCTTCTTCCTTGGGATTGATAAGCTTGGGTTGCTTGGGTCTAGGTATGTTGAACTGCGAGCGAGCAGGCGACGAGCGCTGTATGAAGGCGGGGGATGATGGATGGGATTGATGATGCTGATGACGGCGACGATGATGATAATGGGCAGATGGATATATATTCCAGCTTATCGGTTTGCTTTTAGCTCTTTAGATTGGACTAGGTTCTGGCGTACCTCCGCCTTTCCTTTGCCCTTTTGTTTCCCTTTGCGAACTTTTGGATTCGTTCTTGTAAGTATTTTTTTGGGACTTTGTGCCGATAATCTTCCCCTTTTCCTTTCCTTTGCTTTCTTTCCTTACCTTATTCTTCTCTGTATGATACTTTATCCTTGGCTTTTTCACATAATTGATACTATTGTACGTTGGTGTCGTCGTACGTCGACTTGTCTCCTTGCCTGCTTGTCTTGCAGGCCTTTGTTGTCGATGTAGAAGGATCGTTCTCGAATGATACTGTATGGTTGCGCAGGAGAGTATTTGTCGTGAGGGTTTTCTTTCTTCGTCATGCGCGTTTTTCGTCATGGGGGCGGATGCAAGACTTCGTTGTTTGTTGTTCGTTGTTGTTGTCAAACGGCTTGAATGGGACGTGACAAACCAGCTGGGACAGGGCTGGGGCGCGAGGGCGTAGAAGAGTGGAAAAGAGAGTTTGTGCGGTACCATGGTTCGAGTGAAAATCGGTTTGCGGAAGCTCCGTTGCACCCCCCAGCCTTTTGGGTCGTTTTGGTCGCAAAACCTCACTAGGGGGGGTGGACCCCGGTGCAGGGGTTTCGGATCACGTGTTCCTACAGTACTCGGGCGCGGAAAATCCTAGGTTACCTGTCATCGGCTTAAACGGGGGATGATGTCTTTGCTTGAGATGATTCAACAACTAAGCAATACTATATATATATATATTAAATCAGTGGGCTAATAGCAGGTGATAAGATATATATATTTTATGTAAGTATTATATAATTTAATTGTTTGGTTGTTTTTTTTTTTTTTCCTACTTAAGGCTTGATACTACTTGCTAGTAATATACCTGGATTTTCAAATAAAACTAAGAAAAAACTGAAACAAAAAAAAAAAAAAATAGTTAAACAAACATTGCATGTTTTGGTGAGGCTACCCGCTACCGGAATGGGTAAATATTGGTAACCTCCAACTGAGCATAATAAAGGGGTGTAGATTCTTGACATTATATAAGGTCTGCTTTACTATATATATATCATACTTAATAACCTTATATAAATGCCAAACTTTTGGACTGGTATGTCTTTATGTGTCATGTAACTGTGAATTTTCGAAAAGATTGAAAAGTCTAAGATGTTCTAGAGAGATAATTAAAGTACAATAATAAATATAATGATCACAATTACAAAGCTAAAAACTTCAGTGCAGTCGGATTTTTTCAGCCTGTTGGACTGACTGAGACAAATAATAATTCTCAATTTAGATACTGAGAAGTGTACAGTCATCTTTCCAATTAAGAAGGCAGTGTTGCGCGTTTTAAAAACATGGTATCAAGGACAACGTACATGCATCACGAAACGTAGAAATTCTCGAGCAGCCTAGCGGTTTAGTTTATCCATTCCATCAAGGTCGGATGAGCGGTGAACGGTGAACGGTGAACGATGAACCATCCAGCAGTATGCAAGTAAGCAAGGTTTTAAAAGGGAATATGGTACGCCAAATTGAGAACCTAAAATACCATGGGAAGCGGCATGTCGAACAGTCGAAGAGAAAACAATCTTCTAAAGATACGAAAATGAGCGGTTGACATATTCCCACCAACTCATCCTATAAACCTGATATGGCAGAGTCTGGTTGGAATACTCCTCTTCCAATCGCGCTACACGGATGAGTTGCTCTAGCCTATTCTTCTGCACGATGGCCTGTAGACACACCACAAAAGCATACAGAATGGCTGAACCAATGTACACTGCAATTTTAGGGAACTCATTGTCCCTGTAGCGAACAAGCATGCATAGGAGAAGAAGCGGGGCGGCCAAAATTATTGCCATTTTGCGATGCTCCCCGTTAAGTAAAAGGTTCTGTGTTTCATTAGAACCTGTATACCTAATCTGAAAAGAAATCTTAAAAAAATTTTCTTCATGAACCAGGGCATTTCATACCTCATCGTATGATCTAAAGTGGTGTTGGATAGAAAGATAGAAAAATGCGGCTATGGGGTCAGGCCCAAATACGTCCTTGAAGGACTCGCGAGAGCCGTCTCTCAGCGAAAGAATGTGCAAAAAAGGTCGGTTCGCCATCCGTGTTGCGTCTTCGATCTCCAGGCCTTGCTCGCTCAGCAGAAAAGTGAAAACAAAATCTCGGATATGGCATGGGTGGCTGTCTTTCGCGGGCGGGGTAAGGGTGGAAAGGTACTTTCGGCACTCCCGACGATGAGAATTCAAGAGAGTTAGTTTGTCTGACTTTAGGAGCGAAGGGTCATTGCGTCTTTTTTCTTCGTCGTCGTCGTCGTCGTCGTCGTCGTCGTCATCGTCTTTTATGTCTTCTTTTTCTCTCCCCTCCTCCACAGATTCTATGAGTTGCGCTGTCAGAGTAATAACGTTAGCAATACGGAACCCACAGAAATTTAGACAGTTCCACAGGAGGGAATTGTTCTTGTGACGTATATCCAAGCCCGAGTACAAAGTGAAGAAGAAAGTTCCCCAGTCAAAGACAAATAAAGGAGTCAAAGCATTGGAGCATCTGGCGGGGAATAGAAGCTCTGGCATGGATAAATTTTGAACGAACAAAAAAGACTTCAATACTAAAGTGAACAACTCGATATATGAATAGGGCTGTATCATAATCTACTCACAAAGCTGTGTAGACTTTTCGTCAATGTCAGACTCTTGATCGATGAAGGTAGAGCCGGACATGATGGTGTCTCTGTAGATGTCCAGCGTTAAGAAAAATCAAAGAGAAAGCAAATGAGCTCCTTTTCTGGAATTGTCCTTCTCTCTGGTGGTAGAGATGGTTTCCCTCGGCAGTATACCTGTACTGTTGGTGATTTATGATTAACGACACCGATCGTGCTGTCTAAGCCTAGGCTCGGAGGGTTGACATTTATTTGAAATGAAAATCGAAAGAGCTGATGCTTCGTGTCCTTTTGGTCTGACTCGGTTTAGCGTCCTGATGAGCTGCGAGCAGACGAAAGCGGATGGAAAATATATTTATTTGAATATGAGCGTGTGGCTGAAGAAAAGCCCACAGCCAATGATGCAGGATTGCAGAGGACCTTCATGAAACAGAGAAGGTTCCACGGAAAACAAGAGGAGTGAACAAAACAGATACTGGATCATATAACAGAGAATATCTCTGCAACCGAAGGAAAGATGATATGGTTGTGATTACGTTAATAATTACGTACAACGGGCGTTAGATTTTCCATTGAAATGAGACTTCTCATTCATGAGGGCTGAGAAGGACATGATGGCTCTTTATAGATATCCAGCGTAAGTCAAGAAAAAATAATTGAAGCGCTCTTCTCTGGAAATTTGTCACGCTCCGGTCGGTGTTTCTCTTGCGGGTAGAGCCTAGAGGACGTTCTCTCCAGTTATATAAATTATTGTCAATTATGCTAAAAGGTGCCACCTATTCTGTCCAATCTTAGATCTGTAATTGTCTGTGGTTGAGAAAGCTGGAAAATATTATCCTTGTTCTTTTTATCTGGGGAAGAACGAAGGGAAGTTGATGCTTCGTGTCCTTTCAATAACCTGACAGAATTAGGTTTCTTCGGTCAGCCCAGACAAGAATGTAGATTGTGGACGGAAGCGGAAGGAGGAAGAAGTTGGTACAACGACTATTTTTTTTATTACCATATGTGAGTATATGGCTTTTTGGACAGGATAATAACTCCAACTTCTAGAAAACAGCGATGAAAAGGAGAATTCACGGTTTCAATATGATAGGGCGTAGGGCTCATAGAAGACAGGGGATAGCAATGTTGTTCTAGAATCTTATTCATCTAATCTGCTCCAGTATTGATTTTTTTCCCTTCAATGTGAAGTGCTGAGAGGACGATGAATATAAGTCGTGCCAGACAGCAGAGCAGTAAATGCAGAAAGGTAGTGCATAAGAGGGGGAATAATAAATGCACAGTTATGAATTGACACCGGTGCACTGCAGCAGAGTTAGCAGTGGATTAGCCGAGCCCACTAAAATTCAGGCACTGTTAGTGTACAGCTTTAAGCAAAAAAAGACGTGTTTTACCAATGTTTTAGCGGGTTTTATTCTGCTGCCTATCAGATGACGACATGCTGCACATCATGTACAAAGCACTTCTATCGCTCTATCATCTCTCTGAGAGCTCAAGCAAAGCCATGATATTCAGCAATCCTAATTCGCGACCTGGTGACCTGGTGAGGAGGAGCGAAGAGATTTTGCCTTTTATTTTGGATTGGTAAGCTCCCCCGCATTTGCTTACCTTGAAGCTCCGACAATTTGCCCCCTCTCTGCCGCCAAGGTGCTAAACAATCGAGTTTATCGCCGATACACCAAATCCCCGAATACAACGATAATCAACGGAGATGGGCCTATCGGCAAGGGGTTAACTCCGATGAGTTGTCGACTACGCAATTGACATTACAGTACTAACGCCACGACGACTACTCGTATATATTCAGGGTCAATCGTCATTCTCTGTTCTTCCGCAACGATCGGTACTTTTCAAACTTCGCTATATGCGCTTCAGCATCTCCCCAAGGGCGCTGCACAACATCAAGCCATCTCACGTCACCAATCATTTCACGTCAAGCAGGGGAATAATTACCTTTTCCAAGCTCGCTGCCAGCCAAAACACCGTTCCGAGCCCAGCTGTCCAAACTGAACCAAGACCACTCACAAACCCATTCATTCTTCATAGCACCACGGATCAATCAACTCGTACATTCTCCACAACAACTACAATGTCGTCAGAAAATAAAATGGAATACACGCGCCTCGGCAAGTCCGGCCTGAAAATTTCAAAGGTCATTCTGGGCGCCATGTCCTTTGGCAGTCCGGACTGGCAAGGATGGGTTTTGCCCGAGGAGGAAGCCCTGCCATTGCTCGAGCATGCGTATAAGGTTGGACTGAACACTTGGGATACTGTATGGTTCAAAGCTCCATATGCATGTTATTACTCGTATGCTGACCGTTGACTCAATACAGGCCGACGTCTACTCGAATGGCAAGTCGGAGGAAATTATCGGCAAGGCGCTCAAGAAATACTCAATTCCGCGAAGCAAGGTCGTCATTCTATCAAAATGTTACTTTGGTGTCGATCCGACGGGCGCGCAGCCACCCATCAGCGCCTCGTCCACCAACGACGGCGACAACGTCAATCAAGTTGGCCTGTCGCGCAAACATATCTTTGACGCCGTCGACGCCAGCGTTCAGCGACTTGGCACTTACATTGACGTACTCCAAATTCACCGGCTCGATCGCGACACCCCGCGTGAGGAAATCATGAAGGCTCTCAATGATGTCATTGAGAGCGGAAAAGTCCGATATATTGGTGCTTCATCCGTATGTTTCCTCCCTTCATTTCTCCATAAGTTTCTTCAAATTTCATTTCAGTATCTTCGCCGGCTGGTGCATTCTCGAGGTCCCTTTCACTAGATCCGCAACCCATCGAGTACATGAAGGAGGCTCTGTGCACACAAATTTATTAATTACTATGATACAATACAGATGGCAGCGTGGGAATTTCAGACTCTCCAGAACATTGCCTCTAGACACGGATGGCACCAATTCATCAGCATGCAGAACTACTATAACCTCTTATACCGCGAAGAAGAGCGCGAAATGATCCCCTACTGCCGCGACACCGGGGTCGGATGTATCCCATGGTCACCCATTGCTCGTGGCGTCCTGACCCGTCCTTGGGCCACGCGCGACACGAAGCGCGAAAAGACGGACAACTTCCTCAAGACGCTCATTCGCAGCCGCGAAAATGACATTGACAAGGCCATTGTCGATCGGGTAGAGCAAGTCGCCAAGAAACACGGCGTGTCCATGGCCACTGTTGCTACCGCCTGGGTCCTTTCCAAGTCGGGCGTCAACCCCATTATTGGTCTCAGTAGCAAAGAGCGCATCGACGAGGCCGTCAAGAATGCAAAATTCAAGCTGCCTGATGAGGATATTCAATTTTTGGAAGAATCCTATCTGCCTAAACCGGTAACGGGATACTGAGGAAATAGTATTAAACTCTGTGACTAGAGGCAGTTTTTACGACAGCGGTAATATGCAGTAATATAACAAGCAAAATTACACCTTCACGGCTTGATTTATCTCCCTAGCACGGATGAATAATATGAAGATGTGCAGCAAGGAATATTGTATTATGTGAGTTATTCATGTGATTTAATCGTTCTATCCTGTACGGCGGAAGGAGTTTAATGAATCAGCGAGGAAAATAATAAATTGCTTTCATTAATTCACCACTAAATGACTAGAACCGTGGGATGGAAAGCTATTCATGAAGGGAGGAAACCCGTTCAAACTGTCTGATCACCTTTCTAGTCCCATGATAAATCCAATTTGTTTTTGTTCTTCTCGTTCCTTTCAGTCGTTGGAGCGCCCCAACCTGACCACTTAAACCCCCTCTCATCCCGCAGCGGCTCAGCCTGCTCAGCCTGCTCTGTAGGCAGGGTTATTGCTTCTTCAGGAATCCCCACCACAGCTTCCTCCGGCGATTTTTCTTCGTCATTAGTCTCGGAATTGAGCCAGTTCTTCTTCTTGGTCTTCTTCTTCATCTTCGCTACTCCTTTTTTCTTCTTTTTGCTGGATAGTCCCCCCAAAGTGCCTAGCTCATCAGTTGCATTCTCTGGGGTGGTGAGTTGAAGAGCTTCTGGCTCTGGTGCCGGTTCAGGTTCAGGTTCTGACAACAAAGCCGGGGCCAGTATCTCTTCAGCGTCATCCTTAAGCGGAAGTGATGCTTCTTCTAGATAGTCGTCAATGGCCTTTTCCTCGGCTGGTTCTGGGACTTCTTCTGAATAGTCGTCAAAGCAAACCGGCGTATCCTCAACTGTTGGTTCTTCATCTTCCGGCGAATCTTCCGTAACTGGTATTGGCTCATTGACATCTTCGACCACGTCTGATGTCGGTGCTTGTTCTGAATAGTCCTCAACCGCCACGGCCGGCTGCTCATTAGAGGGCTCTTGCTCAACTGTAGCTGCATGTTCATCTTCGTGATCTTTCCCCTCTTCCTCATTCTCTTCAAAGGCTGGGAAAATAAAATCCCAATGTAGGCCATTCCTTGAGGGCAACGGGGCGCGACTCATGAGGCTAACAATCCTTGGCAGTCGTTGCTGGGCGACAGACGTGAACTTGGCGTCGCCGAGGAGGGTTATTATATGATATGCCGTATACTTCTCCAGCCATTTGGACAGGGGATCCTCAACATCAAGATGAAGGACATTGAAGCATAAATCCAGAAGAGCTATGACGCTTTCCAAAGCAGCGGTCTCCAAAAGACTCAGCGACATCAGCGCATTTTCTATCTTTTGACAAGCTAAGCTTCGAAGCGGCTGAATCTGGTACGCAGTTGCGAGCTTGTACATGTGCATATGGCAGAGAAGTGGATGGTTCATGTCGGCTACCAGTCTGTCGTGCGCGTCTGGGTGTTGGCGAGACTTCAAAGACTGAATTGCTTTGGGTGACCCCGAGTATGCAGTGTAGTGGTAGCGACTTTGAGGGCTCGCATCGTGTCCATTTGTGTGGTCTTCTCTTGGTGGCGTCAGAGGTCTACCAGGTACAGTTTGATTGAGCATTGCTGCAGGTAGACGTGGGAGCTCGACTCGATCCGAGTACGAGTCTCTATACGCCCATTCGACGAAACGGACGACGATTTCCGGTGCCGCATTTTGGATTATAAAGCGTCGTCTTGTCTCGTCCAAGCTCCCCTTCCACAACGAGCAGTTGGTGTTGCATCGTTGTCGGAACAAATATTCATGGATGGGGAAGGTGTGATATGGCACACTGTCTCCGCAGACCTCAAGAATGCCAGAGGAGAGAACCCTAGACTCAAATTATCAGCCAATCGTCACAGTGACCAAAAAAATACTAATAATAATATGGAAGGGGTTTCTCCAGCTGCTGGACCCAGCTCTGCTGTTCATGCATGTTTGGGACCACTGATTAGATAGCTAACAAAAGTACGCAAGCCAGGTGATGATAATACTTACTTGGACCAAGGAAGTGATTCCGCTTCTGCAACTGCCATATTCCCAAACAAGACTCGTCGCAATAAGAAGTGAAGATATTAAATCAATATAATACGCCAATACGGAGTCACTGACACGGACTGGAAAAAATCAAAACAGCTTGGAAGGGGAGGAAAAAGAAAATCGGATTTCCAGCAAAGATATATCAAAATTCCAATGTCACAAAAGAGCGGTAAAAGCACGACACAGTATCTCGAAAGCCCCAAATCACTCCGAATGCAAGGCTGAAGCCATTTTCATGCATGCCACCCCAAAAGGCGCAAGGCAACCGGCGAGGCAACCACGCTAAAAACGCCTTTTGCAATTGGACAAACTTCTCGACAGCGAATCATATAAAGTTAAACCCCGGGGAAAGAAGTGCATGGACAAACACAGTGACACTTCAAACCAATAGAAGAAAAGTCAGTAGGACGAGGCAAAAGCAAGCACATACTAACAAATCAAATCAATTCAGCGAACCTTGTCCGTCGAGACGCGCGTGTGCGTTGGCACATGCGGGTAGAGCATGGATGTAATCGGACGGGATCTTACCATTCGATTTTCCGTATCATCTTTCCAAATGGTAGAACGCCGGTGCCGACTTTGGAGAGCATGGTGGAGGTGTGGAGAACAAACCCTCAAAGACGACTCGATGAGGGCAAACCTGACAACTAGAGGCGAAGGTGATTAATGCCTCGAGGCGATTATGTCTGAGCGTTGACACTGTACGCAATCCATCTTCCTGGGGGACGTGGGGAGTAAACGATAAAGCGAAGGCAGTACAGGATGACGAACCAAGCAATACTCGGCACTGAAAACTTGCAATTTATTCAGATATCGAGTCTCGGAACGTCCTATTAATTTTACGAAGCTATTAGCTAAATGGTAACAAATCTAGTTAAAAATTATAAATCAAAATAAAAAACAGAATTCAGGGTTATATTAAGCCAGTTTCTCTTAATAGGCACAAGCAGGCAAGGTAAGTTCAATCTTCCGCTACAGTTATACTTAGTTGAAGCTTAGTAACTTCTACAGCTGGATCCCTTATCTGGAAACAGTGATGCCACTCGCGAATGGGCCCCAGCACTCAATCCTCAATCAACGAATGATGGTGACTCGCAAAATGCCTTCTGCGCCGCCGCACGGTTGTTCCCAAGTTATTAATGAACTCGATGAAGGGGGCACAGCACCGCAGAATTCACGGTTTGTTGCCTAACAAGCCATCTCGGACCCCGTTTAAAATGGTAGGTTGTCATTCCTTCTTTTAATTATTCCCCCCACTGATCAAGAAGGCTATATATCAATCGATTCATGGGAAAGGGACTGGTCAGGGAGGTTATGCGCTTCTCAGCCTTGCCTGCCTAGAACGTGATCACCAACCCTGTCAATTACCCCCTCTTTTCTCTTCGCCGGTGACCTGGTCTATGAATTGAAAATAAGACCACAAAACTCTCATCTCGAAGCACAAAACCCGTGTATCCGCGACTTACACGCGCCCAAGGGCGTTGTTTCTATCACATTCGAAGTGGTCACGATTGGCTCGACGTTGTCGAGAATGTGTTTCCCCGCGCGCCACACTCTAGGCTTCCAACACATCCCGGACTTCAGGCTGTCGTTTCTTTTGATTTGAATGGCGGTCTTGTCAGCAGGGCCTTAACTTGTGTGCCATTGGTGGCTTCGAGGGCGTTGCAGCCCCTGAAGTTGAATCCACTTAATAACTCCTGTCTGGGACCGTGAACGAAATATAAATACATCTACTCATGCTCAACTGGAAATGGACCCGCAAAGTCAGTTCAATATCTATTCCTCATCAGAAAGAGCCTCTAAAAAAAATTACCAAGCTTGGAAATCCGGATCAATTTCAATTACCTGTTTGAGAACTTTATGATGTCGACCGTACGATACATCCCTCCTTCAATTGCTGCAGGAGCAGCCAATAAATCAATCATTTGCATTTATGCCTGCGCATATTCCGCTACACCCGTTTCGGGACCTGGAAGCTCTACAAGTGGCACACAGACCAACCACTGGGTCTTATTCTGCTGTGTCAATCAGCGCGACTCATACCGAATTGATCCGTCTCCTTCGGGCCCGAATTTGACAATCACGCCAATAATCACTTTTAAAGGCTATCCGTACACGGCAAACGCTTCCAAGATTTGCCAGCTTGATACATCAAGCCTGACTGTTGGCAGCTTTATTGCACTTCTGGAAAGAAGCACCTACGACAAATACCAATTCGATGCTGGCGGGCAGGGCTGCAGGTACTGGATATACAGTGTCGTCAACCTTCTTCAATCCCAAGGGCACATTCAAAATTCTTCACAGACTCAAGCCGCCATCAATGCCCTAGGAATAGTCTGGGGAGACAATCATCAGCCCCTTCCTACTTCACAGCAGACGGGAATTACTCCTGGAAGGTTCTATGCCCTTAGTTAGATTTTATAGAATCATATCAAACCCCTTAGAAACAGGTGCATCCGAGCTATGAGAGCACTGAAATCGTCACTATTTAGGAAAGGGTGGTTTGACGGAATATATGTTGAATTGCCTGTTATGGTCTGTAGGGACTGGCGGCGTGGTTATGGCTTAATTGCGCAAATGTGGTTCAGCTTTTGGATGAATCCTTCATATATTGGATTGAGTTTCACTCTCTTTTAAATCAATCAAATCAAGTTTTACAGGATCGATTACTTGCTACATCTTATGTTGTTACATACAAAGGGATATTTTTTAGTATTTTGTGTTGCTTTTCTTTTGCCCTTTCCCCTTATTTCCCATTTCAGTTTGATGACTTGGTATCTTTCGAGCATGCTCTAAAGCAATGAAATTAGTAATAATATCTTGTTACTCTAAATGTTTGTCTAGCTTCAATTCAGACCCCTAGGCTTACAGAGCGCCCCTGTTGTGAAAGCAAACCCGATTGCAATAAGTCGTGCAATTTCCTCATTGTACTGTTCATACTTCAGCAGTCGTAGTGCGTCCTGGAAATATTGAGCCCAACCCTGCCTGACAAGAACCGCCATTTCAAAGTATGGTGGATACATTCCCGCAAATGTCCAATCAATAAGCCAGATCTTTCCCTCGTCGTCAAGTATGATGTTTCGGATATGAAGATCCATGTGGCACATGACGAGATGCTCAAATTGACCATGAAAAGGAGGCTGTGTTGTAGCAATGCCAAAGTCTTGGCATACGAGGAGACGCTCGTTAAAATATGCTTCGATGGCATCTTTGGACTCAAAGGGTCCGGCACCATAGTCTGTAAAAAATGCGCCGTTGGAGATTCCACCGCCAATTGGACCTGGAGAGTCCATTTTTAGAGATTGAAGCTGGTGCACAAAATCGGACAGCTGACAATTAATATCGTAGCGCGTTTCTTCCGTTAATTCAGACCATATCTCTGACAGAAGTTCACCCTCAATATAGTCCATAACAATGTAGCATATAGTTTGTTCGTCATCAATCTCCTCCCAAGCATCGATCACTTTCGGCAGTCGGATTGTAGTATGCTCTTTGACATATTTCATGTTGTTTGCTTCCCAAATATTGACATCGGCACCATATTTGACAATCACGTCCTCGTGGATTCGTGCAATTCTCGTTGAGCAGTTATGATACACAGTCGCGCCCTTGCCCAACGCCTGTTTGATCTGAGCTCTTGACAAGGTTGATACATCTTGGCCGTCCAGGGGGAACGGCCCGGTAGTTTTAGTCGGTGGTCGTAGGGCCGGCAGATCAAATTCATCCATCATGGTCTAATACAAGGGCGTGAGATCCAGGCCCCCAAATCCACAGCTGCGCCGTCGAATGTTTTACGGGAGAGCAAACGAATTGTTGTTCAGAAGAGCTCAGCTATCCCGCTGTTGGCAAGAGCTATTGTTCCGGCTTTCCATCAAATTAGTCGGCAGTGTTACTTGTCATCACGATGGGCTTGACCCAACTGCACAATGCACGTACCTCAGAGAGAAATAATATTATGGGGTTTACCAGACATTGCACATATGGGATATCGCCACCGCCGCTGCCGATGCTGGTCCAGTACTACGGTTGGTTTTTGTTTTTAATTAGAGTCGAGGGCGAAGAGAAATCCGTTGTTTCGAAAGTTTCTTTGTAGATTCACAAAGATCTAATATCAAAAAGAAAGGAGAGCGATAGGTGTTGACTCGTTTGATATTATACTTTGGTGCATTCCTGCTGGAGACTGTCATTAACGCGAGCTGCGGCGGCTAAAGCTGCATTAACGCAACTCCAGCTATACCTGAATTGGGCCGGCAACCGATCCTCTACCGCCCAAGTCCGGCCAGCGCGTACCACCTGGAATAGTTACCTACTATAACGCCCAGAACCTGTTTGCTTTCATTTTGATACCTCATTTCTCTACTATTACTGCCATTCTCAATGCAATTGCAGGGTCATTGTTCTGTGCAAGAGCTCAATCAATAGCAAAATATTTCTTTATTCTCTCTGCAATCCATCAATGAGCACTGCACGTTTAAATTAGGCAAATGCCTAGGTAGTTAAAAGAGAATTGTCGTCGGCAACTGCAGGATAGCGGCTCCGACCAATATATTTGATACACCAGTACATTCTCTGCGATGACTGCATGAAGATATCTCTCATTTAATACCATCTTGAATCTACTACATCGAGCAACTCCTCAAGAGGCCTAGCTTGGCGCACACCAGAATAAATTCCTCAACCGAGGCTCTAATAGTGCCAACCTCGGAGCTGGAAAAATCGCATCCGCAAGTCAAAAACTGCTCCAGTTGGTTTATAGATCAAATGAGGAAAGAAGAAGAGAATGTGCAAAATGAAGCAACAGCACCAGTTTAGCCCAGTGCCCACAGAAAATCCCTTTAAAAACTGCAATTGGGCATAATGATCAACATAAAACGCGACGTCGGGAATCTCAAACGAATACATATGGAAATGAGCAAAACATTAGCGCTTGGGCACGCCATGCATGGAATAACCAGCTGAACAGAGGACTATGATACAAATAGAGAAAATTGCTCAGAGTGAAAAGGGGCGGACCAGATCCCAAGAAGGCTGCCATGCAGCTTGCAGGAAAGAATTAACAAAAGGCAATAGAAGTTCATCCATGCAAAGAGCCAGGGCACTCATTATCTCAATGGTCTTAAATGCAGAAATGGTAGATCATCAACCTGTCATCTCGATATCGCCTTCTGCGTCAGCGTCCCGATCAAGCTCGCCCTCAGCATCCACATTGGGCTCATTGTCAGCTACGGCTGCTATTTCCGGGGCTGCAGCGATTGTTGGATTGTCTGCCTGATTCGAGAGATCATGACCTCCATTTATAAGAGGGATAGCTGGCAGCTGCTCATCGACTGCTTTCTCATGACTTTCATCCTCATTCTCTTTGATAGATTCACCGTCGCCTTCACTAGCGCCATTCACAACATCAGCCAGCCTACTGCGTGTACGCATTGTGTAGATGGACGCGGGAATTGGCGTCTCCGGGTTGCGGCTGCCCCTTCGAATGGGAGTGCTAGCCGTGCGAGGGACACTGCGAGGCGCGGGACGGTGAGGACGGCGCCGTGCAGATCCAGGAATCGGAGGGAAGATCTCGTAGCGAGAAGGAGGAATGGCGGGGATTTGGATACCGTTTGTTATAGGCTTTGATTCTTCAGTTTCTGTTCGACTGGGATCCGTCGGTATTGATGCATGTTCTGGTACCGTGGCAGGAGGACCCGCAGTGTCGTTCAATTGCCCCGCAACGTCATCTGTCTTTGGAGTGAGAGTATTGCTGATATCTGCACTCGTCTTCTCCTCAGCCGGAGTTGTGCCGTTGGTCGTACCGTTGATTGATCCTCCGAAGCTCTCCTCTTTGACAGTACCATTGGCGCTCGTTTGACCAATTTGGGATATCTCTTCTGGTGCTACTTCTTCCTCTTCCTCACCTTCTCGTGGCGCTACAGTTGCCAGAGGAGCGGATTCGTAATGGGCCAGGTTGCTGCGACCCATGACATAGGGTGTCCATACTAGTGCCTTGGGATTCAATTTCACGTAATTTTTCGCCTCCCAATTGTCAATGCATTGTCGAAGGTAGGGGAGGTCCAGTCGCATAGCATAAGTCTTCGTCACTGGATCCCTTACCAGTGCTCTTAAACCTTCAAGAGCCGAAACAATATCATCGGCTGTCATTCCAGTCCGCTCAGATATGTCGTAAATACTCAGCGCTTCTCGCTGATTTAGCAATTCATAGGAGAGTATCAGTCTCCAATAGTTGCGGTATGACACAAGACCCATGTCGGACAACGGTTTTTCGGGCGACCCTGTTTTCTTTTCTACCCGAGTGAGAAGGTAAGAAAAGTCGATAAGAAGGTTACCGTAGCCCTTGCGCTGATGTATTGGCAGAGTTAGGATACATGAGACGTTATTCAGTGAACTAGGGCGCTTCTCTTTGGAGAAGTATCCGACAAAATGGCAGCCGAATTCGTCATACTCGGTCATTACGTAGAATAGAAACGGCTCAACATCGTAATACAAGGTTTTTGAGCCAAGGAAAAGCTTCGCCAACAGGCAGAGATTTTGGCAGTAGACAGGATTCTTTCGACCGTCGACTTCAAACACAGATATTGAACCGTCGCGATAGATTTCGTCACCTGGTGGATGCTTCGCAGCACATTTCAGCTAGCCCTGTCAGCTCGAAATAATCTACTGCCGTTTGCTTTGAAACATACCTTGTGTCGCCAAGCCACGTAGTCCGAGTTCATATATTTTAAGCAGAATTCGCATATGTATAGAACCCGATTGCGACTATACTCTTCAGGATAGGGAGCCGCATACCACGTATCGATTTCATATCCACCAAAGTTGATACACTTTATCTTGCTTGGCGGACCAGATACTTTCTGCGATGCTCGGCCTTCAGGCTCGCCTTGTGCATTTTCGACTTTGACCTTCCATTCTTCTTCTGCCTTTTGCCTTGCATCTTCAAAACGAGCACGATCCGTCGCTTGCGGTAACGTTTTTGAAGTGTCAGCTTCGGCTTCTGACAAAATACCGCCATATGGTTTCGATTTCAGTTCGTCATTTTCCCGGTCATGAAAAGCGTAAAAAGGGGTTATGTAATTTGTTGCGAGTAAAGGTGGATATTGAGGTTCGACGGGGGCAGCTGGCCGTTCCACCACACGTCGTTTCTTTTTTCTGCGTCGCGACTCTAATATTCTCGAAAGTTTCAAAGGATCGACACGGAAGGCAACCTCAATGCTTGATCTTGTGTTTTTGACAATTGTAACGCTCGCTTTTTTCAAGTTCCTCGATCGTCTTGGCCTGGATGAAGCTATACTCGGTGACATGGAGTCCATCGGAGTGGCTTCGTCATTCAACCCAGGTGTGGGTGCAATGGCGATGCTTTTAGACGCCTCGTCTCCAGATACAGCGGAATCTCCAGCGCTGAAGTTGTCATCGGATCGCCTCCTCAATCGTTTCCTGCTGCCGAGGGCCGGCTCTTCCAATTCATTTGATGAAGCCTTTCGCTTGCGCAATAAGCGGGAGCCATCGAGAGGATCGTCATCGACTATAAGTTTATTGAACATGGAATGAGAGTCTGGTTTCAGAATTCCGCGCTGCGCGGGAAGTAGGTCTCTGGCAATGTTGGATGCCAAAGATCGACGACGTATGGTCGTGTCCTTGCCGCTATCAGGCTGCGCACCATCTTGAACACAACCTGGGCAACGCCATTGCTTGCCATCTAATTGTAATTGTGAGCACTGATGTAAATCGCAAATTTCTTTGTTCGGCTTGTCGGGGGTTCATACCTTCGTCTGACTCGAGCGCATCGGCATTTCGAGCACACTGTCCATGGGCTGAAGGGATAAATCTCCGGTTAGTAATCCACATTCAACGGAGTGCCACAAGTCACAAGTCAGAATATATCGCCTCACTTACCATTATCCCCGCACACCACACATGCAAGGTACTCTTCATACTCGTCGCTTGGATCATGTTCCTCGTCCGCTCCACAGAAGCTGTTTCTTTGGATCAGCACTTTTTGATTGAACCGAAGCTGGGGCAATGAGCCTACTGACATGCAGTTATTATTATCAGCGACCTCGCCGGCAGTTGATCCATCGGCGCCCTCGCTTCCTTCCCACTCGCGTCCAGCATCTGACTCGCCGTCGCTTGAGTCTGATTCATTGTTCGACTCTCCTCCACTCTCGCTTTCGTCTTCATCTGACGCAACCGCCTCTTCTTCGTCTTCTTGGTCTTCCTCTTCCGACGTTTCTTCTCCCGCTGGCAGCTTCACAGCCCCGACAGCTTCTCCCTCATCATCATCGATTTCTTCGCCTTCTGCGTCAGCGTCAGAGCCCTCCAAGTCGTCTTGTTGGTTGTTTGCGCTATCTGACTGCTCAGCCGTCTGCTCTGATAGCATAGGATCGTCTTCGTGCTCGGCATCAATGTCACTACCCAATGCGTCTTCCTCTGTCGTGGGATCGTGCTGAGGGTGCGGCGTAGGTTCGGCCGCCATATTCTATGTCAGAGGCGCCACACAGCTTGATTGATATCTCGCTGTCCAATGATAGATATCTATGCGCGTAGATTGCCGCATTAATAACCCGCCCGTCTCACTGCCGCGAATATCTTTTCATCGGGGGGCCGCTTCGCTTGATCGTGTCGAGAATGCCGTATCTAATCGTGACCCAATTCGAATCTCAAAATCTCGCGCATAGCTCAATCAAGCCCCTATCAAGACACCGTTTTCAGAGCTGAAGACGCGAATCCATGTGCCCTGACGCGCCGTAGAGCTCTTCTGCAAGCAGGGTTCCGTATCAGCGCCGCTGACTAATGCAACAACTTTGATGACCGTAAAACAAGAGATCTTGGGAGGACAGTAGAATAGGTTGAAAGTAATTGCTCAAGAACGCAACGCGACTTACGGTGAAAGCGCACACAAGTGATGCTGATTGTGGTCGAGCGCGGTGGTTGAAGTTGAGCTTTTTGGAGCTTCACGTCGTCTGTGCCCCCTTTGTCGCTGCCAAAGAAAGTCGCGCCAATGACCTTGTGGTAGTGGCGCCAAGGCTTCTCCGGATATATTCACGGAAGAACCCATTCGGGACACGCATAACCACGATCCTCACACAACTTCGGCCCCGGATTCCACGATACCCCTTCTCCACCTCCACCTTTCACTAGTTATCAGCGTTATCGCGCTGCTGTGTTTAGATTCCAAACTCATTGCAGCATACTGCTATTCTAATCATCAAGGAATTGAAAAAGTAACTTTCGAAAATATCATTATCAACAACTTATTGTGCCGATTTGACTTGTCGACTATGGGTGTTCCGTTCGAGACTCTGCTCCCATATGGGATCATGCTCGGGGTATGCCGACCATCCACACGATCCCAACACTAACGAAATGCTGAGCATTTCCTACCCAGATGTTCGCCATCACAGGCGCAGGTCTCTCAAAGATTCGCAATATGCAAAACGGCGGAAAACGACCGCGTCACTCGATTGATCAATGGGATAGGGTGAGTACTATCTGTCTCATACACTGGCCGTAGCTCTGTGCGCTAACTTGCTGATAGCAAAGTACGGTCGTTTTGATCTTTGACGATTTCATGCAACCCACTAATGGGAAACATTTCTGCAGTGATGGAACGCGATCGCAGATTGACTGGGTTTCTGCGGGGACAAACAGACAACGTTGAAGCACCGCCGGGTTTTGAGCTCAACAATCCCTGGAAGGTGGGTTGTTGTACATGTTGGAGTTTTAAAGCCAATGCTTACACTCGCGCAGATGGAAAAACGGTTTCTTTAGCTATGGAAGAAGATCCCTATACATCGGACGTGTGTTTGCATTTAAACAGGCATTGGCAATCGATATTTTATCTATGATTTTGACCGTACATGGCGAACACTAGCATTGTACCTGCCTTGTGCGGTTTCCAAGACTGCTTGACTATTGTCTCTCAAGATCCCTGGCCCCAACAATGAAAAAGACTTAAAAGGAAGAACTAAAACGCAACTATGCGCGTGGAGCTTGCTAAACAAATCAATTCTCTTTGATAATCCCCACTTGACACTATAGCCGTGAAAGCCAAAGATACAGAGGTGGCCAATTGAATACAAAATGTCAACACAACGTCGTCAATTTTCCTGCCCGCAATATTGACTGAATTCCTCTCTACCGGGCTCTGCTGACGCTGAGAATTCCACATTTCGGATCAAGTAGGTTGGAAAAGGGTGTACACCCCCTGCGCATTCAACATCCCATGTGTTCTCTTTGATGGTCGGGTTCATCATTTCTGAGACTTTCTTTTCTTTTTATTGAATTGGTGTCACTCCAGTAAAGCCTTTTGAAGTCCTACCCCATGAACCTTGTCGGCGAAAGGAATACACACCGGACTGCAAGTCGGTAGCCGTTGGTTTGCTGCCTCGATGGCCTTTTTTCGCATTTCCTCCGCCCAGTCCCTGGCGTTGCGATACCACGATGCGCCTATCCCGAAAGGCGCCAGCTGTGCTCATACATATGCCATGCAGCAGATGGGTAACGTATATTGGCTTTTTACCCTCTGCCTCGGGCGGTAACATATGAGATGTATAGAAGTTCAACGTACGCTTGTTGAACGTATAGCTGATAGTGTAGGCGTTTCGATCCCACACTATCTCGTCTCGGCCGTGCTGGTGAACACTGTGAATAGCTCTTGCTCCCAGAGCCCCATTATACACAGCTTGGTTCAGAGCTACTGAGTTGGCACCACCCGGGCCCTTCACTTCCAAGTAGAAGTTTGGGGCTATCGGGAATCTTCGTTGCCAATGCTACGGTCAATGGCAAGAAAAGCCAAAGATATTTGCAAACACGGCAGGTTACCGAAAGTCGTGGAAGAATGCGACGGTGTCTGCTTTAGCAATTTTTCCTTTCGAATCGACAGTGCTGTACGTGGCTAGACCAAGCTCACCCGCCAAGAATTCTCCTCATCATGATCAAATCCCCAACCCTAATGACGATGACAACTCGCCTGTCGCGTCGAACAGCCCTCATCACGAGCCGAGCGCCTCCGAAAAACCTGTTGATGATCTCAAGGCATGAGCAAAGGCAGCTAAGTGAAGGAACAGAGTAAGAAATAAGGAAAAGTAATTTCCATGGCCGATATGAGATAGTATCAAAGGAAGGAAAACATATGGTATGCTCGCCGAGCAAGGCTCTGACCATGAGCAAAGGCAGCTGTGGCCGACGTGAGATAATCAAATGGATTGCTCCACCTTTTCTTTGACTGCATAGAGTTTTTCATCAGTGATATCGATCGGTAGGTGCTCCCGAAAGGCAACGGCACATTGCCATTCCCAATTGAGTCTCGCGACTTCGTGGTCGGCCCTCAGTTGAGTAACCCAAGCCATATTGAAGTCTCTTCAGACTGCTCTGTAGCCCAAAGAATTCCGGGAAGAAGCCGCTATCGATATTCAGATCGATGACAGGTATGGACGGACCAGCTATTGCCACGGGCTGCTCCTTGCGACTTTGTTTTCTCTGGCCACTGGGGACTGTTCGAGCCACGTAGAAGGAAGAGCAAGTGATATTCAATGTCTCTTCAAATCCATGTTTCAAAGGAGATCCTCTTCTTTCAATTCGCTCTGCAACTTGGTAAAACAGTCTGCTCATATAGTTCTGCCGGTGGCTAGTTCTGCGCAAAGAAAAAGCCACAGCCCTGACTTGGCTGTTTCGGCTGCATGTATAACTAGCACCCTACTAGCTGGAAAGACGAATCCGGAAAAAGAAAAAATTAGTGACAGAGCATTCTCCAGATTCACGTCTAAATCAAATGGTAGGCGCAGCAGCTGGCATACCGTATGCCGAAGGTTGTACCCTTGTGCCCAGAAACTCCTTCGACTTGACCGTCCTAAATGGATCTCGATGCATATGTTCCATCCTTCCCTATCCAGGGGCTGTGTTGCTGTAGACCTCTTCGAACCACTTTTGCTGGCGCGTTGCCCCTTTTGCTTTTGAATACGTGTATAAAGGCGTGTTATCCGCCTCAAAATACCCAAACTTGATATCTGTAACTCCAGGTTTTTCTCACGCTAGAAATTCAAAGTGCTGGTCGAGCGGGAAGCAGGTTAGAAATGTACCTTCATTATCTGGTCGAAGCTTCCTTGAAGGTCATGGATTTCCCCATGAAGTCGGAGAATATGGCACCGTCAGCCTGGCGAAATCCGTTTGTTGCGCCGCAAACAACAAGGTTATCCAGCCTTTTCTATGTCTATATGAATTTTGTGTTGGTATTCATTCCCTTGTCGAGATAATATTTATGAACGTGAGAGTATTTCAAGGCTAGTCATTCGACTGTAACTTTTTGTAGGCCCAAGTAGTTTTTGATCATATGTGCTTCGTCCAATATTATATATGAGTCATGACGCTTTCTAAACACTCCGCCAGAGAACGTAGCTCGTTTCTGTTTTCCTCTTATTGACCCAATCGGTTTGACCATATGCTATTGCCAAGCTTTCATTTTATATCCGACTTGCATATTGGGAGAGTGCGCTCCCAGCCTCCCATCGATTTTTAACGGGTGGATATCTTCGACAGCCGCTCGTGTTGCGGCCGCGTTACCCATGCTGCATATCGGCCCGACAAGGATATCAGCGTCATGATAGTGCCTCAGGTCCCTTGGTAGCGGGAGGTCTTTGCGACTGATCGAAACGAATCTCCTTCAGTCATCACCGTAAATCTCGGTCACTTCGCTCAGCAGACGAGAAGGGATAGTGAGATGGAGAACCCCCATCGTCACTTTTTTTCCTCCAGATGATAATGCATCTTATAATATAACAAGTATCGAGTACGGATCATTTGGTTATAAGGTATATGGTGCCACTAATTTCAATGCAATATTTATTCCTTGAGCTTCAGCGTAAGAAGGAAAGCAGAAGCTCGGGAGCCGAAATTGTTGAGCGAAAAAAAGTCCCCCTTCTGTGGAAGGAACGCCCTTTGTATCTACGGCCGGTGGCGAAATTCATGTGAAGCAGGAGAGGTAAATTTACTAATTCACGACATCGAGTTGGGAATGAATTTTGTCAAAAGCAATCATTAACAAAAAGCACCTGAAAAATACCGTTCAGCCTAGAATATTCATCTTCAGGTTCGATTAATTTGGGGCATGTCCCGGCTTGCTCGCGAGTCGCGCCATCGATACAACTCAGTGAAGAAGAAGGCAGTAGATTGCAAAGCGATGCAATGCTAGATCTCAGTCGAAATATTGAATATTTTCTAGACGAGGAGACTATAGTAACTGTATTGAGTATAACACCTTACGAGGACTTTGATATGAGAGCAAGTTATTGTAACAGCATAGGTAAACTAACGATACAAAAGAATTTTGACGCCCCGGGAATAATGCAACATACAGGTGTGGCATACCAACATTTACAAAAGGCACCCCAACCTCGATCCGGGTATGAGCAAAACAATTGCAAGAGGAAAAATATGACATAGCCGCCAGGATCCTTCTAGAAAGGGGCTTCGAGGCAGAATCAGGCCCACTCAAACAGTATAAACTTGAGAAACAGAGTGAAAAGATATTTAAAAGTCACCAAACACATGATAAATGGCGTTGACGTTCTAGCGCCTGAATGCGTTAAGGATATCATCTTTACGCCATTCGATGTCAGCAGCGCCGCCATCGTAGACAGTCTCCGCAATGCGTCGAGTTCGGTCCGCCACGTCAAGGTATCTCGATTCGCACTCTTTGAGGACCTTCTGCACCAGAGCAGCGCTAAGATTTGGCTCGTCTGCTTCTCCGAAATGCTTCTCCACTCGCTTACGAAGAGCTTCAACGCCACGTCGAAGTTCCCGAATGTCATAGGACGAAACAATCTTCTTGAACGTTTGCCGTGAATGCGACGCGCGAGATGCGATAGATGTAGGATCAGAGGTGGCGGAGATAACTGCTTCGGTGGACTCGACAAAGTCCTAACGTAATGATTAGCTGTGTTTTCAGTATCTATGAACGGATGGGAAATACTCACCAAAAGCTTCCCAAGTGGCCTACGGATAATAGCATCAATGTAAAGTTCCATGTGCTCAGCCATCTCTCTAGCAGCTTGCTCCCTCCAGGACTCAAGGACCGCACTATCACGAGATTCAACTTCGTTGAGGTAATGATTCATGTTTTCGATCAATAAAATGTGGTAGTTCAATGCTTCTTTATCCTCTGGATCACCGGCACCTTGCCCTTGCACGCCATGACCTGCCATTGCGGTTGGGCCTTCCTTTGCAATGACGCGCAAGCTTTCAAACATGGCTCTGCTGATCCTTTGATATGCATTGTTAATCATATCTGTGACTTCGTACTCATCCTTGTCATCGACGAGGGGGACCATATTCTCAATTGCAGTGGAAAAGTTTGGAAACACTCGCATGAATGCAATGACCCCCTTGCGTTTCTTGATCTTAACCTTTGTCTCTTCGATGGCGCGGATCTGCTCATCGACAAAGCGCGTGAAAAGGTTGACAAGGTGATCATGTACCTTCTGAAGTGTATGCACAATGAATTCCTGATTGCTCTCTTCAAGGTCCAAGAGTTTTCGCTCGAGTGCATAGAGAAGTCCGATGCCTTGCCTAAAAGTTCCATTTTGAGTTAGGAAAACTCCACGCTAGTGGTGATCAAAGGAGCTAAACTTACAGTGCATCCATTTGTAATGTCCAGTCCACTAATCCTTGAACGTCGCCAGGCCAGAACGAGAACAGTTCTTGCATAACTTGGCTTACACGCTTTGCCATATTCCTATCTGGATCAAACGGTTTCTTGGATGAAAGGTCGGTCCCCGATCTTAGGTTTGGCGGAAGGGCTGCAACTGCATCGGGGAACTCGGTCGCTTCCAATGATGACATGTGGAAGAAATCAACAACAAAGTTCTGCTCTCGGAATATGATGGGTACCATTTCATCGAGTGCGGTCGTGAAAGCTTCGTATGCGTGCAATTTTCCAGGTTGCGACTTGTCATTTGCCAATCGCGCGCCGGCCCCATCACCACCAGAAGAGCGAAGACTCCTTGCAAGTGTCTGACTTCTCTTCACTGTCAGCTTACGTGCCGTTGTTGCAAGGCCTTCTGCTTCTTTTTCTTGGGTTGTGAACAAAATCTCGAGCTCCTCCCCAGTAGGCCGTTTTGCCGAGTTCCGCCAGCCGCTCAACTTCTCTCGAAACTTTTCCTGATAAGCTGGTTTGATATGTCCGATGTATAAGCGCGTCGCATCTTGCCATTCTATAGGCTCGATTTCCCGGGAGAAAAGGAGGAGTGGGCTGTATCTCCACAGGAGGCCACGGATTTGATCGTACGCGCGTTGATCAAGCTTGGGCGCACCACTTGGATCGAAGCCATTCTGCTGAGTTCGAGCCGCTTCATCAATGGCAAACTTGAACATTGAATCCATGTGTCGCTTGAATCTAGCCATGAATCTCGTGCTTTCGCTTCTATAACCCTCTCTTCGCTCCTGCAAAGCTCGCATATTTCCAATCTCAGCACTGTAACCACCGCCACTTGTAGCCGTTGTAGATCCAGCAGCTTTTATAGTGGGGTCAATAGTAATCATGGCTTTGTACAGAAGTGATAGGGTGGATTCGATCATCTCTAGTCCGCCGGGCGAACCAAATTGAGCTTGCCTGAGTGTTTGGAGATCGGACGTTGAGATAGAAACTGTTTGCAGCAACTGCTTTAGCTCCGCTTGGAGCAGTTTCTGATTGGCAGTTTGAACCTGCAAGCCCTGGGACTGCGCCTCAATGTAGGCAATATCATCGTTCAACGTCTGAAAAATATCAGTGTCTAATTTTTCCATCACCTTCTAAGAAGTAAGATCGCACTTACGCTAAGCTCGACACCATAGAGGGTCAACAGACCATCGAGTTCATCACATTCCGCAATTGCTGTATCTAGCATCTTCTCAACGGCCTCAATGCGCTCATCCTTTTGATCCAAATGATTGAGCCAACTCCCCGCCTCAACACGAGCAATATCTCTTCGAATATCTGCCATTAAAGTATCGACCGTTTTCTGATGATCGTCTCCCATCCATCCATGGTCTGTGAAGACAGCATCGATGTCGGCTGTTCTACCTTCAAGGAGACCAGGGTCAATATCCAGAGCAGCAACGTATTTGATCATTCCTGAACGCCGCTTCTGCCGCCGAATCTCAGCAGCCTTTGCTTTTGCAGCTGCTTTATCTGGAGAAGGCGTCCTTGACTTCTCAGCCTTGGGGGCTGGCAACCTGTCTTTTTGCTTAGTAGTCTCGTCCGAGACTTTGACCTCCGGCACCGCATCACCAGTTTGGCTCTTGGGTACTTCGGGAGCTATTTGCTCTGAGATTGAAGGATTGCTATTATTCTGCTGGGCGACTCGCGCAAGAGACGGTGCTGGCACGACTCCAGTAATTCCATCGGGCTCGTTACTCTTGTTTTCATTTTGCTCTCGCAGACGCTGCCCGGCACCACCTGCTCTAGGTTTGAACGCATTATAAGCATTAGCTGCTCGGCGGAAAGCACTAGCAACGTCCTTGTTTGACTTCTTCTTGATCATCGGCCCAAGTCCAGGCCGATGCACTTCCTCCTCTTTTGGCTCAGTGGGCATAGGAGGTACAGGAGGGCTGATTGTGTTAGACTCAGACGGAGCCTGATTTTCCTTCGCAGAGGGCATGCTTTCAATAGCTGTAGGGTTGACGGCTGCGCTGCCAGTCGCGGTCTGTATTGGTTCCTTTTGAGCTGCTACGCGAGAGGCTTCCGCTTCAGCCAAATGTGCTTCAGGCTCTGGCTCATCCTGCGCGGTTCTGTCCAAGATCGGCGCTGATGCCTTCGAGTCATCCTCGCCTGGACTGGCATTAGGAGTGAGGAATACATCTGTAGATTCGCCACCGAGGCTCTTTTGCCCGGCACTGTGAGACGGGCCTTGCAAGGATGGCCGCTTCCTTTCTGGAGGCTGTTGATCTAAAAATGGAGGGGAAGTGGGAACATTTGGCGGGAGGGGAGCGGCGTGTCTGGACAAGGCTGTCGACTTCAAATCAGTGTTGGGGCCGACTTCATCTGTATCAGGTCTTTCTTCAGGGACAAGCACAGGACCGAAACCGTCGCCAAAGCTTCCTGCTGGTCGCTTGTGAGCAAGAGTCTGCGTTTGCAGCGCATCACCAGTCTGTTTCGCGACATTACCCCTCTGGCGATTTGGACTTTGTGGTGGTACGGGGGGTGATAGGTTCGAAGTTGCATCTGCTGGTTTACGAGCCCCGGATTCAGGCGTTCGTGGACGAGGCGGTGGCTGCTGGATAGATAAGGCAGGTGGAAGCCCGGACGGCGGGTGGAGGGTCGGAACTGGCTGATCTTGGCCACGGCTACGAGGCCGCTGAGCGCTCGCATCCTGCGATGGAATTGGATGAGGCAACGGTCGAGCTTGGTCACGGCTACCAGGTCGCTTTGTGATAGATTCCTGTGACGCAGGCTTTCCAGGAGAACGTGCGTGATCATGACCTGACGGCCGATGGGTTGATAGAGGTGGAGGAACTGGGTAAGGCCGTGGCGGAGACGCTGCTTGATCAAGACCAGGGGGCGGTTGCGGTATCGTGGAAGCTTCTGGGGCTGGATATGGCCTTGGAACAGGCTGTTTCTGGTCGCGACTCGGCGGTCGTTGCTGCGTGGATCCTCCCTGAGAAGCGTATTGTCTCGACGCCGGGGGTAGCTGCTGTGTTTGATCTCGGCTGGAAGGCCGCTGATTGCTGGATTCCTGAAGCGGTCTCTTCACTGGAGAGGGCCGTGACATGATCGATGGAGGCGCCGCTGTCGCGACAGGAGAAGGCGTTGGTGATGCACCATCACTGGGACCAGGGCTTGGTCGAGGGCTTGTTCCCAGTTGGTTGTGGAGCCTTACCATCTCCTGTTGCCCGAATCCAATCAGTTGTGGGAGTTTTCCGCCGGTATACATTTTGTATATCTTGACCAAACTTCCAACAAAGAAGTCCTTCTCTCTACCGGTAGTGGCATGCCAATAGTAGGGTTTGACAATTGTCACGAGAAACCCCAAATCACTCGCCCATTGTCGGTGCTGTTCTTCTCTAGGATCTGCTGCCGGAGGGCCGCCATAGGACTGAATGGCTGTCAACTCGTCCAGCGCCCAAGTTTTCCCAATCGAAAAGGAGCCATTGGCGTTCTCTCGAGCTTTGTGCATTCTCACGCGTCCGGATTTTCTCACTGACACAATTATAATACGAGGCTTTTTGTTCTGCGGAGCGGAGTCCGGAGGCGGCGGGCTTGATGGGTACATTGCATCTTCGATGACTCTGATGTGCGTGATATATGACTCGAGTACTGTATACAGTCAAAACATTAGCATGCCTGCGTTCCAGAGCGTTCAACAAGCCGAATTGCTATATAGATCTTCCGGGGTTTGCGCCTTGTCTTTGAAGGGCGGAGGCTACGAACAATTTTCATCCTCGTCTTTCTTCCAGAAACAACTTGATTTTATGCGTTCTTTCTCATCTTCAAACAATTCCGCCCGGCTTGGTGTAGCTGAAGTGGGAGTACTGCCATTGGCTCGATCCGTAGATCTGCTTTGTGCAGGTTGGCCCTGGGTTTGGGTCCGCAGACCACGAGAAGGAGTACCGGCGCTCATCTTCGATGGCCTCTGAATTTCCACCAGACGAAAACAAAGCCGGGGTTATACAACTTGAGGAATTGACGAGCCAAGTGCTGCGAGTGTGGCTGCCAACGAGTGGCGTGTTTGGAACTCGCCTGGATTCTTTTTGGCGTGTGCGACAGAGAAGAAGCTGAATATTATAGGTTCACTGCGTTCCGATCGGGGTTTCGACCATCTTGACGTTGAGCGAAGTGCAATGGATGTGTTATTTGAGCTCAGCGTTAGCTTAGAAGACAGGCCGTGTAACAGGGTCGCAATTCGTTTCAGGGTATATAGTTGAAAATGTCGGGGTTGCCGAGCCTGACGTGAAAGGAGGAGCTCCAGGCAATTACCCTAAAGCTTTCTAGCTACCAGGACTTTCAGCTTGAACGTATCATCCGGTCTCGTCGTCCGTGAGCAGCTAAAGTTCGTTCCCTCGAGAGAGTGGTCGGGATACGGATTGCATCACTACGTCAGTCATGGCAACCGTAGCCATCCTAGAGTGTCCGGAGAGAATTACTGCACGACAGGCGTACCTACCTTGTCGTAATTACCGCGAGACCTCCTACAAGACAATCTAGACCCGAAGAAATTTAGCTCCCGAGAAAGGCTAAACTTGTACGGGAAATCAACACAAAATTATTTTGATTTTCCCCGGGGCAAATCTTGTGATTTTCTTCTTCTTCTTTTCCAATTCCATCCAGATTTGCTCTCTCCCTGCTCACGTCTGCCGCTCAGGCTTCTTCCTCTCATCACGCAACGATTCGAGGATCTCTAGCGACAATGGCTGGAAAGAAAAGCACTTCCGAAAAAAAGTCTACGAAGAAGGCGGTCAAGGAGGTTCCCACACCCGCCTGGATCTTCTCACAGGACGCCAAAGTAAGGAAAGGCGACGACGCTGACCGTCAGCGTGTCGTCCAATACCTCCGCGATGACCTCAATGTTGCCAAGGCTGCACCCCCAGCTAAGCTGTTGGATATTGTCTCCGCCTTTCTGATTGAATACGGCTTCGACTCCACCCATCGCCTGTTCGCCGCCGAGCGGTCTGCCCGCGCCGAATTGAAGGGCTGGACCGAAGAGGACTCCAAGCAGGTTGAGCAAGCACCCAAGTTGCTGGACATCTTCAATGCTTCTTCTAGCAGCGAGAGCTCTTCCGCCTCTTCCAGTTCCTCGTCGAAGGAAACCTCTGAATCCTCGAGCGAATCTTCTAGCGAGTCCGAGGCAGAGCCCAAGAAGGAGAAGAAAGACAAGAAGGAGAAGAAATCGAAGAAGGCGGCCTCTTCCAGCTCTTCTTCTGAGTCTGAGTCATCTTCCGAATCCGAGTCTTCCTCCGAGTCTTCCGAGTCCGAATCCGACTCATCTGACTCTGAATCTGAAGAGAGCGATTCCTCCGACTCCGACTCTTCATCTTCCTCCAGCGAGGACTCTAGCAGCAGCAGCGGAAGCGAAAGCGGGAGCGACAGTGACAGCGAGTCCGAAGAATCTGACGACTCTTCTTCATCCTCTTCTGATTCCGACTCTGACTCTGACTCCTCATCTTCCGACGAGGATGACACCAAGAAGACCCCCTCCAAGCCCTCCAAGCCCGCTCCCAAGCCCAAGCAGACCAGCTCATCGTCGGACTCTGACTCGAGCGCCACCGTCAAGGACGAGAACACCACTTCCTCGTCCGCTGCCTCAACCACCAACACGAGCAGCAGCGCCGAGGCAGGTAACAAGCGCAAGCGGTCCGACTCTCCCGTCTCCTCTGGCGCGGTGACCCCCAATGCAGCCAAGGTTGCCAGGAAACAGAACGTGCCCTTCTCGCGAATCCCCAAGGACGTCGAGGTCCACCCTGAGCTTTCCTCGAACGCGTTCATTCCTTACGACTACGCCCAGAGGGCACACGAGGACTTGATCATCACCCGCGGCAGAGGTTTCACTAAGGAGAAGAACAAGAAGAAGCGGGGAAGCTACCGTGGCGGCATCATCGACACCAGCGGTGGCAAGAGCTTCAAGTTCGAGGATTAAAGGTCCCGTTTGATGCCATTGATAATCACTTAATACAAACGGGGAAAAGTCGAGAAGTGTCATCTATGATTGCACATGGACAACTGAGCCTACTGAGGGAGTTTGATGGGATAAGATACATTTGCGACAGGTCACATGGACAAAAGTTTTTCTTCTATATTACCCGTTTTTCTAAGGATCTCTATTCTCTCGGATCGTTTCAAATACATTTTCGCCTACTTCCAAATCCTCTGTCTCCTTTTTCCGATTTGGTTTCGGCGGACAATACTTATACAACACAACTTTACAACGACAAGATGGGTTCATCAGCGGCATGCATGGTGGCCGACACACCGACGGACTGGTCATCACCAGTTGCTTGGTTTCATTGCATCGGTCATTCACATTTCCTCGTCATTCGCGTTTTCCCTGCTAGATAGAATTGCATATTCTTCTACGCGTTCAAGCGATATCGAAGAGACCTTTGTTCCATTGTTAATTCGAGACGAGTTTTTCCCTTAGATCTTCTCAAGAATGTACTTTCTTGTAGACAATACCCTCAACCTTTCACACAACAACATTTCCTGGAGTCGAAAATCATCTTTTAAAGAGTCAGATATCCGGTTTCCATAGAATAGAATAAAATATTTCTTTTCAAAGCAACCATCCAATTTAATGAATACATTTCAAAGTTACTATAATAATACATATAATCTGAGATTATGATCACACAACAGCATCAAACTTCAATACCAACTTCCCGCCCACAGGACCAGTGGTATACCCATCCCCTTGCTCGATGCCTGTATCATCCACAATTGTCGTGGTGTAGTTTGAGTAAACGCTGGCGAGAACGAGCTTCATTTCATGAATCGCAAAGTTGGACCCCACGCACATTCGCCCGCCGGAGCCAAATGCCCAGAAATATTTTTCTTTTTCGCGAATCGAGACCTTTTCGCCGGCCTCCTCGTCGCCATCCTCCTCAATTCCTTTCTTCTCGCTTCGCTCAAAGTCCGGCGCTTCCATCCACCGCTCAGGCAACCATTTCTCTGGTTCGGGAAAGACATTCTCGCATCTGTGCAGCGAGTAGGGCTGGGCGCTGACCCGGACGCCACCTGGGATGGCCGCGTAGCCGCCGAGGCTGGTGCCACTGGGAGGGGTGACTCGGGGTTGGGGCCCCGGGATGGAGGGGTGAAGGCGCAGCGTCTCGTATAGTATGGCGTGCAAGAGGGGAAGGGTGTCGAGATCTTTAAAAGACGGGATTGGTCGCGCAGGTGAAGACGAAGATGAGGAGGGGGAAGGGGGATGTGACGGGTCGGAAGGATGAGAAAGAACGAGGTTAGGGGAAAGAGTCAAAAGTTCGGCGCGCAGCTTCGATTGCAGCGCCGGCCGCTGGGAGAGCTCCCACATGGTGTATGTGAGTGCTATAGCGGAGGTTTCGTGGCCGGCGGCTGCAAGAAATAAGAGATTAGCGTATTCGATTTTAGAGATGGTGTAAACTCGAAAGGTTTGGGAAGGCCAATATAGGGAGTAAAGTGATCAGGGAGATCGGCAGCGGGAGATGGAAGTAGGGAATTAAATAAAGAGAAATAGGAGGCATACCAAGATGATCAAGCAATTCGCTAGCGATTTGAAGCCTTTGATCAGCGAAATCCTTTTCCGTCAATTCTCCTGACTCTTTGATGCGCTGCTTGGACATGGCCGTCTTCAATTGGGCATAGACCACTGGTTCATCGGCAGCTGATTTCTCTATATCCTGCTTGTTACTCTCCAGAGCTCGGTCTGCGGCATCGCACATGTCGATATTAAACTGCTCGATTTCCCTGTTTGCCATGCGCAAGGTCTTCTGATTCTGCATGTGTATTCCTAGGCGGCCAAGGAACCGGGTAAACTTTGGTAATTCCTGCGGCCAGAAGAGGTTTGTTCCGCGATGGTGAAACATTTCCATGCATCGGTGTCTCTTGTCTGGATTCTGCATAAAATTTGTTGACGCCGATAGTCCAAAGAGGTAGCCGGTAATGAAATCCATGGTTACGCCATTGAGCAAATCAAACATATCAACAGGCGTAGAATTGGCGGCTAGGTTCTGGAATATGGGAAAGAAACGCTCGTAAAGTAGAATTTCTGAGAGAGCATGTAAATGCGTAGAGTTTGAGAGTGTCGATTTCGCATAGATATTGGAAAGCATTCGTTTGCGATTCGAATGCGGTTTGCTTTCCATCATAGCAAACATGTTTCGTTTTCTGGCCTTTCGTTAACATCAATATCGAAAAGGATGCAGAAAAGAGATTAGGCAGTCTCACGAGTAATTACTGAAGACATTGGGATACCATGCGTGCTTCTCAAAACCACCAGAATACACAGGCCGAATTCCATCTTCGACAGAGTTGACGCTGATTTCGTTGGGTCCTAGTCTTACAACCGGGCCATATTTGGCGTGTGCTGCTTGAATGGAGCGGTTTTCTCGGCCGCTCCAACGGCAGTAGAGTATCCATGCAGGAGATATGGGAGCAGTGGGATGCGCATTTGGAAGTTTAGATAGAGGGGAAAGAAAGAGCGGGTATATGATATATTTGTACAATGCGAGAAACACGACTGAAACAAAGGCAATTGATGGGATAGAGCGCAGGGTCAGCAGATTGGCCATGAACCCCATGTTGGATGTTTATTTGAAATTCGCCCCAAGAAAATTGAAAGAAGAAGCAATAAGGACATATAATTTTACAGCATCAAAGAGAAGAAGTCGATTGTAAAAGAGACCAGGTCACTTATCTGCGGGGTTTGACGAGGGCTAAACATATATTTGCATGAGAGCTCATTGCGCTGCATGTCATGTGGGGAGTAAGTGGAGAAAATAGCTATCTCATCCCAAAGGTCGGCGATACGAGGTTGACGCCGTTATCGTGTGTCATAGCGATCGGATCTGGTTTCCTTTGTCAGTTAAGTGTGACTGCCGTTAAAGTTTAGACTTGCCGACCCCTCCACTAACTAGATCATGTCGCAGTGGAGATTTGATTGCAGCATGGCCATTCCAATCTTTTCTCTTTCTCTGTTTGAGCAGTCATACAGGATTTTTAAATGCTCCCTGAAAGAGGGATAACATGGTGAAGCAGGTCTCTATCATCAACGGTCGTTGAGTCGCGGACAAGAAAGGTTTACGGGGGCTAGATAACTACTATCTCATCATAATGGACTAATAAGATCAAATTGTATACGTAAGACACCCCCGCAGCTCTAGCCTATCGTTCGTTATGAGTGTTAACCGAAAAAGATGAGTTTTAGTGGAGACCTATAGCTAAGATTAGCTGATTCAATACAATGACGGCTAGAGCATCTGCAAACGCCATTAAGATGCATCTCTAAGTTTCCATTAAAATGAGAAATTGGTAGCTGGCAGAGCCAGACAAAACTCTGCAATAATCCAAAGCAATGCAGCTGACTTTTGCTCAACATCTTCAAATTTGTGCAAGGTTGAAGGAGAATCACCTTGCCAAAGTAAACAAACTGCCTGTGGCTTGTGTCAGCCACAAGGGCCCTTGTGGCGCAGCATTATGACGCAAGTTTCTCATTGACTAAAAACCCCAGAATGATAAGTAGAAAACTATTTGGAAAGAATCTCTAACATTGCATTTTCCAGGTGCCTTAAATTTTACCATCATGCTTATGGAGCTCTGACATTAGTCGACGATTTTTACCTACGTTTGGCAACACGCTCTCCTTCACGGTGATGCTCTCCGACCTTCCGTTTGAGCTACTAGGACACATCGTCACCGATCTACCATCCGCTCAATGTGTCTATCACCTCTCCCTCACCTGCCGACGGCTCAACTCCTACGTCCAAGAGGATGGCTGGCGAACATTTACACAAACTCGATTTCCCTCGATTGCAGCACCGCCCTACTGGAGAGACGCAGCCCTATCATTGACCACTCTATCGCGGAACTGGGATCGCAAAGCGTTCCTTGCACGATACATTCACCCAGCAGGATCCGTGACTCAAATCGCCGGCCATGGAAGACGCCCGGGTGGTCGCCGTAAGGCACAGACAATGGGCTACCAGCCTGTGCTTGACAGCTGCGAAGAGCAGACTGGGAACAACTGGGCGTCCAAGAAGGAAATACTAGCTTGGGGTGCGGGTGCGGAGCTCGTCTTAAGAAACACACTTTCTGGTGATGCTGCGGATCAAAAATGGAAAGAATCGCCCGACGATGAACGAGTTGACCATTTTGACCAACATCATCGTAAGGTTGACTGGGTGGTGTACAAAGAAGAAAGCCATGCGGATGGGCGGGACGACATCACCACCGTCAACATTCTCCGGCCCTCGCAAAGACACCCAGATGTCACTTCAGCCGGATACCAGGATATTGTCGTCGGGCGAGCTAGTGGAGAGCTATCGCTGGTTGAGCTCTCCCCGGAAAAGGTCACCGACAACGTCAAGACTCGCTATAATACAGGCAACAAGCCGATTCGATCTGCAGACATTAGTCCCTCAAACAACCCTCTGCTCGCAGTCTCTCTGTCTGATTCCCTCATCACTTTCTTCCCCGTCTACACATCCCAGCCCGAACTCAACCGCGTCGCCGAAGTATCAGCCGTTCCAGCAGACAGACGTGGCCGTACGTGGTCTACACGATTCTTGTCCAACGAGCGGCTCGCAGTCGGCTTAGGTCCCTCTACCGAACCCATTCACATCTACGAAGTGGCTCCCGATGGCGTCGTTCAGCGGCCTATGCGGACATTTGGCAGCGGTTCCAGCCGCGACAATGGCGATACTGATTCCCTCGATATCCCCACCGGCGCTTCCTCTGTATATCCTATTTCTCCCATTCACTACTCGTCGCCTGCTGGTGGGAATCCCGGCGATCTCTTTCTCAGCGGCTGGTACGATGGTGTAAGCCGGTAAGTCTTCCGCTCATCTCTTTTTTCTTCCCCTCTAAATATTCCTTCCTACTCTTCACACGAATCATCCAGCATCTGTCAAACCCATGCTAACAGTACACAGACTACACGATATGCGTTCTCCAGCCCAATGTGTCGCCAAATACCAGGACCCCATTGACGACTCCTCCGCCGTCTACTCCCTCCAGACTATCGGACTCGAGCGCTTCATCGTGGGCGCCGCCCGGCACGGCATCCTCAAAGTATTCGATCTGCGCATGAGCGGGGGCAAATCGTACTTTTCCACTTCCGTCGACGCATGCAATGCGCATCAAAGTTCTCGCAACCCACCTACGCCGGCTCCAGCGGACAGCGGCATCTGCTGCGACTGGCACTACGAGACGCAGCACGACCGACGCGACTGGAGCGTGTTTCTCAACCCGCGCGGGCCCGCGTTCTACCGTCAAGGTTCCCGCCGCTCCGCCGAATCTCCTATCTATTCCCTCTCCTCTCCTTCCCCGTCTTCCCCGGCCTTGTATGCCGGCGTCGAGAACAACGTCGTCCAGCTTGATTTTGTCTCGATCATGGACCGCGCCCAGGACCCCGTGTTTCAGTACGGTGGCGGGTCGGCCCCGGGGTCAATAGTACCACCTGCCACACATGCATCTCATGGATCATCTAAACCTCGTTTCGTCTCTGAAGAGACTAATGTCATTAATAAATGGGATCCAAGCGGTGACGTCTTACGACTCGCACTCTACGAACAAGTTCCCATGTCGGCAATGCGTTTGCGAGTCCAAGCCAGCGTGGGGGCGTGCTCGTCGCGAGAAGCAGGCTGGGATGAACGTTGGTGTGATGGGAGGGGATATTACTAGATTATCTTATCTTCTAACACTTCATTGTTTTTTTACCTTTTTCTTTTTCCTTTTCTCTCCATACAATATAAGCATTGGTGCATGCGCGGGGGATTCCAAGAGATATAGAGTATATCACGGCGCAATTATACCAGCGGCGTCTAACTCAGTAAGGTAGTCAATGTATTTCTACCATAACCTTATCTATCTTAGTTCTTCTAATATCAGAAGGAAGGTAGCGTGATGCTGAACTTCCCAATTGATCATAATCTGCTCGTGGGCAAAGCAAGCGTCAAAGCAAAGTCTATGCTGGTACTTTTATTTTGAGGCCCGAAGCGAAGGGAAATGAAGAATCAGTCCGTCTCCGACATATTCGGCGCATCGCTTGGCCAATCTTCCCCAGCCGAGCTCGAGCTAATCGCCTGTCTATGTCTGTACTCATGTTCATGATCCGCAAGCAAATTCTCCCACTCGATCAACTGAGCCGCTGCATCGCCAGACTCGTCGTATAACAGCTCGCACTGCGTAATCAGCGCTCGGAGACTGATTTCAATTCCATTGATACCCTGATATGCCCGTGCAAAAGCGTCAATTTCTGCCTGGCCGACGTGTATATCAACTAGGCCCTTTTCCTGGAGATTGTATTTCCATATCGGGCAATTAGCTGGTCGTGGAGTCGGTGGGCGACGGAAGTGATCGTAGACAATTGGGTCACTGAAAGGCACTGGCGCAATAGGAGTATCGTTCAATGGTTTGTAAATTTCGGTCTGCAGCCCAACTGGAGGTGGAAGAAGAATTGGCGGAGGAAATGGCGCGATCCCGAGAGACGCGACTTTTGAAACGGGTGCGTCTTCCGCTTCAGCCTCAGTCTCAGGCTTAGGCGTAGAAGCGGGCTCAGACACTGGCTCTGGCTTATGTTCAGAATCTGTTGGTAGATTCGGGGACACTATTTCTGTATGTTCGGTTCCGAGTTCAGACACAAGTTTGCGCGAGCTGCGCGATTCCTCGGATTGAACGTGTTTGACAGGATCGGCAGACTTTTCGGAAACATCAAGCTCATTGCCCTCGTCTTTGATGCTCTTGAGAAGATTTCGTAAGAGAATGACTTGGTCATGGACTGGTTGCAATTGATCTACAAATTCGTGAAAGGTCGATACGTAGCCGTCCGGCATGTCACCGATGCGGTTGAGCGCCTTTAGGACTTGAATCATCATCTGAGAATATGTAAACTTTGTATGTTTGAAAACGCCTTTGTCTGTATTCAGGTCAGTGGTGTCGAAGCTTAATGTCTGATGGCGGATACAAGGGGCATACTCAGATATCTCTCTTCGTTGGCGGTAGCTTTTATGGGACGAGCCCAAGCAGCAACTGAAAGTGCGATACGAGCAATATCGCCTCTCAGCCCCGCAATGGGATCCTCAAGCTGCATCTTTTCGAACCCGGGTTTCTTCAGCCTCCTCCCTTTTCCGAGAAGAATTAGATGTACTCCCGTGTTTATCTGGCGAATTTGATGAAGGAGAGCATCGGCTCGGATCACCGGTAAAGGCGGCGTGGATACCGTGTCATCCTTACGGCCTCTTGTGCGTCTCTCGGGGACGTAAAGGATAGAATTAGGATCTTTGGAGCTAATGTATTTCATACATTCTTCTTCGTCTCCATCTTCACGCTCATGACCCATGTCGTTTCGGTCTTCGACGATACTGGGAATGTTTTTCGAAGGTTGCTGACGAGCTCGTCGGTAGCGTTTGGGGATGTTTCTCTGGAAGTTGGATGGGCTACTTAGCGGAGCTGTCTCTGCTTCCCGGCCATAGCGGAAGGTCCGCGGCGTTATGGAATGTTGAGCATGTTGCCGCTTGGGAGAACTGAAGCGGAGATGAAGACGCGGCATGATGGGATTGGAGAAGGTGTACAGGTCATCAAAGATGTGTAGATGGGCAGCAAAGAAGTAATACAGTTCTGAGCTGGCGTGGACTCGAGGGGGGTATATGGAGTGGAAAATAGATGTCGGACGCGTGATGGAAAGGGAAGGAGGAATGGACGTAGGTGATGCATTTGGAGAAGTTTGTGGACGCCCAACAGTTTAGAACTGATGTATTGGGGCCTTGCTGGTATTCACATCTTTGGGTGATTAGTGCCAGTCGTGAATAGCTCAAATATCGATTCAGCTCTTCATATTAGGAAGAAAAGTACCTCCCTATCTCTTATCATCAGTCTGTTGGCGTCAAACCCGTCAATGTCTGATGCTAATTCCGACACAGTCCTGTTCATTACTTGCTTTGCCAGAGCTGTGATGAACACAGTAAAATGCCTTGCAATTATGGAGGTGAGTAAATTCATCTTGTGCTACTGATATGCCTGTTTCCACTTGTGTAACTCTGTCTCATCGCCATTTGTCGTCTGCCATAAAGAACTTGCCAATGATAAGGAGAATGAAAGCATTTTCTGTCCAAAAGCCACATTGTTCATACTCATAGTTTGTCTACTTTTGTAGTTTGAGAGACATTTGGTGTCATAACACGTCTCTCTTGGGCAGCAAGAAGACAGCGAGACGGATGAGAGTCATCTCAGCCTAACATGGCATGAATTCCTAATGAAGCTTTGATGAAGAGGAATCTCAGCAATGAACAAGATTAGTTCATCAACATATGTCTTGTACGAATATTCATCTTGAATTAAACTGGGAGCAATATTTTCATATATGGGTGACGATGGTGATATGAATTGTTGTTGTTTCAGGGTCCATGACGTTGATGATTGGATTAGTAATATACAGTGTTACAGTGGATATGGGAACAAAGTACAGTGATACAGTTAATAGGCGAGGTGGATCAGTCTGGGGTCAAACTACCTGACTTTCCCGACAACCCGCTCTGTTAGTGAACTCCACCCCCAGAGTTACTCCACAATACTACGATACCTCCCGCTATCATCCACTCCCCCATCTCTTTCTCCGTGAATTGCTCAATTTACTAGCCAATCTGGATCACGATTGGGATAAAGATTTAAAACGCCCTTTTTGAGGATGGTTGCTCGAACTATCCCGAGCTCACAGCTGCTGAGTTCCGTCTCTCATCGGGTTCGCCCCTCGGCAGCTATTCGGATCGCCCCAACAACCTCCAAACAGGTCACCCGCGCATTGGCCACTGTACAAGACGGCAATCCACAACCACCCAAAAAAACGCATTATGGAGGTCTCAAAGATGAGGATCGCATCTTTCAAAATCTCTATGGTCATCATGGCACGGATCTTAAAACGGCAATGAAATTTGGGGATTGGTACAAGACAAAGGAGATTCTACTCAAGGGTCATGATTGGGTATGATACAGCATTCAACAATGGCTTTTCGCTATCAATCTCTTTCTCTCGATACATTGACTAATGCCTTTAAATAGCTCATTTCTGAAGTTAAGGCTTCTGGCCTGCGCGGCCGAGGTGGCGCTGGGTTTCCGTCGGGAATGAAATGGGTATGTTCGGAGTTGTATAGCACAGCGAACCTAATCAAGCTAATATTTGCTAGTCATTCATGAATTTCAAAGACTGGGATAAAGATACGAAGCCAAGATATCTCGTCGTGAATGCCGACGAAGGCGAGCCGGGGACCTGCAAGGATAGAGAAATCATGCGCAAGGACCCACACAAATTGGTAGAAGGCTGTCTGGTCGCTGGTCGAGCCATGAACGCCACGGCCGCTTATATCTATATTAGAGGAGAATTCTACCATGAGGCCACTGTTCTCCAGCGAGCAATCCAAGAAGCATACAAGGCGGGTCTGATTGGCAAAAATGCTTGCGGAAGCGGTTACGACTTTGACGTTTTTATTCACCGCGGGATGGGAGTATGTTGACTTTATTCCTTTTACTCTTATATGGCTACACAAGCAAAATGCTGACGAACGCAGGCCTATGTCTGTGGGGAAGAAACCTCCCTCATCGAGTCGCTCGAAGGCAAGCCTGGCAAACCACGCTTAAAGCCCCCGTTCCCAGCTGCTGTCGGACTGTTTGGCTGTCCTTCGACTGTCACCAATGTCGAGACTGTCGCAGTCTCTCCTACCATTATTCGACGTGGCGCAAACTGGTTCAATTCTTTTGGGCGCGAGCGCAATTCTGGAACTAAGCTCTACTGTATTTCTGGCCATGTCAACAACCCTTGCACTGTTGAAGAGGAAATGAGCATTCCTCTCCGCGAACTCATTGAGAAGCATTGCGGCGGTGTACGTGGTGGTTGGGACAATCTTTTGGCCATCATTCCCGGTGGCTCGTCGACTCCAGTTCTCCCCAAATCGATATGCGACACCCAACTGATGGATTTTGACGCTCTCAAGGATAGCCAGTCTGGTCTCGGTACCGCAGCCGTAATTGTCATGGACAAGAGCACGGATATTGTCCGCGCCATTACGCGTCTGAGCAAATTTTACCACCACGAGAGTTGCGGTCAGTGTACTCCCTGCCGTGAGGGAAGCAAGTGGACACATCAGATTATGGAGCGGTTCCTTACGGGCCAGGCCCGTGCGAGAGAGATTGATATGATGCAGGAGCTGACCAAGCAAGTCGAAGGTCATACCATTTGCGGTACGTCAGAAAGCCTTATTTTCCTCAGTTCTTGTTCCTTGTCCGCGTATCTCGAATTCATTTACTGTAAATGACACTGACGCTGACACTTTCTTTTGCTAGCCCTCGGGGAAGCCTTTGCGTGGCCCATTCAAGGCCTCATTCGGCATTTCCGGCCTGAACTTGAGGCTCGTATCAAGGACTATGCAGCACACCACGGAGGTGAAGCTCTCGCTGGTGGATGGAGTCACAACTCAACTCGACATGGTGGCCTAATTGCGCCTGGGCAGTAAGCGATTATTCTATAGTGTAGCGTATTGCTTAGATTGCACATTATGAGTATTTGTTTTGCATCTGAGTTTTCAATTGACATGATCGGATGATTTGATGCTGCCCACATTTGCGACGTCTTTCTCACTGTATAGCAATCTTGACAAGCTAGGATGAGCTTTTTCCTTTTTTTCTTTTTTATTCAAGCTCTGATTATTTTATCTCTATCACCTCAATTTATTTTCTTAGGTTTATTTTTATTTATTTATTTTTCTCTCCTTGTATTTTCACCTTTTTTCCAATCTCCTTTAGATCGTAGTTCCTGAATGAAAGCACAGTAGTATCGTGTAAATTTCAACGATAGCACAATATGAATATGAATTAACGTCAACCATGCGAGGAATCTAAACGCCACCGCTAGGATATACACATTTCATTGCCAAAATATCAGCTAATTCTTTCACACACGGTACACCTACCCCAAGTTTATCTATGCTCTGCACAATTTACTCCAAAATGGCACTTTTGCACTTTATCTCTAATCTTCCGTCTAATCCCCTACGTGGCGGGGCTTTATACCTACCTAGCTTCCAGAATATTCACCACGGTCGACTACCTTTGGCGTCTAGCATTCATCATTTATACAGGGTTTCTTCCTTCGTTTTCCCTCCTTCCTTTTCTCTTCTTTTCTTTTCTTTTTTCTTTCTTCCTTTATTTTTCGGTCTTGTCTTATCTTTTTTTTTTTTTTTGTTTTTTTTTGTTTCGTTTCGATTCCTTCCCCCCCTCTTCTCAGATTTTCTCTTTATTTGACAGTTTTATTCTCATAGCAGATATAGTATCGTCCCAAATAGTGGGAGGAGGAGAACAACACGAAAAGGAAAAAGGAAAAAGCCAAGAGGAAAGTTTTACTATATTGTAATGGAAATGTATTGTAAAATAACTGCTACAGTGCTGTGTATTTCCACAGATCAAAGTAAAAGAGAATACAAACGCCGATTTATGATAAGGGGTTTAAAGTTAAGAGGGGAAAACAAACAAATAAATAAATAAAAAGGTGAGGAGGGAATCAACGCCGCTGAACGAAAAGAAGAGAAAGGAAATAGTAAAAACGGAAGATGAAAAGGAAAAGGGAGAAAGCGAACAGAACTGAAATGAAATGAAAACAGGAAGGTGCGAAAAGAACGCAAGGAAAATGGGGCGGGAAACAAAACAAAAAAGAAAAAGAGATGAGAAGAAAACGCCGTTTACCCTGACTTTACTATATACATCTGGCATAGTCTGACACCCCCAACGGCAGGCCCACAGCACACGAGGATTCGACGGGCGTTGCGTGGGAGAAGTATTAAAAAGAACCACAAAAAAGCCATGGGCTGAAAGGAATCCAGACTCTTTACATGGGTGAGAGTAAACGTGTAAATCTACACTTCCAATTCCGCTTCCCAAATGACATTGCTTTGCGATACTTTCTCTGCGCGGTCTCATGCTTTATAAGCTGCCTCAACAGCTAAATATCTCCGTTGTTGAAGCTTTCGGAATGGGGTGTACATGAGTTGCGTTGCGTTGCGCCAATGTTGACAAAAAATTCTCCCACCGCGCCCGCTGGTTTCTTTTGTCCAAGGAGCAAGTTTCTGCTCGCTGAATTAACTCCTGGGGAAAAAGTGCTCGCGAGCGGGACCGGACGCTGAGTTGTTGGATGGATGGTTTTGTCGTTTGGATAATCCCTGCCCCTAATATCCACTCGGACGTTGATACTCCTGCTAGAAAACTGCGCAATGCGCTATTGCATGCAAATGGCCAAAAACTCGTCCCGGTTTATCGCTCCGTCACCATCCAAGTCAAATTCCTCAATCATAGCTGCTAATTCTTCCTCTTCGAGACCCTCTCCTAGCTCGCGCGCCACGCGGCGGAGGTCTTGCAGACTAATCTTGCCTTTTCCGCCTTCGTCAAACAGGTCGAATGCGCGCAGAATCTCCTCGCGCGGGTCGCGCGCCAGTATGCGCTGAGCCATGATTATTTGGAATGTAGGCAGACTGATGAGTAGCCGTGTCGGATGGGCGGGGTATGAGCTTCCGGGGCCGCCGGCGCCGGACGAAGGAGCAGGGATTGCGGCGGGCTTGTTTGCGGCTGTGGAAGAAGGCGGATGGACAGTATCTGCGGGGATCCCGTAGGTTTGGAGTATTTGTAGGATCTCAGGTTTAGGCAGGTCGAAGCCTAGTGCTTTCATGGCGACTTTGAGTTCGTGATAATCAATATGTTTGTCTTTGTCCAGATCAAAAAGGCCGAACTGTTTGATTATATTAGCACTGAGCGGGGTCAAAGGGGCAGTAATGAAAATTAGAATGCGCCTGGAATATCGACATACAGCTTCTGTAATCTCCTCGCGCTGCTCTTCGGTCAACTCGGCCAGTCCATTGGCGCCTTCGCGTTCGAGCCGCTCCCGCTCCCGCTCACGCTCGCGTTGCTGCTGTGCTGCCGCAGCGGCTGATGTGGATGTTGACATGGCGAATTGCGCTGCTGGTGTTCGCTCCGGTAGTTTCCCAAGGTTTGAGGCTCGTAAGGGAAATGAGGATGAGGATGCCATGTTCGAGAATAGGTAGTCGAGGACAGGAATGGTCCTCGGGGTGCAAGAATTATCCGGGCCCTTTTTGGAGTATGCCTAGGCTCAATACGAGGTCAAGCTGGCGATAGGGGATGATGGGCACACAGAATCGAAGGCGCTATACGGCTCCTGGCGGACAGTAGACTTGGTACGCAGAAGCAGATATCAGGTAATGAGGTAGTGGAACCGGGATTGAGGTTGAATAAGAGTGTACGGCAGCGACGAGCTTGGTAGCTAAAAGCGAACAGAGGCGAAATTTCCAAGCGGTTTAATTGATGACCAGGGATACCCTGAGAACTTGTGAAAAAAGTCGCGTCGAGCTCAGTCGTCAAATGTAGGGACAGCAAGGGTGCAAAAGTCGCGAGTGGTATGTTTGAACTGTGGTCCTCGTGTGGAGAGACAATGTGCAGTTTGGGCGGGACGAGCTCTCGAAGTCCCTGCTTTGTTTGAAGATTCCGCCGACGCGTCTGGATTGGGTGGTGATTTGAGTGAGGTCGCGTTGACAGGGTAATTTCACCTGATATTGGATTCTACACGCATAGTGCCTACGGACAGCATGGTCATAAATAAAGACAGCATGCTAAAAGGGATACGACATGAATTTGAAACCCAAAAATGACTTTTCTTGTCAATTAATCATTCGCCTCCTTAATTACCTGGTCCTTTTGGCTTTGATTTCCCCTTTTAGCTGATTCTATCTACTAGTTGGCCGCTGAGGCATACTGGATAGCCTGCGCAAGGAATTAACTTCTCGTACATAGCAGCATGACATCTACCAAGGACATAATTGGCAAAGTCAATACTAATAAATTTTAGTTAGACATATACCCCGTTTCCTGCAGTATGGCTAAAGCAGGCCATAATTTGCAATGTCTTTAAATCTATTCACAAAAGGAAGCCTAGAGGTGTTTTGACGCATCACGTGGCATCTGCCTTTACTGTGCTCAGACCGTATTCGTAGTGACCACTGATAGGTGCAAGACGTACTCAGAGTATATCTCACTGAATTTGAATCGAAAGGCTTTGAAATCAAACAGGACTGCGGCGACAAACAATCAAATGCAATTGGTAGAAACTGGTCATAGAGTCTCAGGCATCATACAGGCACATTAGGCTGCTCAAGGCAACAGTGCAAAGTGAGTTGGCTGTGCCGGGATATCCGCGCAGGCAGCCAATTATAAGGGTAGAAATGAGTCCCAACAGAGGAAATACGAAGTCGTTGCTGAGTAATCTTTTACCACATGCATCACATGACCCCATACGTTCTTTCCATGTTCAGCTATTTGTACTGGTCGCTGTGCCCGTAAGCCAGGAAGACTTGGGGAGTTCCAGTTGGGTGTCTTAGCTTAAAAGTACCTCTCTCCCACAAATTTGCTAGCAAGAGACTTCCCTGCTCGGATAAAGTTAAGCTCAGCGAACGGACAGAGCAAACCGAGCGAGAGCGAGGGAAAGAGCAGTAAACGACCTCACACGTCTTTTTGCTCTCCCTGCCCATTTCTCTTGCCTGTCGCCTCCCATCAACATCATCAACCCCCCCGAATCAACAACCTGCGCGTCGACCGACTCGTCGATTCGGCACCCTCGGGCTCTCGACAGTCTCCTTCTGTCGAACGCCCGACGTGGATAATTTGAGCAGGTCATCACTGACGACTCACAATTTCTCTTTTTCGCGAGTCAATCTTTCCTTGACGCGCGAACGGATTTTTCTTCGTCCAGCGCGTTCGACTTTTTCGGCGCTTTCCCTTTGAACCGATCTTTTCCTGCTCGTCTTTCCGTTCAAACGAATCTCCTTTTAGTTTCCTCGACGCTTTCCCTCATCGTCGAGCTCCATTGCATCAGATTTCAAGCATCGAAGAAACATTGCAGGGGTTTCCTAAAATTGTAATCGACACGCATTTTCGACATCATGTTCGGTGGATTTGGCAGCAACAATCAAAGCTCCGGCTTTGGGGGCTTTGGCTCCGGTAATACTGGTACTGGTACTGGTACGTATACTTGGTTCTCCTTTTCTTGCTTTAGACACGGCTTCCCGTCGGCCGCGGAGAGCTTGAGGTGTTCAGGCAGTTGGATCTGGTCGTACTCTCTGGATCTAGGACCTGGCGCCTCCTCCCCGTTCTCCTAGTGAGAGCAGCCGTTAATTCGATGCCCACCGTTGCGTTCCACTTCTAGGCTTTGGTTCCTCAACCAACACCGGTTTCGGATCTTCCAATACTGGTAACACTGGTAACACTGGAGGTGGTGGCCTCTTTGGCAACACTTCTAGCGGCTTCGGCTCCGGCGGAGGTACGTCGATTCCCGGCCATGGGCCGTCGATGAGATTGTAGTTTGTGGACTGGCAGTATTGTTCATCAGAGCAATTGCCTTGCACTCGCTCGTCCCTTCTACTGCCTTCTCTTCACATCTCTTTCGGACAACGTGTGTTTGATCGAGGAGGGCGACCATTTCCATGACGCAGACGCCCTTCACCCAGGGTCCCCGCTGGATTACTTTTCTCCAACGTCCCCTATTTCAGTTCCATTTTCAAGGCGTCTTCTCCTGGACATGGCTCGCCGTCTTCGACGAGCTCGGTCTGCGCGATTACGATCGAACTCGAGTTCGAATGCTGATACTGACATGCGTGATTTGACTATAGGTTTCGGAAGTAATACTCAACAATCATCTCCCTTCGGCGCTAAACCAGCGTTTGGATCTCCTGCTAGTACTGGTGGAGGTCTCTTTGGCGGCAACACAGCCACCTCGGGCGCCTCCCCTGGTTTTGGTGGCGGCGGCGGCGGCGGTGGTGGTACTGGCTTTGGCAGCACCAATACTGCGACTTCATCTCCATTTGGAGGCGGTAGTACAAGCGGGGGTCTCTTTGGCGGTGCCAACAAGCCTGCCTTTGGATCTGGCACCTCGTCAGGCGGTCTCTTTGGAGGCGGCGCGACCTCAAGTCCCTTTGGTGCCTCAAGTGCACCAGCTACAAGTGCATTTGGTGCCCCCGCCAGCACCGCACTTGGCGGAGCTACTCCGCAGTGTGAAGGAACTGGTGGCACTCCCTTCGCGGCCTATACAGAAAAGGAAGGTGCCAGCAATACCACCAACCATTTTCAGAGCATCACCTTTATGCAACCCTATCAGAAGTTCTCATTTGAGGTAAGTTAATGCTACTAAAAATTTAGATGTGTTGGAGGAATTATCATCTTTGCTAACTTTTATTTTGAAGGAACTAAGGATGGCTGATTACGCCCAAGGGCGTAGATACGGCAACGCAAGCGGCCAGGCCGGCGCATTCGGCACCAGCACAGGATTTGGCGGATTTGGCACCTCGACTGGCAATACTGGAGGTTTCGGTGCGTCTGGCGGTGGTGGCGGTGGTGGCGGTGGCCTTTTTGGCAACACAAATACGTCGTCCTCACCGTTTGGCGGCGGCACACAGTCCAATACTGGCTTTGGCAGCACTGCTAATACTGGCGGCGGAATGTTTGGTAACAAACCTGCTGGATCCGGTGGTCTTTTCGGGAGCGGAAATACCGGCGGTACCGGCGGTACTGGTGGTACTGGCGGTACCTCTGGTGGTTTATTTGGCGCTGGAAACACCGGCGGCGGCTTCGGCTCTTCTACTGGTACCGGGTTTGGCTCGGGCAACACTGGTGGCGGTGGCTTGTTTGGTAACAACACCAACACTGGTACGAGCAACCCTGGAGGTACTGGCTTTGCCTTTGGAGGCGGTTCTAACACCAATACTGGCGGTTTTGGAGCCACTGGCAGTGGATTTGGTTCCGGCAATACGACGACGACAGGCGGTGCTGGTACTGGTGCTGGTACTGGTGGTGGCCTGTTCGGCAGTGGAAACACCAATACCGGCTTTGGAAGCAACTCTCAAAACACCAGCAGCAGCAGCCCCTTTGGTGGCTTTGGTCAAAACCAACAAAATCAGACCCAGGGCCAGGGCACCACAGGCTCGTCCCTTTTCGGCGGTGGAGGTTTCGGCGCCAATGCCAACCAGCAGCAAAAGCCCGCTGGTGGTCTCTTTGGAAACACTGGAGCTACCAACACGGGAGGTGGCCTATTCGGAAACACTGCTAATCAACAAAGCTCCACTGGTACTGGCGGTGGTCTCTTCGGAAATACGGCCAACAACCAGCAATCTGGTGGCGGCTTGTTTGGTGCGAACAAGCCCGCGACCGGAGGCACTGGCACTGGCCTCTTTGGAGGTTCAACCAATACACCTGGTAATACTGGTGGAGGTGGACTGTTCGGCGGTGGCGGATTTGGTAACAACCAGAACCAGCAGAATCAAAGCGCCGGAGGTCTCTTTGGAAATACTCAGTCCCAGCAGAAGCCGGGAGGCCTCTTTGGCGGAGGCACTCCCTCAAACACTGGCGCTGGTGGTGGGCTTTTCGGAAATGTGGGGAGCAACACGGCCAATACCCAGCAATCCACGGGAACCTCTCTCTTTGGGAATGCAGGCGCCAACACCCAGCCGCAGCAATCTTCAGGTACCGGTCTCTTCGGGGGAGGAAGCACCAGCCTCTTTGGTGGCTCTCAGCAGCAACAGCAGCAGTCGCAACAACAGCAGGCCCCGTCCTTCTCCACTTCTATTAATGCGTCGAACCCGTATGGTAACGAGAGCTTGTTCCAGAGTCTTGGCTCGCCTGGAAACCAGAGTGTTGGACCAATTGCCACTCCCCTTTCAAGCAGTCAGAAACTCAAGAAGAGTGCCATCTTGCCTCAGTATAAGATCAACCCCAATGCTTCATCTCGGCTTGTGACGCCGCAGAAGCGAGGATATGGTTTCTCTTATTCTACTCTTGGCAGCCCAAACAGCACTCCTGGCTCGCCAAGTGCCCTAGGCGGCAGCCTCCTTGGCGGAAGCCGAAGCTTCGGAAGCGCTCTTGGCCGTGGCCTCAGCAAGAGCATGTCTGCCAGCTCTCTGCGTCACTCGTTTGACAGTGACGATAGTGTTCTGGCGCCAGGCGCCTTCTCGGCCAATAGCGGACGCTATGCAAGCAATAGCAGTATTAAACGGCTGACTATTGACCGCAGCATCCGTACTGACCTTTTTGGCAGTAGCGACGGCTCTGCTCTCGCTCCACTCAATCGCACAGACTCCTCGAAGCAGTCTGGTATATTGAAGAAGAAGGTTAGCTTCGATACTGCAGCCAAGCCTCGTGGTGACAACCTCTTCGGCCTAGCCAACGGCGAACCATCCAGCGCCCTTGTGAGCGCAGAGCCGAATGGCACCAGCCCCACTGCCGAGGAGCAAGGCTTTTTGAGATCATCTACGCGCTCCAACCCCGATGCTTCCCCCAGCAGCACCAATGGCGTCAACGGCACCTTGACCAATGGCATCAACGGTTCGCCCGAGATGGTGCAGGTGCGTGGCAACGAACTTGCTGTTGTTCCAGAGCATGAAACGTCTCCATCAGCTGCATCGCCTTCCTCTCCAAAGGACGTCAGCGACAAGGCTCCTGGCTCCTATTACATGAAGCCCTCTTTGGAAGAGCTGCAGAAGATGTCACGAGAGCAGCTTAAATCTGTTGAAAATTTCGAGGTCGGACGGGAGAACGTTGGCAAGGTCAACTTCAATGCACCTGTCGATCTCTCAAGTATCAACCTGGACGAAATCTTCGGAAAGATGATCGTTGTTGGTACCCGGATGGTGACCGTTTATCCGGATGGGTACAGCACGCCTCCAATGGGTAAAGGACTTAATGTCCCCTCGACTATTACTCTGGAGAATTCTTGGCCTCGCTCTAAGGACAAGCGTTACGACACGAGCGGCAATGCCGTTTCAAAGCACGTGCGTCGATTGATGACTGTTCCAGATACAAAGTTTGTTAGCTATGATAAGGAAAATGGCATCTGGGCATTTAGCGTCGAGCATTTTACTACATACGGTCTTGATTATGAGGACGAAGAAACTGGCACAGAGGATATCACGCAGAGCTCATTGAGCGCTCCCCAAGATAGCCCAACGCCCGGTCAGAATGCAACATTGCGCGGCGCCGCAAGTGTTCAAGAGTCATCTATGCTTGATGAGTATACGAGTGAAAGCTCTGGGCCCGATGACACGTTTGAGTTTCGAAAGAAGAAAGTGCTTCCGGGTGCATTTAATGGGGAGGCTTCAATTGCGGAAGAGGAAGAGATGGATGATGAAGTTGGATCCTTTGGCAGCCAGTCTTTTTTAGATGACGGCTCCGTGGCAACACAGTCCGAAAGCGACGTCGACGTTGATGAAGATGATGTAATTGATGAGGAGAATACCTCTATTTTTGTCGACGGGCCGGAGATGGTTGGGTCTTTCCCGGGACTCGGCCTTACCACGGAGCTCACGGGACATCCAGCACTGAAGCCGAAGTCGATTTTGAAGTCTACCTCTCAGTTTGACACAAATGGTACCGGTATGGGAACTCCTGGCAAGGCGCGACTTTTGGTTGAAAGCGACTGGGCCGACCAGCTTCAACGCACAATTAGTCCGAAAAAGCAAGATCGGCAGGCCCTTCGGGCTAGCCAAGCAGCCTTTGCTTACGGCGGCCATGAAGAGCAAAATCCAACGCCAAAAGCCAGTAATCAAGCGGAGAAAAAAGGGTTTGCTACGAGCATCGATTTGATGAATTCACTCTTTGGACAACCTCCGCTTCGAAAGAATGGAGCGCGTGTACAGGCTCCGAGAAAAGGATTTGAGGTTTGATTCCACTTTTCTTTCATTTTGCATTATTATTGTTTTTTGTCTTGTACCTTGGGCGACGATCTAAGTGGCCGTGTCAGAGTGAGACGAATTGGAAGGGCCGGTCGTTGCGCCCGATCATGTATGTAATAATTCAATGAAGTCATGCTGAGACAACGTTCTTTTCATTTAGTGGCCATATCCGAAAAAGTCCAAAGTGTCCGACTTCAACGAGTCAACAATGGACGAGAATGACAAAGAATTTCACTCAGCTCTGAAACCAAACTGGGGCCCGGGCAGCACTTTAGTATATGCTCTGCCCGGCGGCATTAGTTCAACCAATGATCCTGACAATTCCCTTCTCCGAAAGATTGGGCGGCCGTTTGTCTTCGAAGGCAAAGACGTGCAGCTTGCAAAGTTGGCCAGTGATTCTGATGTGAGTCAAATCTAAAGTCATAGGGCACAAAATGTATTGGTTTTGCCAACTAACTTTTCTAGTTGCCCATTGAAACCTTGAAGATCCAACGTGACTTTACCACGGTAGATGTATTTGAAGACATTCCTTTTGCAACTCTGGATTCGAGATTTAATTTCTCGGATTTCTCTCGTCGTATCAACGCCAAAGACGAGCAGTCAAATTACGAGAAGCTTGTCTGGGAACTTGCTCATGTTTTGTTCGACAATTTTGACGAAGATGAAGAGTTGAAAGACCTCCCCGATGATGACCCCGTCCTCCAAAGACGCGTGCGTAAAGACAAACTCTCGGACTTTTGGAAAGAGCTTGTCAAGTCCTCGATGGAGAAGCAGGCTTATCAAGCCACCACCGCTGAGGAGAAGGCACTTGCTTACCTCTCCGGAAATGACATTGAAAATGCGTGTGCGGCACTTGTCGATGGAAGAGACTTTCGATTGGCGACCTTGATAGCTTTGATCAATGACAATGACGAGATGCGATCGGATATGAAGGCACAGCTCGAATATTGGAAGGAAAAGAAGATAATTTGTGAGATGACTGAGCCAATCCGAGCACTATGGGAACTACTTGCCGGTAACACTGGTGTGAGTAAGGGATTGAAGGACGCCAACCCCGAAGATCGTGCCAGGGCCTTCTTGATCAGCGAGCGCTTTGGCCTGGATTGGAGACAAGCATTCGGCCTGCGTTTATGGTATGGTGTTTCTGACAACGCCCCGCTCGAAGATGCAGTGACCGCCTATCATACGGACCTTGAGGAGGGCATTGGCGAAAAGAAGCCACTTCCGTGGTTTGCTGTTGATGGGTTTCGAGTACCATGGAAAGACGAGAAATTGGGCGACCGCCAGGACATTCTTTGGGGTATCTTGAAGCTTTACGTCGATCAGCGCACCACTACCGACAAGCAGACGGTCAAAATCGAGGATGTCATCCTCCCACATGCCTTTTCTGGAAACCCCATCGATCTCTGCATGAGTTTCCAGTTGTATCACGCACTTGAAGCGCGCCGTGTCGCCTTTTTCGAAGATTCCCCCGAATCTTCTCGCGCTAATAAAGCTGACAACCTTGCATGGAATTTTGCCGCCCAGCTCGAATCCGCAGGTGAATGGACTTGGGCGGTCTTCATTCTACTCCACATTGACGACCAGGAAGCGCGAACGAGGTCAATTCAAGATCTCCTCGCCCGCCACGCCGCGGCAATTGGCACCCCAGAATCATCCCCTGAGTTCAAGATCTTAGTCCAGGACCTACGCATTCCCGAAGCTTGGATTTGGGAAGCCAAGGCCCTCTACGCGCGGTCCATCGAAGCTGACTACATGGCTGAAGTTGAGTATCTTCTGCGCGCAAAGAACTGGGAAGAAGCCCACAAGACTATTTGCCACTCCGTCGCGCCGCAGGCCGTTATCGAAGAGGATTATGACATGCTGAGCAAACTTCTTCACGGATTTGGCGATGACGGCGAAGAGCTCGTCGGAAATTGGGCACTGGGAGGGCAAGTCTACTTTGATTTTGTCCGTCTTATGCAAGCACCCGCCAAGACTATTGTTGGGGTTCCTGGCCATCGCCGCCCTACATCGTCGACTCCAATGAAGCAGCAGTATTTACCTCGTGGAAGTGATAAGGATGAGATCATTTCCCGTCTTGTCGCCAGTTTACCAGCCATGGCGAATGACCAGAAGAATAGCTTTGTTGAGTCAGTGGCTATTCAGGAAATGGCCGGGATAGTGGCGACTGCTGCCATGGCTGCCAAGAATGTAAGTTTTGTCCCCGTCCGTTGTCTTTGGCATCCCTATCCCGTGAAGCGTTTCTGGAAATTTGGAGGATGGGACGGGCATAGTGATCTGCATGATTCAATTAGGATGCTAATAGAATGTGTCGATAGAGTATTGAACGAGCCAAAATCCTTCAACTCCCACTCACCGAGGACGCTTACTTAAAACACACGACTGCGCTGAGTATGGATTACTATCGGACAGTTATTGCTACTGCTAGATAGATGGCCTTTGGCGTCAATATCTGCACGTTTTACGAGTAGCTCTTAGAAAAAGGCTCAAGCTAAATTTGTTAGCTTTCGAGGGAAAAGTCGCCAAGTTGGCGAAGAGAGAAAAATATAGGGCGATTGTCTCAAGATTTCTGACGGAACTTGAGGGTACATTTTCCCTGCACAGTATTCACTATCACAAATTTCTGCCTTTCTCATATTCCTGCTTTTATCATAACCAATTCAGTAACGCATAGTTACAATCGCCTCTCGATTTCAACGCTTGCCCCCGTTTATGGAAGCTTTTCATTTCGTTCGGCTTGCACTTTGCATTACTACCTTCTACAAATTTCTTCTCTGCGCATTTTTATTCTGTCCAAAGGACCCCATGTTACCCTTGCTGTCTTGCGCTCGTATTTAACCTCCCTTTCCCCCTTACCACCGTTGCTCACTTAAGGAGCTCTTTCCTCCCCCTTAGTTAGCTTTAGTCCACGACTGAAATAAAATTTCCTTTTAATTACATCTCGGAATATGTGAAGACTTATTAATGATTTCTTACTGAATCTCCAGTTGAGTGATAGGCATTCGTGGGACATTCAGACTGGCCTGCCAGCACTGAGACCAGACGATTCACATGCAATGCGGGTGTCGGATTAATTTTTTCGATTTATCCGTGATTATATAAGTTGGACCCTCGCGGATATTCTTCCGCACGTGGGGTTACCTGGATTTCGCCCAGCCAATCATCCTTGGCCGAGTGACGACGTTGGTTGTTGGGGGTTTCAGCAATTCCACGATAACTTGAGCACAATCTTCTCTTACGAAATTTAAGGAGTATACCTGGGATTCTCCGGCCTGCCAATTCTTGCTCGACGATGAGCCCTTAAGAGAGGGTTTTCAGAGGAATACACAACGTATTAAATTCAAACCACTTCCTCAAAAACACACATGGCAGGCTAAGCCACCACTACGACAACACAGCCGTACCAAAAGCTCACTTTTCCACCCCGCCTGCTCGCACTTGTTCAGCTCTTTTATTACTTTGAACCTTTCAATATTCTGGAACCAATAGCGGAGCTTAATTTTCCTCTTCGACGACTCTTTCGAAATGGTCGGCGTCCGAGAGACTGAAATCTATCGCCGGGATGCGCGACGCGAAGGAAGTCCGCTGACGGCCAAACAGCGCGAGGAGCTGCTCAGACCCTACCTCCCTTCCCCTCCCCCGCAGGCAAATACAGTTTCTCGAAAGCAGCGAGGAGCTCGCGCTGTCTCCGAATTTTTCAGAATTCAGCTATATGTCCTCGTTTACACTCTGATTCATACCTTCTTCGGCTTATACATGCGATTGCGCCAGTGGTACCATGCCGTTTTATACCGTATTTTCGCTGTGCTATATTACCACCACCGAACACCACAATTGATTCAGAAAGATGTCAAGGGATTGAGCAGGCTACCGGAGCATTTGAGCGTGATTCTCGAGTATAATCCTGAAGAAAAAGGTGGCGAAGGCCTAGAGCAATTAATTGAAGAGATTGCGGAGATTGCAGCATGGTCGGCTTGTGCAGGGATTCCGTTACTCAGTGTATACGAGAAGACAGGTATGTACTTCCACTATCTCGATTCTCAGTTGGATTGCCCATAAGAAAACGATGTCCCATGTTCAGAGCAAGTATTCGCGGTTCTCCAAGCTGGACCTTGTATGCTGACTGTTTTTAATTTTTCCAGGTATCCTCAAGAGCTACATACCTACTACACATCGCGCCATTGCAAAGAGACTCCAAGCATATTTTGGCACGCGCAGACCTTCACTGCAACTTCGCGCGCCACATCTTCCCGCATTTCTCAACGGCGATCTTGTTGATGAATCTCACTCCGATTCAAATCAGGATGGACCTGGTACGTACTCCACAATGCGTCCTTTAGAGTTGGTATCTTACCTTCTCTAAGTCATCCGTGAATGCTTGTCACTTTACCTCTCACGGTGTTGCTCTGCCTTCTCTTTTCCCCTCTCGTTAAATTCGTAAACTTACTCATAATCTCTCGTTCACAGGACACCTCTCAGTTCTTCTACTCTCCGCTGAAGATGGCCGGTCTACTATGGTTGACCTGACTAAGACACTCACTGAAATGTCTCAGCGGTCGAAGCTCTCGCCAAATGATATTTCTGTCGATCTCGTCGATGTCGAAATTCGTGAGAGCACTATGGCCGAACCCGATCTCCTCATCCTGTTTGGCCCAGATGTTGAACTACAAGGATATCCGCCCTGGCAGATACGACTTACTGAGATATTGTACGTATTCCCATTTTTGTGAGAAGTGATTATATGTCCCTCCCTTGCCTTGTCATTGTGATGGGCGTATTCTTTCTTTCCCTAATAAACGCTCCTTGTTGTAATTCCATCAGACAATTATATCCATTCATGCGGAGTGAAACTGACCTCTCATTTCTAGCCACGTCCCTGATAACACTGGAGTCGAATATCAAATCTTTTTACGAGCTCTATACCGATTTGGAAAGGCGCAAATGCGCTTTGGAAGATAGACGGGAGGAAAACCACTCGGTTAGCGCATGATTTTCGCGGCACATGATTCCTGCGTAACTTTGCATCAAAGCATCAAATAACTAGATTAAAGGCTTGGGCGTTTATCAGTATACGAGTCTTGGGAAAGCTGCGCACGGTAGCTTTGGCATAGCAATTGTGTAGCACTTGCACCTTAGCATCATAACGCATGCGTAATAAATGGTAAAGTCATTAATGCATGCATTGAAATATATATTTCTATTCAGCGATAATTTTGCAGATTGTAACCCAGAGCATCTTCTTTACATTCAGCTAATAATTAGAATCATTGTGAGATGGAAAGTCAACTATTTAGGTACTCTTGAAGCGTTGAATTATAGCCAGGTCCATGAATGCACAAGAGCGCTCTCCGGCCGGAGATGAATGGAGATTAGATGGATGAGATTTGATAATCTAGATCGAGATTAGATTATTTACGGCGGGACAGAGAGCGAGGGGTCGCGACATCTTGGAACTTTTTTCTTGACTCGAATTCTCGGCTTCTTCCGGCCAGCGTTACTGTTACCCAAAACTTTCCCGCCGCGCTGCATTTTGTCCTGAATCGCCTTTTCACATCTCCATCTATAAGCACCATGGACAAGCGCACCATTGGCGTATTGGGAGGTGGCCAATTGGGCCGTATGCTCATTGAGGCCGCCCACAGGTTGAATCTGAAAGTGGTGGTTCTCGACGCTGAGAACTCCCCCGCCAAGCAAATTAATCACCCCCACATCAACGGCTCGTTCGCCGACCCTGATGCCATTCGCAAGCTGTCGAAAGAATGCGACATCGTGACGGTCGAGATTGAACATGTCAACACCCATATCCTCGAGGAGGTGGCCAAGGAACGCGGTGACGCCATTCAGATCCAACCAAGCTGGAAGACTATCCGGGTCATCCAGGACAAATATCTGCAAAAAGAGCACCTGCTGGAGCAGGGCGTTGAGACTGCAGAATCGATTCCTATTGCGCACAACACCGAGGAGGAATTGAAAAAGGTGGGCGAGAAGCTGGGCTTCCCGTACATGCTCAAGTCTCGTACCCAGGCGTATGATGGCCGCGGAAATTTCCCCGTTGAGTCCGCTGCCGACGTCCCTGCTGCTCTTGAAGCATTGGGCAAGCGCCCCTTGTATGCCGAGAGATGGGCCAATTTCAAGGCAGAGCTTGCAGTCATGGTTGCCAAGACCAAAGAAGATGCCTCTGCCGATGCGTGGGAGCAGTCAACACTCGCATTCCCGACCGTCGAGACTGTCCACGAGGAGAGCATCTGCAAGCTCGTCTATGCTCCTGCACGAAACGTTTCTGAACGACTTGCCCAGCAAGCTCAGATTCTGGCGAGACGAGCCGTCGCTGGATTCTGGGGTAAAGGCGTCTTTGGCGTCGAGATGTTCTTGGGACAGGATGGTAAGCATTTACCAACAAGCCATTTCCCCCCCTCCCCCCTCCCCCCGCAAATGCCGTCAAAGTCAACTCTTGTTTCTAATCATTGGTCTGTACAGGAAACCTTTTGATCAACGAAATCGCCCCCCGGCCGCACAACTCCGGTCACTACACCATTGAAGCCTGCCCCGTGTCTCAATACGACGCCCACCTTCGGGCCATTCTGGACCTACCTTTCCCCATCGACGGAACACAGATGAACACCCCCGACACCAGCGCCATCATGCTTAACTTCCTCGGCGGCGCTGATCCTGACTCCCACTTGACCGTTGCGCGCGAAGCTCTCGTCACCCCCGGCGCTAGTATCCATCTCTATGGCAAGGGCGATGCCCGTCCCGGCCGCAAGATGGGCCATGTGACTGTCCTGGCTGGATCTATGACAGAAGCCGAGAAGCGCATCACTCCCCTGATCGACGCCGTCGACCGGGTCCGCGCCGCGCGCAAAGACCCCTCCAAGAAGCCCCAAGCTGCTGGCTCTGTTGCCACGCAGCAGCCCAAGTCCACCCAAGCGCCACCGCTCGTCGCCGTCACCATGGGCTCCGATTCCGATCTTCCCGTCCTCAAGCCCGGTATCGCCTTGCTCCGCGAGTTCAACATTCCCTTTGAAGTCACCATCACCTCCGCCCACCGCACTCCCGGCCGCATGTTCGCTTTCGCACAGGAAGCTGCCGCAAGAGGCATCAAGGCTATCATCGCCGCTGCGGGTGGTGCCGCCCACTTGCCCGGCATGGTTGCCGCAAGCACGCCCCTTCCTGTCATTGGCGTGCCCGTCAAGGGAAGCACCTTGGACGGCATGGACAGTTTGCTCAGCATTGTTCAGATGCCGGTATGTATTTTCCAATCTCGTATTCTATTATCTACTTTATTTCCCTTTTCTAGAAAAGGGAAAAGAAAAGGGAAATAAAGTAGATAATAGAATACGAGATTGGAAAATCTGCCTTCTGTTATCTTTTTACTCGATGTTAATGCTAATAATCCAACAGAGAGGCATCCCCGTCGCCACCGTCGCCATCAACAACTCCATCAACGCCGCTCTCCTCGCCATCCGCATCATCGGCTCTTCCGACGTGGCCGTGCTGCAGAAAATGGAAAAATACATGAAAGACATGGAGAATGGCGTCTACGAAAAGGTGGACAAGCTGGGCAATGTCGGCTGGGAGGATTATCCTGGCAAGGCTTAAGCCCCTTCCCTCTTTTTCTTTTCTTCCCCTTCACCCTTTTTCCTTTCTACTTCTTTTCATTCCCGTCGTCTTTCTCGTCATCTAAATGGCCAGCGTATGCTACCCATTCTCATTGTATATCCAACTACTTACTTTACCTACTTTTCCTCTTCTCTTTTACTCTGACAAACATCGTTACATACCTGGCTTTCAATATCCATGTATCCATGTATCCATGTATCCATGTATCCACGTATCACGATACCAGTTCAAGAAAACATGTATCACGTATAGAATCTACTGTATTTGAATTATATCAAATACATTTCTCAAAAAAAAAAATTGTCAGGATCCAGGTTTCTACAAAGAAAAAAAGAGTTTTGTTGCCGTCTGGACTCTGGCCATATCATCAGCTCGGAGTCTTCCATGAGTCCCTGACCAAATGATATTGAATTCAAGTCCATGACAAAATGATACTGAATTCAATTCTATCAAATTAACGAGCCATATGTCCGTAGTGAAAGACAACCCTTAGCCAAATGACGTGCGGAGCACCAATTCAGAAGAAGAAAAAAACGAGAGAAAGAAGTGCCCCACCTCCCTTCTTCCCCCTTCCGCCAATCCCCCAATCCCCCGAGTCCAAACCCAATTAAAGAAGAAAAGACCTGACCAGACCTGGGATACCAAAACGACCAAGGCAAAAAACCATGTGTGGGTTTGAAAGAAAAGATGAAAACAAAGAAAAGGAAGGGTGAAAACAGGATAAACTACAAGCAAAAGGAAGAACAAGTTAAATCAACAAGGGGAAGAAACAGGGGAAAGAAACAGGGGAAAGAAACAAGGGAAAGAAAAAAATAGGAAGAGAGAGACACTCAATACCAGTGCCGATCGTGAGTAGGCGTAGGGGCAGCGGGAAGATTCATGTCATGATCCTCGAGATGGTTCTCACGGCGATGATCATTATGCTCCCAATGATCAAACAACTTATGGCGTATCGGGGCGGCCACAATCTCTGCGCCGATAGCGCCTGCCGCTGCGCCTGCTCTGGCAATTTCCTTGGCGTCTTCGAAGGTCATGTGTCCTGCAGAGGTGTACGTTTGTTCGGTTCTTTTGTGGTGGTGGTTCAACGACGAAGGCGAGGGAGGCGCTGTCGAAAAAGACGAAGACGAAGACGAAGTTGCCGGTTCGACCAGCAGCGGACCATGGTGCCGAGCATTGAGATTTCGGGTTTCCTGCGTGGGAAGGGGCCTTAGAGACTTGGTAGACTCCGGTTCGACGGGCATGGTGATAAATCCAAGATGGTGCTTGCCGGGAAAGACATTTGCAACGGCAGGGACAGTAGGTTTCCGGTCTCGTTTCTGTTCCTGGTTTCCTTCCCGTACCGCTCCCGCTTCAGCTTCAGTGACATCAGTGACAGGACCAGACCAATTACTAAACCACTTTGATCTCTCCGTCGACGTGGTTTGTTGTTCAACAGGATTGGGGCCATGGTGATTGTTAGGGACTGCGTGTAGCTTGAGCACTCCCGAAGAAGGGGAACGCTCAACAGGAGAATCGACAGAGGAGGGGAAAGGCGTTGCAGTCGGCATCTCATCCCGCTTATACGGACTTGTAATCCACGCATGCTTCATGACGTGACCGTCGGGATCGCAGCTCCAATCGCATTCGCTGGGGATAATAGAGAAGAGGCGGCCGAAACGTTCAACAAATGTCATGTTCTTGAGAGGACCACGCTCACGGCAGCATTGTTCAAGCGTCTTGTCCCAGAAATGAACAAAGAACCGGGCATGCAGGCCGCTGTGGTCGTCGCTGCTGTTGGCGATGGTGTAGGTGGGATTATTGACATTGTTAGTCTTGTTGGCATCGGCCGCATGATGAGCGCTGGACGAGTTGACGTGTGGGTTGGACGACCAAGATGCTGATGCTGCGAGTCTTGTTTGTTCCAGAATTAAGGATCTATATTCTGGATTATATTCCACAATGACCGGTTCGATGAGGACAAAAAGTTCAAGTTCAGTGACGTTCTCCGGTAAGGGAGGCACATATTGCATGGGAACGTAGAGAGGAACGGGATTGGCGACAGTAGGTTTGACTGCAGTGTCTTCGCGCGGAGGAAGACCAAGCTTTGGCGCCTTTAAAGGAAGGTGAACGAGGTTTCTCGCTGAGACGAGCACAAGGGCATGTCCCAGTGAGAGGAGAAGTCCCAGCTGGAGAATGAACATTTTCGCTTGACTGTTTTCTTATTTTGAAGCTTGTGATATTCAGAATTTTAGAACGCGGGTATGATAGAAAGAAAGGTTGGGGGAAAGTGCGTTTGCTTTTTGAAATAGTACAACAAGAAGAAAAATAAAAGAAGCAAGAATGGAAGGTGTGTGGGCAAGAAATTTATCGGCCTGTCTCGCTCTTTCCTCATAATTGCCAGCACATTGAAATTCCAAGATAGGTCTGATTATATCCGCTAGATCCTCTTCAAAATGGCTTAGCGGGCGAGATGAAGCAAAATGCTGTCGTGGTCGTTGGCCGTTTGGGAATCGTCAACGTGTTTCATCGTCAGCTTGCCTATTTGGCCCAGATGAGGCAAGCACGACTGAGCCTCGTGATCTGCAATCCAAGTGCGTTCAAAATGACAAAAATGGACAGGAAAGAAAAGAAGAACCAATGTGGAAAAGTGCATTGGATACGGCAACGTGGATAATTCCTGAATGGGTGACTCCTGAATGGATACTGTTTTCTGACAAGATGGGGTTCGGATTTTGCCAGCAAAGGTGAATTCATCTCAGACGGCATTCTATTACCTAGCAATAGGGCCGCTGGATTTCCTCTCTCAGTTGTCTCTTAGACAGCAGTCAAAATAAGACATGTCACTGGTAAAAAGACATGTCTTCCCTGCGCTGAAAGGTCCATTTCACGTTATAGATGGCATCGACACTAAAAAGTGCCGATCAAGCCAGATTTCTGAGATGTCATGTTCAGCAACACATGTCGAGAAGGCATTCCTTTGAGCATGACTTGCCTATTTGCAAGATTTAAAATATAAATCAACTGTGAAGTGATTTCGAGGCATTGTAGCATCGGACGGGTAGAGGTGATCCGCAATCGACTCTAACGGAAGATGGGAGTTCCATCGTTCGGAACGGCAAGGGATGGTTCCCGATACGCCAACCCCACGAAGCTTCGGTAGTCAATAGCATATATTTCCACTATGGAGGGACGGCACCAATACCCCTCGACCTCGTGAATAAAATATGCTCAAAACCCAAATGTTGACTTTGCGATTTTGCGGTCTGAAATAATATGGATCCATCAGAGATGAAGATATTGCTCGTGGTGGGCACAGGCGGTTTTACTCATGCAGGTGTGCACAAATTTCCCCCCAAACGAACCATGGACCTCTCCATGCAGTACAGGAGCAACTGACACGACAGCCCTTTTGGGCTTGCCTCCACAGCCCCAGTATTGGAGCTTGGTCGAATATTGCATGCTCGAGGATACCAGATAGAGTTTGCTACTCATCAAGGTCAAGAGAAATGGGTTGAGTCACCCTACTATTCATTTATCAAGAAAGTCTATACTATGGGTCCCGATATGGACCCTGAATTCGAGGACCGTCACTATCTGCAAATGCAACAATCAGACATCCGCAAAGACATGAAGCGTTCCTTTGCTGGAAAAGTCACTGTGGATTTGTTCTGGAAAGATGATTATGCGCATCTCAAGAATCAAGTCATCCCGGAATGTCGTCCCAATTTCATCGTGGCAGACTTTTTTGCGGATGCCGTCAAGGATATAAACATCCAGCTCGGGATCCCATTCTGCCACGTTTGGCCTCAGATGCCCTATGGATTCTGTCCTAGTCCATTCATCCCTGGAATGCCTGGATTCCAGATTGATGCCCTCACGAGCGAACATGCCTCGCTCTGGACGCGATTGCGCGCCGCATTCCGACCAATTAGGGCACTTCCTGCCCTCATCGACTGGATGTGGCTTATGCGACAGATGAGGCGAACGTCCGGAGTTTACTACACATTACCCATGTTCAAAAAGCCAGATTATTTGATTCTGGTCAATTCATTTTGGGGCCTCGAGACACCCAAAGATCTTCCGCCGCTCGTGGCCGCAGTGGGTCCAGTCTTGCCTGAGGAATATCCTCCCTTGGACGAAGAACTTTTTGAATTTTACAAGACCCACCGTAGAGTCGTCTATGTAGCGTTTGGCACGCAGTGAGTACTGGACCCTACCCTCTACCTTTGTTCCTCCTCAGTGGTACGTGCTTTGCCACAGCCTCTGCATGCCAGCGAAATATAACAGCAACTATTCTATACGTTATCCGTATGCTGATGCTGAAAATAGCATTCGAATCCTGCCTGTTGATCTCACCAAGTTTATGAAAGCCCTTTCGGCGTCTTTACAGGCTGGTCATATTGACGGGGTTGTCTGGGCCGCTAATGCCGCGCAGATGAAGCTTTTTGACCGAGATGAAGATTTGGTCGTCAGCAAAACCAATTCCAAGGTAGGCGAGCTTCTCGACGGAAAGCATCCGTCGTGGAAATTTGTGCCCTTTGCGCCTCAGCGCGCCGTCTTGGACCACCCTCACACTGTCCTCTTCGTCACCCACGGTGGCGGCTCTTCCGCGAATGAAGCTTTGTATCATGGCACAGCAATGCTCGTACTCGGATTCTATTTTGATCAGATTTTAAATGCTCTCCGCCTTACCGAAGCAGAAGTGGCACTCGCTCTGGACAAGGCCGATTTCAGTCTGAATGAGTTACGGGCAAAGCTTACGCAACTCCTGCTTGACCATGACGGTTCCGTGACACGTAATGTGTTGCGCATGCAGAAGATTGCACAAGTATCCTCCCGCAAGAAGGAATATGGCGCTGACCTCATCGAGGAGACGCTGTGGGACCACCACTATAGTCTTCGAGAAGATGATTCTTCTCGCAAGATGAGATCGCGGCCCATGCACTTACAGACTGCCGATATGCGTATGTCTTGGTGGAAAGCGAACAATTGGGATCTGACTTTTGTAGGTGTTTTAGGTGCTGCAGCTGTTGTGGGCTTGGGGGGTGCTGTCCGGACGCTGTCAGTCTCTGGAAAGCTTCACTCAATATGTTGACTCTAGTTGTGAATAGATGTACATTATTGTTTGTATTTTATACCATTTATTGTTCCATGTACATAAATATAATACCCAGGAAATAACTTAAACAAATAATTCTAATGAGCTCAGAATCATCAATGGTACGACAGCTTTTTAATAGGTAGAGATGAAGCATTATACGGCCATACCTAGAATATTTACTTATCTGTCCTAGGTCAGTCTTTGCCTAAAAAGATTTTTATACCAAAGTAGCTTAGAAGTTGTTCATATCAGGCTTTGGTCTGGACAGGTCTTCACGGCAAATATTAAACTCTAGACCATGTATAGGTAGTCTTTTTAGCTAAACCCATCTATGTACAAGTTCGATATTTATATCATCCCAAGAAGATGTGATCCCCACTTTTCGAAATTCAGCACTTGGTCCTGGTTTTCTGTGTAAATGGCTCTAGTCGATGCTGTCTAATCTTCCGGGAAGAAGTAGTCGGCGTCGTTATCTGGAAAAATCTTAGGCTTCTTTGGCTTCCTTGTCCTCGAGCGGAGAACTTTGCCAGCCAAGTCGTAGAAGTCCTCTATTCTGGTACTTTTGTATCCAAGAGAGCCGTGGTGTTGTAAACTTGTAATATTTCACGATTGCATCTCTTCGAGTCAATTATGCCAAGTTGCCAACGCCCTGAACCAAAGACCCCCAGTGTCCATCGGCCTCAAGTTCCAACGGACATCCTATTCAGGATCAGAGGGCAGTACCACGTTCCACATGAGTCAAGACCTCCAGCCGCTGCCGTCTATGCATGATCAAAGTTACAACAGAATAAACGTAAAAAATGAACGCGCAGGCACCAAAAACTTTTGGAGGCTGATTAGCCCAAACAAGGACAAAATGTCCATTGTCCAATCGAACAAGAAATAAAGCCGCGGCTGAACATTTCGAAAGATAAGATAGAAAAATCCAATCCGTCACAAGGCTCTATATTCAAGTTAAAACGGCGCTCAAAAAAAATTTGTTGAGAAAACAAGAAACAATGGTGCCAATAAAATGTGTACGCACGTTTTTATACTCTTTGATATGACCTTGAACGGTTCTGTGGAATGATCTGATTGTGACAGTATCCTCCTCGAAGGTCTCAATGAAGACCTCTATTGGGGAAGTCGCTAGATCCTTCGACGTGATATACACTTCATTTGAAAGTATTCGAGCCTGCTCCGGCCCCATCCCAGTTTTACAGACAAGGTACGTGAATACGAAATCTCGAATGTACCGATGGGAGCTTATATCAGTAGGGCAACGAAGGCCCGGACAAATCTCGTTGTTGCAATTGGCGGGTTTCTATTTCTTCTGAGACCTATTCCAAGATTTCAGTGGGCCGTTTTTTTGTGAGACCCTTTGCTTCTGCCCGTCTTGAGTTGGACTAGCTGAGGACTATGTAACTATGTTAAATAAACTGTCAGCGTCAGTTGAATATATACATCATAATGTGTAGGCTTGCCTTATCGTAATCGGCTTGGTCCAGATAATCTTGAATCAAGGTTCTTGATGGTTTTTTTTAAACACTGCGAGAGACGGCGTTAGAATGCAATATGGATATTGGAGAAGGCAGCTCATCAGATGTTATATCACACAGTGTGAGAAAAAAAGCTCAACGCCAAAGAATAAAGATGAATAAGTTCGACAGAGGCTGATTGTGATTATGTTGCCTTCTACTTACATAATGAATTCTATTTTCTGAATACTCGTCTTTGATATAACACTTTAAAAGAGGAGATGAGGACATGATGGGGTTTTATAGACCCGAAGGGATGGTTGTTCGAAGCAATCAAACCCACAGAGCTCTTTCCCTAATGCTTTGTTCTTACTTCTCCTGCAAGGTCAGGAGATGCAGCGACGGTCCTTTTTAACTTGAACTGCAGGAAGGGAATGTTGAAGAAGAAAGGTGATTGTCCAACTTGCCGAACGATGTGAATTGAAGGAGAAAGTATTATGCACGTTCTTTCTAACCTGAGAGTGAAGAAGATAAAAGCGAAGCTTATTATTCGTGTCCTTAGCCGGTTGCCGGTCAGGGATTCAATCTTAAATCATACGTAGCTGGATATCATCGTTTGCATTTCATACCTTTCGTTTATGTACGAACTATTTTACAATTACCACGAAAAAATATAAATGAATATAGATATTACAGACATATTACCAGTTGCTTATATGCAGCAAAGAATGTCCAATAAGATGCACTGGGAACATTTTACGCACTCCATTTGCTTGGCCTTTTTATATCTTCGATTCTTCTGGCCCGATATGAGGATATTTCGGGTCAAGTTGGTTGTACGGGACCGCGAATAACCGTGTGGGGAGGCTCGCTTGAGATCCGATTGATAATCTGATAATAATAATCTTTGCCTCTCTCCCGCCAGGCCGCAGTAATCTGCATAATTTATGATTCTTGGCGCTGACAGGCATATTTTAACTTACGGGAAGACGCCAATCGATTTTCTGCACGCAGCTTGCTCTTGATCCTCGAAGAGCAAATTTGTTTCTTTACCTTGTCAAGATCTTGTGCATCGGCGAAATGGCTACTGAACAACCTGCGAAACGGAGATGTCTGGGCACGGAATGCCCCAACGACGCCGGTTCCCTGCAATGCCCGACATGTTTAAAGGTTGGAAAGGAGAGCTTTTTCTGCTCTCAGGACTGTTTCAAGAAGAGCTGGGTACGTTTCGTCTTAAATCTCTCATTGAAAACCTTCAAACTTACCTGTCAATGTTTTCCTGTGTGTTTATAGGGTGATCACAAGGCCGTCCACAAGACCGCAAGTAATAATCCCCTCCGCAGCCTTCTTGCACCCAAGGTTGTTTCTAAACCTGATCCAGACACCGGCCATTATAACCCGTTCCCTACCTACCCTTTTACCGGCTCCGTGAGACCCGTTTATCCTCTGTCGTCGCGTCGGCAGGTCCCCTCGTCGATTAAGCAGCCCGATTACGCCAAGACGGGCATTCCGCGCTCGGAACAGATTTTCGTTGGCCGAAATAAGATTACTATACTGGACAAGCAGCAGCAGGATGCGATGCGCAAGGTCTGCAAGCTGGGCCGTGAGGTTTTGGATATTGCCGCCCGTGCTACCAAGCCCGGCGTGACGACGGACTATATCGATGAGGTTGTTCACAAGGCTTGCATGGAGAGAGATGTGAGTTTTACTTGTCCGACTGTCGACTGTCAACTTTCATCTGAGCTACCCCTTGCGACTTTATCTTTCGTCTTTGCGGGCCTCTCATATTGGGTTCCTTAAAATCATGTTCTTTGGATATAGTAATCGCTGACCACGAGATAAAGTGTTACCCTTCTCCGTTAAACTACTGCCACTTCCCCAAATCGTTATGCACGTCGCCCAACGAGGTCATTTGCCACGGCATTCCGGACCAGCGGCCGCTCGAAGACGGCGACATTTTGAACCTTGACATCAGCGTCTACCACGGCGGTTTCCACGCCGACCTCAACGAGACATACTATGTCGGGGACCGGGCCAAGGCCGACCCGGAGTCGGTGCGCGTGGTCGAGACGGCGCGCGAGTGTCTGGACAAGTCCATTGAGATTGTCAAGCCGGGAATGCTGTTCCGCGATCCCGGCACCGTGATTGAGAAGCACGCCAAGAGCCGCGACTGCAGCGTCGTCAAGACGTACTGCGGACACGGCATCAACCAGCTCTTCCATGCCACGCCCAATATCCCACATTATGCCAAGAACAAGGCCGTCGGAACGGCGCGAGAGGGCATGTGCTTTACCATTGAGCCCATGATCTGTCTGGGAACGCACAAGGACAAGACGTGGCCTGATGACTGGACCAGTGTTACCGCCGATGGCAAGCGCACTGCTCAATTTGGTGAGCATTTCTTGTCTCTTTTTTTTTGTCCTATTTTGTCCGATTTTGTCTCTTTGTTTTTTCGTCCCTTTTTTTTTTTGTCCTCCAGCTGTCCTTTTCGTTTCTCTCTCTCTTCTTTTCCTTTTTTCCTCTTTCCGTAATCGAGTTAAAGTATTAATCTCTTCAATCGCAGAACACACCCTCCTCGTCACGGCCGACGGCGTCGAAGTCTTGACCGCCCGACTGCCCGACTCTCCTGGCGGTCCTATCCCTATGCCGAGCGCAACAAATGGCGACGCATCAGCAGCCAAACCCGCTGTTAACGGTTCATAGACTCCCTTTTCTTTTTTCTTTTCCTTTTCCTTTTCCCCTCTTTTCTTGTCCCTATACTGCAATTCCATACTCAAAAGCGATCCAAGGGCACAAGCATCACCCAAGTTCACTATTTTCATTTGACTACTCCTTATGTACATGGGCGGTATCAGGAGCAAGACTCTATATCTCTTTCTTTCTCTCTCATATAGAAATAAGCATTGCAATATAGCCTTGTCATGTCCAGCCTGTAACTCTGCATTCCTGTTTCCTGTCTACTGTCCCCTGTCTACTGTACTCCTGTACTGCTATACCACTGTACTACTGTAATATTGTTAGTTCAAACGAGGTCTGACTGCGAGTATGTCTACACTCAAATCGTGGCAGTCATGGCAGTCATGGCAGTCGTGGCAGTCAGGCACTTGACAGTTTTGACACTTGGACAAGATACGAACCACATGGCACACAAGTCAATGACTGAATGGTAACCTTAAATTTAAATAAATTGAATTGAATGAATTGGAATTGGAATTGAATTTTCAAACAATTTTAAATAAAGATAAAAAGAAGAAGATAACAAATTTTAAATACTCTGGGTGAAATAAATCTGACTGGTAAAAAAACGGCACTTGCTTGAGAGGAAAAAAGACAATTGTAAAGACGACTTTAGAGATCATAGAGACAATAAGGAGAAAAGGTAAGTAGAGATGGTAAGAAGAGAAGAAAGGAAAAGACAAAGGGGAGAAGAAAGGACAGCGATAAGATAGGGGTAAAAATAAAAACGAGAAGATTGCAAAAGCAAAAGATATAAATTGCAATTTAGACGCAAGAACACGAAGCACAAGGGCACGACACTCGAGGGGGTTACCAGGCGGGGTTCTTTCTCGAATGAGCAAAATACATGTCGAACCACATAAACGGTCAAGTTGGACAGACGAGACAGAGATAAGAAACTGTAAAGCAGGACAGAAATGAAAAGAGCTGGAAAAGACACAAAACGGAACGGAATAGAGCAACGGTTACAGCGATATCATTTACAAACAAACATGCAAGCCGGCTAACTAGAAATCAATCAGACTTCCGGGCTGGGCTTGCCGCTGCTGTCCATACGGATTACTGTTTCCTGCTCCACCGCCAAATGGACTTCCTCCAAAGCCCATGCCCATGCCGGCGGGACCAGTCTGTGCCGGCATCAGCGGTGCCTGGGACGTTTGACCAAATCCGCTACCGGGATGGCCCGCCTGCTGAGGCATTCCAGTAAACTGCTGGGTAAAGAATGGGTTGTTGCCACCAGTTTGAGAGGAGTGGAGACGGTCGAGACCTTGACCGGCAGAGTTGACAAAGGTGCCCGGCGCCGTGTGCTGGGCAGGGATACGCAGATTGCCCGTGTTGCCAAACGTATCTTGGCCTTCGCCAGAGGCCAAGAGAGCATTGAGATGTGCGTGTTGAGGGTTTGCCAACTTCTGTTGTTGCTGCAGTTGCTGAGGCGGTGGGCTGCTCGGAGTAGAAAACGAATGGGGCGGGTTGAAATTGCTAAACTGTGTCTGCGCTTTTTGCTCGTGAAGCGTGTTGAGCGATGGCGCCGTCGACGTGTTCTGGGGTTGAGGTCGGCTAAACGACGAACCAAAGGGGTTGTTCGACCCGGTGGGTAAAGGCTTCAATGCATCCAGCTGCTGCTGCGGCTCAGTGGCCCAAGGGTTGTTGCTGCCCGATTGGGCAAATCCAGTGGCAGCGTTAGACATTTGTTGTTGCTGCTGCTGCTGCTGCTGCTGCTGCTGAGGTTGCGTCTGGGCACCGCCAAAGCCAGTCGGCTGTTGCGCGTAGGGATTGTTCATGTTGCCCATAAACGCAGTGGTTTGGGGCTGCAGAGTGTTGGCCTGACCACCAAAAGACTGGTCGAAGCCAGTGCCCTGCGGCTGGAAACCATTTGAGAATCCATTCTGATAACCCGTCGGCTGAGTTTGGAACCCAGTTGCCTGGCTGCCAAATGCGCCGGTCGGCTGCGAATAGGCCTGGTTAAGGAAACCAGTCGATTGGGCCTGCTGGGGTTGCGCGTCAACTGGGTTGCCAAACCAGTCCACAGCTCCCTGTTGCTGATAGCCTTGATTGTAGCCGGTAAACTGTGGCTGAGCGTTGGCAGCCGGAGCATCATCAAACAGAGACGCCGCGTTGCTCTCCTCCAACTCTCTCTTCCGCAATTCTTCCTCTTCTTTGCTGAGCTTGATAGCTTTTGCCAAGTCCTCGTCGTCCTCGCCGCCCTTGGTTGCATTCGCTCGTCGCTTTCGATCCTCTTCAGCCTCGTATTTGCTGGCCTCAATCGCGAGTCGATACTCGGCATCTTCTTCCTCTCGCCGGCGGTTACGCGTATCAGCCCGACGCGAAGAAGCCCCCGCAGAGGATGAAGAAGGGCGATCTCCATATCCATGAGGACCGTACTCTTCGATTCCAGTTACTCGAGATTTCCACGACTTTCGGTCAAGGCGTTCTTTGCGCAATCGTTCCTCGTCCTGAATGAGCGAAGTCAATTCCTTGGCCGAAATTCGCACTAAATCGCAGTTAGCCAATTATATCAAAAACACCAGTGGGTTTTTGAATGATCCCAACCGTTTTGTCCCACATCTCTGCCATCCTCATCAATGTGCTGAAACTCGCGCAGTGTCTTGACAATGAAGATGTTGTTGCGGGCCCAGGTAACGACCAGCTCGGAGCCTTCATGTAGACAGTAATCCAAGACCTTGAGGGATTTGAGCACGTGTCTCCAATTCTTTCCCTTGTCGTTCAAGCGCTTGTCCAGCATATCCATGATTTCGTAAAAATCGGTCGAGCTAAAAAGGTTCACTATATCAGCTTATATTCTCCCGCACTGCGTGCAATGCAAAAAGGTTATGATTCGGAGGGGCATACTTGTTGAATGTCATTTGAGAGATTTCACTCATTTCTGTCCCTGTTGGGCCCCATGGGTCATTGCTCGTAGCTAGCATATACAATCAGTCATTCTGAATGATACAACTTTTAATGGAGCTTCCGTGTCCAGCCTTCGATCCTCTTCTTCTCCGCGCTCCAAAAGAAGGCTAACAGTGATATATCAATACTCACCATTTCGAACTTTGACTTGCACCGAGGAATACCCCTTGGTGACATTCTTCACCCCACGTATGACTTTCGACATCTTTGCAGCGGTATATGTGGTGTGATTTCAGAGAGAAGCTCGCGGATTGGCTTGCGGAGTTTATAGATGGGAAATGGTAAAGTGGAGAGAGCTTGCAACAAGGATTCAATGTCGGGTGTTAAGGTCTATGCACAGGTCTGCGTGGCGTTGGGATGGTTCTCAAGGTCGCAGCGTCATATGCCAATTGTCCTTTGTCTGTTGGAGGATTATGATATCCCCTGCTATTTTAGGACCAAGTTGAGCTGAAGCTCGTCGAATTCCGATATGTTCTTGTGCGATACTTGCTCGCCAATGTCGTCGCGGCGATTTGGACTCAAATCGACTGTATCTTCCTCGGTTTTATCTCGTTAGGAATCTAATCGATATCGTCGTCGTTGTTCAGATTCGAGCTTCACGTAGTTTCAGTGAAGACTAATAAATGAACGTCGCAACACAGAGTGATTGGTGTACTGTTAATCCAATGTTAATATCGATGACAGGCTTAATTCAATTCGACATGCCAATCGCTCCTGTCAAGAGAGCTCACCCACCATTAGGCAGGCATTCCTCGAGCCCAAGACATAGGAGCATGAGATGTTTGGGAGAAGGAGAGAAAGCATACAATTAAATCCAATGGCTGATGATCCGAGATCAATCGATTTTGTGAGTAGAAGTTGAGAGCAATGGAACACCACGCAGCGGAATCAGTCGGTTTGCGGGAATGAGCCGACCAGGACACGCAAATAGCGCGGATTCACTCGATCGCAGGGTAGCAGTACTACCACGTCTAGTTTGATGGGTTATAGGGGTGTCCACACCGTATCTCCCCTCGTCGAAATACAGAGGTAAATCGTAATGTGAGTCGGGGAAAAAAGTGGTAACTGGGCAGACGACTTTCGGGGCGGAAATTACTGCTGTAGGTCGGGCAGTTGTGTAATTACAGCAAGTTACAGTAGCAGCAAGTTAGTAGAATGAGGATGATGACGATGGGTTCGTTCCCGTCGGTCCCAGTCGGTCCCAGCCTGCCAGTCGTAAGTTGTATTGCGCTTGCTCGGTCCCCCCCCACCATACTCAGTATAGCAAGGTACTTTATTGTGACCAACCACACAATGATCCCTGGGAAATGAGCTCCAGGTAGTTGTCACTTAAACCACCTTTTCCCCATCATTTGCGCTGACTCAGCTGCTGCTTGCAAGTTGAGCTCCAAGCTCGTTTACCAAACACCAATATTGAGCTTCACAAGCAAATCTGCACCTACCTAAGCCACAAATGACGTGAGAGACGCGCGGAAGATGCTCACATGTGGCGATACAAACTAATTTGAAAGACTTGAACAGAATCAAATCAGAACGGAATCTTATCCTGATGCTTAGTGGTAAAATCATTCCGCGCCAATGATGAGAGAATCGTTATCAGTTCAAATGTTTCAGAATTTGTCACTGTAAGAGAGAACTATTTACTAGATAAGACCAAAGTCCAAACTCAAAGTAATCCCGACCTAAAACCCCCAACAGGCGCTGTTCTTTTTCTATTCTGCCCAATAAGATAATAAAAAACTTTTTACTGTTCCCATGCTTGGAAAATGATGACAAAATGAACACTGGCAGAGCAAGATTTAATATAAAGAAAAAATGAAACAAGATAGACGGCGAAGAGAAGAAAGTGGAAGATGTAAAAGAAGAAGTAAAAGCGAGAAAGGAATACAAGTCTATCGAGATGCAGGAGGCGAATTAAAATGCAATACTAACAGAGGAAAAAGTTGGAAAGGCGGTAATTAAAAGGCTCTGTCTGATACAAAGTAGTAGTAGTAATAATAATAAAATAATAGTAATAAAGAAAATTTTGCAGTCGGCTAGTAGATGTTGATGATGATTGCAACGTACAATGGAGCCACACACTCCATCGCGCCGAGTTCCAAGATAAGAGGGTCCGACGAGGTGTTGAGGGAAATGATGCATAGAGGTCAAAGGATAGAGGGGAAAACAACGATTCAAATATAGTACAGTGATGACCTTTTGGCCCAGCCTAGGTCACGATCACCTTCACGAAACAGGCGCCGCCCAGCTCGGCTCTCCCTGCATTCGGGCGCGCGGGTCATAAGCCTCGGGCTCAGTGCTTTGCGGCCGACGCATGTTGGAGGCGGGGTAGTAGAGGTGGGATGCAGAAGCGCTGTAGAGCGGCTCGGGGTAGACGTAAGGCTCACCCGGAGTAGGAGTTACCAATCCAGCGTGGGTCGGCGATGGCCATGCCATATTGGTAGCATGCGGGCTTCCGTTCGCGCTCGTCGGCTGGCGGTGATCCGCGGTGGGAGGAGGTTCTAAGGTGGGCGGTGGACCGTATCCGCTCGGGTGCGATGTCAACGAAGGTCGTGGCTGGCTAGCACCATAGGAAGAGAGGGAGGCCGAAGCCGGTCTCGACATGGGCTGTTGCAGATCTCCACGGAGATGAGGAGGGAGAGGTGCAGCAGGCATCGGCCCATTGCTCATATAAGTATATTCAGCATGGGGACGCTGCAGCGTGGGAATGGGAGGAAGGTCGCCTGGCGGAGACACTGAGGTTGTACGTTGGCCCGGCGAAGGCGTCGAATGGGGCGAAACAGTGTTTGAGAAGCTTCCTTGCTCCGAATGGGGTGCTCCCGGGGCTCGACCACCCGGTCGAGTAGCCAAAGCAGCTGCTCGTGCAGCAGCAGCTTCCTCGACCGTTCCCGTGTGATGGTTCTGATGGCGCGTCAAAGTTGTTCGGCGAGTAAAGGTCTTCAAGCAATCGGCATATGGGCACATATAAGGTCGCTTGCCGGAGTGGATGCGTCGGTGCCGCGCCAAAGAACTTGAATCGCTAAATGGCTGTGGCAACAAAAATTGTTAGATTCAGAGCACGGCAGAATGCATAACACAAAGGAGGTTAAACGAACCTTCCCACATCGTTCACATCGGTGGGGCTTCTCGCCCGTGTGCACACGAGAGTGTACAGTTAAGGCGGAGCGTTGGATAAACTGCTTCTTGCATCCAGGATAGTCACAAACATGGGGGCGATGGCCGCTGTGAATCCGTTCTATCCAAGAGACGAGTTAGTAAATCAACCATTGTGGCAAATCGACAGCTTTTAAACCTACCGTGGCGAGCAAGATCGCTTCGTCGCGCGAATCCCTTTCCACAATTGCTACACGCAAATGCCTTCTGCGGTGTCTCGCTGGAGAACGGTCTTGGGGCCTCGCGAACCTCGGGCTGGGGATATCCATTTGGCATCACAAGATCTGGGTTGTATCCGTTTTGTAGCACAGGCACTGGTGCCTGCATAGGCTGGGCATGATACGGCATATCGCTAGGAACATTGGGCATTGGATGCATTGGTTGAGAGGAACGAGGAGGTGGTGCGTATCGAGCGTATTCAGTGGTTCGAGGGGATGCCGCTTGCTCCGAAGCAGTTTCCGAGGCCGGATCGCCACCATTTCCGCTGCCACCAGTGGCCTGTGCAGCCTGCGCCAGCTGCTGTTGTATCTGCTGCTCCACTTCTGCAGGAACACCAGAAGCTTTGTTATTTAAGATATTTGTAATGTCCATGGCTTGAGAGAGAACCCCCCAAAAGGTTGGGCTGGTTTAACAAGCTCAGAAGAAATTTGTGGGCCAGACAGGAGTGATAAATGTCCAGCTTGGGCGCCTAAGAGGACACGCGCCTGAAACAAGTTGTTGTATCTCCTTCGACCACGGGCTGTGGAGAAGAAGGTGGCTCGCGTACAAGGGGGTACGGTGATACTCGCGAACGATTCAATCACCCCTAATGCAAGTATCCTAACGTGGCCGCGACCTGCTTCAAAACATTAAAAAGCTATTCCACGAATCATGCCAGAATTTCCAGTAAAGACATTGAAATGATGCCCCCTAAAGAAGAAGCCACTCCCGTGTCTCGATGGAGATCCAAAAATATGAACAATAGAGATGCGGGAACCTACTTGTTCTGTGGCAGCTAAATTCGGCAGTTCTGAAAAACAGCACGAGTTGGTGCTGAATTCCGATTGTGCGCGGCAAGGGAACGAGTCTGCGTTCCAACAATTCGGGGGGGGTAGAGGTATCCCGGGGGGGGGGAAGCACGCAAGACGAGGAATGCAGAGAGGGATCGTCGGTTAATTCCTCTTCAAGGGATAGATAAATTTTGAAGCCAGCGCCAGGGAATTGAGTGCGGAGCTTTGAACAGGTACGGGTTCGAGCTTTGTCGTGTCTTGGCCCGGCAGGTTGGAAACCGTGAAAGAAAAGAGGTCACCGATACCTTTTTGGCGGGGCGAAACAAAGAAGACAATATGTTTCAAGGCGGTAAGGCAATGGGAATCGACCGTAAGTGACGCTCGCGCCAAGGGTTCGTCCGAGTGGCGTCTTGAACACTTTTTTGGGCGGACAAATCAAAGAAGATGATATCTTCAGCCTGGTACCTGAGCTTTGTGCAGAGACAAGGGCACCCAAGTTGGTTGATTCAAGAAGCGCCAGATGCTATTTTTGCTGTGCGACAAATCGCGAGCCCTAAATGAGCATGTCTTTCCCAGGACGACAAATGTTGGAAGTGAGTGAATGCCCCTGATGGAGAAGGAACCAGGCTAGGGGCAATGTATAAAGGTAGGATGCCGATGATCGAGGTGCAACGAGGCGTTGGTGACGTTGAGTTGCGTTATCAGATCTATCGATAGTAGTCAGTCTCAGTGTGTTCCATCTTCATTTCAGAGTGATCCTCCCGACACATTCCAGCGCTTTTCTTCGCAAAGGGCGGTGTACGAACCTCTTTTGGCAGAGCGTTTGGAGCCAGACGATGATAGGAAGACAGTTATGGTCTCCGTGAGGAAGCGGCGCTGCAGCACTTGCCAATTGCGTTGCCGAATCCGAGGTCGCCGCGAATACCGGTCGTGACGCGTATTGTAAGCACAACCGTGCAATGTGATTTGGAAGGATCAAGACACGGCAGTCCGGCTGTCGATAGAGCAAATAAAAGGGAATCGCCTCAAGGCTTGGAAGCAGCGGCTGAGGATGAGGTTGGGTGCGTGGGAGTGTCGAAGAGAGATGTCGTCGTGCTTTGGTGGGCAGTGATGGCTGACAGCTCCTGCTCGCTAGACTTTTTGGTTTGTTGCGCAGGTGGCACCCGGGGCAGCGTGTGGGATGTGGATTTTTAGTCTGGTCGCAGATTTGAGGGGCGGGCAGCAAGAACGGGTTGTAGCTATCGCTGCAGGTACTACTCTGTTCGGAGAAATAGAAACTGGAAGAGGCGAAGGGAAAAACAAAGGATATCAATCTAGAGAAGAGGAAAAATTCCAACCCTGGCAAGCAGCAATCAGAGTTTGCCGGGATTTCTGGGATTTGAAAGTATTATTGGCAGGGCGCAGGACAAACAGTGGGCAGCAGTAACAATAGTCAGAAGGGTCAAGGCGGGATTTGGGAATGGTATCATTCATCTACAAATAGGACGGTCGAAGGGACCACAAGGGACCAAAAGCACCAAGAATGGGCCGTCCGAGGTACCGGTACCGCCAAGTGACGCACCAAAAGTTGGGCGTGGGTCGGGGGGAAGATAGTGTGGCCGCGCGAGTTAGAGTAGTGCGTATGAAATGGGGTGTGTGTGGGAAGGGAAAGATGTTAAGGGACGGAGAGAGATCATCAGAGCACAAGCGTACAGAGTAAGTCGGGCTGTCAGTTAGCGGCGGTTATAGTATGCACTGAAGTAATTGTAATAATGGATTAAAGATGACGATGAGGGTTGCTCGAAAACATGGCTATCGCCCGAAGCTGCACTAGGGTCATGGTTTGGGACATCGAGTCCGTCAAGGGAAATAGGCATGGGTCAACCAGGGATGGAAAGAGAGAGGGAAAAGGGAAACAGCAAAGCAGGTTAAGCATTACAATATCTATTTGTCTTCATGAGTGGCTTCTCCTCAAGTCCTTCTTTACTCCTCTTACTACTACTGTCCCTCTCTGGGTGTGTTTTGCCTCCCACCTCCCTAATCCCTCTCTTGTCTGGGCTTGCCGAAAAGGCGCATGGCGGCAACATGGCCATGGCATGGTCCGGCATGGGTTCAGGGTTGTTGATGATGATGATGATGGCAAGGGGTGATGGGGGGGGGCGCAAGTGGGACACCCCTGTGACAGGGATTGCAGAGAGACGACGCGCACCGAGAAATCGTTAGCAGCCGGTGGGCAGAGCGAGCTGGGCCGGTCACAATAATGGTCCGTGGGGTGTGTCAAAAAGTACCACTGTGCTGTGTGTACTTTGGAATTGCTGGGAGAGAGAGCGAGAGAGAGAGAGAGAGAGAGAGCAAAAGGGTCAAACCCATGCATCTGCGCCCATCACAGCCCCCTTCCCGTCAGATAGATAGCTCTGCCCCCTAATACAAATCCTACTGTATACCGTTCCCTCGATGATGACAATGATGACTTTACCTGATCAAGATCATTCTGATCTATCGAAAGTCTGAAGTACCACTGCATGCAAGCTTACATCAGTCCCTCCCTCCCACAACCCACCTTCTGTCGTGCCATTCCTTTTCCCTAACTTTTTCTGCCTAGCCACTCTTTAGCTGAAAATGGCCCAGGTTCATCGTGGTAGGGAAAGCAATCTGGCCCCTACAAGCCGGGCTGCTGATTAATTCTATTCACAATGAGAATGATAGAAGAAGAAAAATTTCGTTCATCTTCTCCAAAGAGCTCGAATTTGATCACGTAGCAAACAATTTCGGTCGGTTAGCACATTTCGGATGATTGTCGCGGATGATGAGATGAAAGAGAGACCAGCCAGCAGAAAATGACGGTCTCCCTCCTAGCGTGACAACTAGTTAAGGAACGTAGAAAAACAACTTCAACGCGGGAAAGATTCACACGGACAGATACTATACGCGACCGTCAAAGGTAGCTCAATCTGCCATTTCGTTACTTGTTATCACCCACAGCTTCTCCATAAGATCGTTTTCGATCCATGTTCGGCCCTTTTGGCCCATCCTTTAAGATATTTGCTTGTTTACAGGCCAACATCTCACTCGCGACACAGTGTAGGAGAGCCATGTAGGTGGGCTGAACAATGGCAATGGGTGCATGTGGTGAGACGAGCCTGACATCAATGGGGGCAAGTCGCCATGTATCACAGTAATATGGGATGCAGCGGTAAGAAGCAGAAAACGGTCTTAGCGGGCACCTCCAACTGCTCCCTGCGTACATCCGTTACTTTCTCGCCATTTCACGTGGCGACAGTGCGTTTCCCCACCGGACACCAATCAAATGTCGTGTGGCATCGGGGCTGCATAGGCGGTGTGGGCAGAAGGCGATGCGAAGTGGGAAAGCCGGGGAGGGGTGTTGTTGGGTAATGCCTAGGACACTGGGCTTGGGCCCGGGGGGTTGGTCTCCAGTCGGTGCAGACTGGACGTGGTAGCGCAAAGGAGAAAAGGGAACGAGCCGAGGATGGCAAGAGGGGCGTTCCACCCGAGAAGAAGGTGAAGAGAAGAAAAGGGAACCGGGAGGAGCAGGGACCAGGGCTGTACGCTGGAGAAGAACATGGCAACCGCAACCTTCCCCCCTCCCCTTTCCTCCTTTCCTCCTCAAGAGCATACGGAGTATGGTTTTCGAAGAGTGCTTACCGGTAAGCTCAAAGAAAAAAACCACCAACCGACTGCCTGCTACTCAGCCAATGCCGAAAGGGAAGCCCAAATTGGTTGACTTACTTAACAGAAAGCGCCTATTGGGTGGAAAAGTCGTCACATCAAGTACGCACACCCTGACAGCCTACCTACCTACACTTGGCCGCCGTTCAGCTTTCTCAAGTTGTTCGCTTAGCAAATGAATTGTATCAGAGTTGCTGTTTTTGTGCTCGCCCGCAGCAGTAGTTCCTTTTTCGTTGCACTCAACATGGTGATTATTATGATGAATGATCATGATCATGATGGAAAGATTGAAGGATTTAGACCGGCGCCACATTGTACTCGAGCGCTAGCATCGACACTGCAATAATATCACTGATCTAAGAAAACAAAAAAACGATCGCGATAGCTGATAGGTAGTCGGGCCGAGGAAACACGGGGTTCCACTTACAAACTGCCATACCTTGGCATCGCACGCACCTTGCGTCCGCAGATATGCACGCGTCGTGCATCCAAGAAATCTCAAATACTGCATTATTTGTTAGTTGTTGTACCAATTAGGCTACAGATCATCGTCACCCAGCAGCAGCCACGTCTGCTCTCCGACGCCCCTTTTTTATGCTTTCCAGGTTTTTTCGCTTAAGGCTACGCACGCCTACGTACTGGCGAAAAGCATTCCCTTGCAGGATGGCTGCGCACATGGATGCGTCGTTTTCTATCATTCGTAAATACTCGTAGGCTGTTTAGTGGTACTGCTATGATAGTCATCATATACGAACAATGACTCCAATTTGTTCGGTCCAGTCATTCATCTCTTAGGCACTTCGTAGCATATGAGCCGGGCAGCCATATTGGAGCCGGCAGTTTCCTCTTCCATGGCTCAGGTGTTCGGAGAGGCTGTCCAAAGCACGGCCCAAGGGGTTCTCCGATGGCCATGGGCCCGGTCAAGCAACGAAGATGCTGGGTCAGGACCAACGAAGAGATTGGATGCTCTCCAATTCCTTGCACACGAATGTCATCTTTGCGCGACGCGACAGCTCCCAACCCGTCTTTAGTTCGATTCCGATTCCATGACTTTATCCACGCCACGCCACGCGAGCTCCCTGGCGGCACGATGCACGTGTGTGCGTTTTTGTCTCGCGCACACGCCCACTCACACACCATGGAAGAGAGCACACACCCGCAACACGGACTCCGACCAACCCACCATTACCATTTTCTCGCTCCTTCATCGGGAAGAAACGATGGCGGGTCGGGAGCGTCGGCTCGAAAAGTGAGAGTAATGGAGAGAGCGAAGAAGAAAGCCAAAGAAGAGGGAAAAAGGAGGGTGGGTTGAGGCTGGGCTCAGCTGGTGGCCCTCGTGGACGGCCCCTAGAGCAGGTTTTTTTTTTCTTCTTCTCTTTGCTGCCCGTTTAGTACAGGCGAGTAGATATGACGAAATCGCCTGAGATCATCCACGATGGATCTCAAATCGCTGGGCAGTCTGTTACAATGAGACGGATCGAGAAAGATTCATAAGGTCTTTTCCTTGTCTCTCTCTGTCCATCACACTTTCTCACTCGAGTAGCACGATTTTGTATTGTACTGCCTGTCCTGTGCGGTAGGTAACCGTCGGATGATGACGTGCGGTTCGGCTCGCTTTTCGAGACGAGTTCCCAGCCTACGAATGCTGTCAAGCAACAACCATGTTGAAGTAATGGCTGCAGAAAAAAGGCGACGGACCGATGCATTATTAAGGAACATGTTCCGTGCGTCTCAGTGGGGACGATTGGCTTGCTTTAGACTCGTACTCCGATAAATGAAAATCGAAGCCGTCGAGTTTTAAAAGCAAAGACCGTCCTGTAATCTTGTCAACATGACCGTTCATGCAGTCTAGAGCGTAACTGGATTGAACATAGTAGTTAGTATCACCGGCGTTAATTAGCCTATTACTTGTGCAAATAGTTAGCAAAAGTGCCATGACTGAAAAGATGCTTTGGCTAAACGAGCATCGGTAATTTTGAGGAATTTCCGGATGGGCTGGTTCCTCTAGTAAGTCCTGTGCCGCTCAAGCACATTTATTACCTTCTTTCCAATCAACATGGCTTTGCCCAATCATACGAAATGAAATCAACCAAAGCTAACCATCTGAAGTGCTCTTTTTGTTGAAGATCGAGAGCCGGGAAGTTCCTTGCGAATGCGTCGGGCTGCTGTGGATGATAATCTGCATGTCACACGGGATTGGTGCTGACAGTTTAACACCCAGATACGACTGTAGTAAAGAATGTATGACATGGGTCTCTTACCTTGCACATGCCAGGCCCATCTCTTTCTTGCCAGTCCAAGCAGCTGGATTTGTGGGTCTTCTCGAAGGAAAAAAGACGCGCTGGCTGATGTGCGACAAGCAAGGGGGCGAAAGCAGAGCAGAGCAAAGCAAAGCAGGCACCGACGGAACCTTCCACCACTCAAAAGAGCGCGCTCGCTCTCCACTATCAACAAAAGGAAGGTCGCATTAATGCACCAGATGATAATCAAGGTAGTACTCCTAACCGTGCTACATGGAATTATTGGTAGATGATCATGCCAGACGGAAAAGCAGCGGGCCGTTCAAAGGAGAATTCCGTCGATCGCAACGACCAGGTGAAACATGAAGCGAATCCAAAACACTGTAGATTGTATGAATACTCCGTAAAGTACCGTAATCATCATTATGATGTGTGGGTAGAAGTAAGTTACTCCGTAGATGGAGACTATTTTTTTTTGGTTGCGGCTTTTTCATTCGCGAACCGAAGAAAAAAAAAAAGGAGCTCAGAAGAGGCACCATCACTCGCCCCGACTGATGACGGAGGTACCTCCTTCTGCTTGGGTCGCACCCGCTCAGTGTATGAAATGCCTGATCGTTGATATCATGCGTTTCAAGTGAAACAACCGTGGTGCTCGCTATGACTGGCGCTATCAACCTCGCGCGGATAGGCGAGCAAAGAGCAAGAGTGGAAAAGGAACCGAAAACGTAGAGAAGGGGAAAAAATAATAATATAGGTAATACTATAGGTGTTGGTATGAGAAGAAAGAGCCCAAAGGGAGTCATAGTACTGCCGTACTGTAATCAAAATCTGTCTCATCGTGTGGAGTAATATTTTTGTTGAATGGGTGCGTTTCACTACGCAAAACTACCCAAGTGGTAGAACTCCAAACAGTAGGACCGGAGTTGAGCACCAAAAGAACCTTAGGTATCATATGCGCTGCTGGCTCTAAATCGGCAATTGTCCGCACCCGGGGCCATCCGGCTGATGGCACATGGCTTCAACGTGGCATTTTTGTTGCCAAGTCCAAAGTCACATTGGCACGGTTGCTCTGGCTGTCAGTGTTCCCTCCCTTTCGGCTTCCCTTCTTTGTGTTCCCTTGGTTGGATCCTTGGTTCCGGCCCTTTTAGTTTTGCGCGCTTTCTCACCCAAAATTTCCACACCCCACCTGTGGTCAAGCGATGATGTCGCGTTCAGGGTTAAAGACTTCATTTACATCCTTTTTGCTTCCTTTTCCTTTCTGCCTTGGCCCTCCCCGGGAACATTAGTCGAATTCGGGTTGCTCATCATTTATTTCGTTTCGTACCCTCGGCCCAACTAAAGCTCCACTCTTCATTTCCGCCACGTGATGACCACGTTGTTGTAGTCCCGAGAAGGTCCAGAGTCAGTGCTCCTGTATGGAAGTACTCATACTCCGATAGAGTACAGTGCCCTGAGTGCCGGGATCACAAACACTCGTCTCGGTTGATTTCCTATTTGCGTTGCCCTGTAACGTACATAATATTTACAGCCTTCATCCCGCGCCCTCGTCCTAGCTACAAGTAAGTAAGATGTGAGGAAGAAGGAAGCTGAAAAAAAAAAGGATCTAGGGTCCGGAGTCCCAAGGCAGAGTATTCCGTGTCGCAATGATCCCAGTCACGGGTACCTGCCAGCCATCAGGGAAGCATCAGGGAGTCATCAGCAAATAGTCAGCAATCGTCAGCAAGAAGCCAAGGATCATGACTTCGGCAGAATTGCCGAAGTCGTTCAAATCTCCATTGAAAGCCTCTCTCCCTCCCTTTAACTTACTAGGCACGGAGTACTGCTCCGCCCTCTCCAACTCCCCCCTGGCCCATGTCCACTTTTACATTCTGGGCATCTCCCTGTCAACTTGGAAGAAATACGGCCCTTGACGGAGAACAAATGTTGTTTCGGCCTGCCTAATGGCACGTCATCCGGGCCTAATCACGGACCAGTGCAGATCCCAAGTACAGAAGGTGCTTTTTACTGTGTACTGTAATCAAACTTCTAAAAATTCCAGAAATCTCGGACCGGAGTACTTCCGTAAAAGATTTGTTCTAGAAAAGGACTTGCACCCTGGGGAGTTTCACTTCTGTACGGTGGCACTGTTCACTGTGGACCTTAGAAATCTGTCGCTCTGCATCGCCCTGCCGCCGACGTCGACGGCGCCGTCCTGGCTCTTCGCCCAGGTTAGTCATCATACATGCGTAGTAGTAATATATATTGTCCTCCTGCGTACGAAGGTACTGTGTAATTCCCGTATGGAAAGGAACGTGTTTTCGATCTTGCTTCCCAGGGCCCCCCGTCCTGTCTGAAGCAAGGCTTTCCCAAGAGGGTTTACTTGCATTTTCCGTTTTTTTGAAAACGGAAAATGCAAGTAAACCCTTTTGGGATATAGCGCTGTCATGACTGTACCCCTCGTCCCTCCGTCCCCTTTTGTCCAGGTAATCAACACTACGAAGCGAGTTTTGCAACATCACCCTTGAAAAGAATGGTTCAGACATCCCGGGTTTGATTTGCTCTTATCTTCCAGTCCATTGAACAGAGATACCTCTATATATATTTGCCGATGAAACACATTCAGCCCGCGGAGAAAAGCATTCGCTGATCGCCATTACGCTCGAGTCTACGACCTTCTGCATAGGATCGAGATACTGTACCGAGCAAGGAAGTAACGTGCAGCTATCAGCGACTACTGTACATGAGATGTGACACGATCATCATTCAGACACTATCCCAACATTACGATCCGAAGAGGCAGAAATAGAGGCCAAGAGCCTGGGACTTGGCCTGTCGTCGAAACTCCCATACAGCTTACGCTGACTTGCTTACAATTTTCACACCGAATTATTGAAATCAATTTGCTACATTCGTAAAGTTGAATCTTGTCGCGGTTCCGGAAAAAAAGATTTGTTCCCATTGCTTGCTTCAATATCCTAATACTCCAAACGAAAACCGATATCCCAAAAGTCCGCCACCCAAAAAAGAACCTGTCGAAAATTTAAGAGACCCTCCCCATTTAGGCAAAGTGACCAGCTGAAATATTTTTCTGCTTGGTAGGGAAACCACCCCCTGCTGCTTTTCCTTTTTCTTTTCTTTTTCTTTTCCCACCGCCCTGTGTTGTGTAGATGTAGAGCGGGCTGCAGACAGGAGGTGGAAACCTGGTCCAAGGGTCTGAAAGAGCCAAAGGTATTGACCGCTATTGCACTTGGTTTATCTCCGCCGCTGTCTCGCCCAATCGTCTCCCAAAAAAATATAAAGTATCCTCCGCTGTGCTGTAGTTGCGTTCTAGTGCGCCCTCCATCAAGTTCGCTGTATGCTGTATGCCGTGCTGTGTGCTGAGCTCCAAGTCCTGGCGACTCGCCACGTATCCTGTTCCAAATGCCCATACTCCGTCCCTAGTTCCATTTTCCAACGCCTCGCATACTGATGCGATATAGGATTTACCCTTGTCGATTCCAAGGTGTCGGATTCTCCTGCGTAACCGGTACGCGTCTTCCGCGGCGATAGTACTGCTGATTGCCATTGGCGTCTCTAAAGCGGCAATTTATCCACGTTCGGCGGGATTGTCGATTAAATTTGGCTATTTGCCTACTGTTAGCTTTGTGTGGCGTTTGGAAGAGAAAACCTGAAAAAACATACTCTTCCTGGTCCGCCTTAGCGTCAACACAGCTTCATATGTCGTCTCCACGATTGCATGGTCCGTTACTTCCGTTGTCGTCTCTGGTTGGGCCTCGTATATCCGCTCGTCCACATGCACGGCCGATTCCCGGCCCCAGTGATGCTCCGGGTAGAAGTCAATGGCAGCGTTGAGAAGGGCGATTTCTTCCGGCCGGAGGAGGTGGGGTTGTGCGTGTTCGTGCACGCTTTCTGCGTAGTCGAAAATTGGTTCGAATGCTACCGGGGCCGGCGAGGCAAAAGTCGGCTGCGGCGCCTCGAAAATTGGGCTTTCTGGAGCAGACTCTGGCTCTTGTTTTACGTCTTCGGGACGAAGCCATGGTGATGATGGCGCAGGAGACAATGGAAAACCGAAGAGGGAATCCACGTCCGTGTCGATGTTGGTGTCGGTGTTGAAGACGTCTTCTTCGCCTTCGCGCTTGATGCTGCTATTCATCTGCTCCAGAGAAGCCATATAACACTGATAAGCCAGTTCTCGAGTGCGCCTCGATACCTCGTCTTCGGTCCTGATTTCAGAACCGAAGCCAGGTGAAGAGATTCCCCTAGAGGACGAGGGACTGATGAGGGGAGATGGGAGCGCGAGGAGAGGAATATCATCCTCGGGCTCAAGTTCTGCTTGGAGTGAGAGACCTAATTAGAGAGCATGCTCCGGGTTTGTTGAGGAAAATCTGCGGAAAAAACAGAGAGTGCAGAAAGACCAGATGAAGTTAAGGACTTGAATATGGAGAAATAAAGAAAAAAGGAGAGGGAAATAAAATCAAAAATCAAAAAGACAAGTGCACAAATTCATGATTTAACACAAAAGACCACAAAACCGCATTAGCGGAGCAGAGCATGTGAAGTTTTTTTACCCAAAAAAAAGTAAGGCAGATTTTGACAACGACAGCAAAACGAAAGCAGGACATACTAATGCGCATCGAATCTGCGTTTTCTTCCTTGATATTTGCGAATTCGTTTGCTGCCGGGTTCATAAAGTCGAATTCACTCGCCATCGGCTTCAAAGACGTTGTTATCTCTCTGTAAAATTAAAGCGATGAAATGGTGAGGGTATGAGATGTTAGCGTTCCTATAGGTAGGAGCTGTGAGTCGTGACAGCTTAGCTGGATAACTGTTCAGGATCTCTGTTGTTCGAAATAAGGCCGAAATTTATGACTATGTGTGTGGGTGGGCGAAATTGGGGAGGAAAAAGAAAAGAAAGTCCTTGGAGTCCTTGGGACGGGGGGCATCGCTTTATACCCGTTTTCCTGGGCCTTCTGGAGGGAATCATTCTCTGCGAGGCGTAGTGAAAGTGACATTTTTTTAAGCCAGAGAAGGAAAGAAGACAGATATTTCGTGAGCGTGACCTGATGAGACGGTACGGGAGAAGAAAAGTGTTGAAAACTACATCGAATTGGTCAGGACTTGGCTATAAAAGGAGGAAAAAGAAAGATTCGGACCGAGTTGGAATTGGGCGTTGTCGAACACTGTTCAAAAATTGAATAGTTATATATGGATGTAACATTGTAATGTTATGATATTATGCCAGAGTTGGATGGTGTTTCGCGTAAGCTTGCGCGCAATCTTCGCAAGGACTGCAAGAAAGTGTGAGATTGGAGCAGGCTGAAAGTTCGTTAGCTTATATATTCGAGGTGGAAAAAAATATTTGTCCATTTGAGGGAAAGTTCTAGGTTCTTTTCAAGATCCTGATATGTTATAGTAGAGGAGGGGAGACTGGTCATTGGACACACCGTTCGAATCACCTGAAATGGGGCCGGCATTAAGACAATCGAAAAGTTTTCTTGTTATGCCTATTCAAGATTTGGTAGCAAGTAGGTTTCATTTTGGTCAAGTCTGTGCGGACATTGTGCAATTAGTCCAGTCGTCCAGATTATCTGGAGACCTTGGTGGTGGTAATTATTCCATTTCTGAAGCAGTGAAAAGCTTTGAGTTCGAAGCCAAATAAATGGCTATTTATCTCCTGTGAATGCACTGGTGATTTTTTCGGAATAACGCGCTGTGACAAGGCCTTCAATTAGCAACATGAATCAAAACGAGTACTAGTATTCATGGAGAAAACTGATTAGTTTGACTTGAGGGAATTTCGATGCTATCAGAAATTGATTAGTGACGCTGAGAGCGATCACTTATTCGATGAAAACTGATTAGCGCACCGCGGACGAGGCCCGTATAACCGCGATAGCCCAATATATCCGCGTCTCGGAGCCAACATCACAAAGCATCGCATAGATGACAAAGCTATATTAATATATCACTTTGGCAATTGCATGAAGCGACTTCTGTGCTGACCATAGGAAATGGACGACCAGATTGCTGTATCATGCCGCGGATTTGCATTTACAGTTACCATACGAATATTTTCTACAGACCTCGCAGAAACCCCTATGAGGTCGTTGATACATCCCGTCTAGGCCTAGTGTGGCCCTGTGCTGAAGCTCAGAGAGACCCTCGGCTCTAAACCCAATCAGTTACGGTACTCTTTTGCTATTGTTTACGACAAATTTCGGACTCAACCAAGTCGAGTCTGTCCTGTTACACTTAAAATCGGGTCTTTACTTCAATTTTATTTTCATGGCTACCTGCAGCTCGTTGCCAGCCTCACCGAAGTATTTCCAAGAGAGCCTTCGCAAAGACATATCATCATCAGCTTATGGAATAGGTAGAAAACTTAATCGATTTTATACGTCATCAGAAGTACTACAGCATCCTGTCGCCCCGCTTCTCCTCAGCTGTAGACTCTTCAACTATAGTCACTGATGCATAAAACGACAAATGCTACGCACTCTTCGATACTCTAATTTCAAGCATCCACACTACAAGAGAGATATTTGTCAGATATAAAGTATTACTATAGTGCTGATTGAACTCACCCATTATACTGCGCTTCAATCATGACATCTCCATTATTGTTGAAAATGGGATTCTTGTAGAAAAATGTGCCGCCTCCAGGCACGACAAATCGAGCCGTGCTTGACAGGGCCGTTTGAAGCTCCCTGGCGGCTTCCCATAGAGGAGCTACAGTAATTGCACTTTGCATTCTCTCTTTGAGGTGCTCGCCATAAGGCGGATATATATTAGAGAATGGCCAATCGTCAAAGTATGGAGATATCTCGAAGAGATCATTTGGATCATCAGGAAGGTTCAAAGAAATCTCAAGCCCCCCTTCTTTGACGGAGTTGAGGGTAATGTTGATGGCCCATGTCGCTGTAGCGCTGGCTCTATGCGAGATCCGTGTTAGCATCCGACAAGACCAAGAATGACAAATGGATTTGTGACTTACTCGCATCCCTGGTTCCCACCAAAAAGGTATATGGGATAGTACTGGTTCTTGAAATGGATCTTTGCTTCTCCACTCAGTACCATTTGATTTGTGCCCGGCTTCAGCTCAAGTGCATGGTTGTTTTCGACTGTTGACAATCAGACAGCAGTTTTCGAAAAAGGCAGGCTTCAGAGGTACATACCCCAATATTGCAGCTTCACTTCCCTTGGGTCGTCCAACGTGTAGTCGTGTTGTTTCCATTCCCACTTCGTTCTGTTGTCGACGACCGGGTTGAAGGTGAAAAAGTCGGAATTACCATCCTTATCTGAGCCAGGTCCCAGTTTGAGATTTTTCTCTGGTGATGGATATTCCGTGTCCGCATGTACGTTGCGGTCTCCGGCGATCCAAGCATAAATAGATGAGTTTAACGAGTTTAGGAGAAAGGATGGAGCTGTCCGCAACAGATAGCTATCGAAGAAAACCTCGCGACTAATGCAAATGGTTCCATCCATGTCGGGTGTAACAAAGTTACCAGAATAGGTGAGCTGTTGCTCAGGGGGAAAGCTTTGGTGCTGCGTCATTTCCAGATACAAAAGGACGTTGTTGTCACCCTTGGCACCCACGCCGTCTGTTGGAGTAGTCTGGCCTTGGGCAAGATACTCATAATTCTGGAACTTGACCGACGTCGGAGGAAATGTAGGAGCTTCTTCGTTGACGGAATTGGGATCGTTCACTTTGGCAGAGTATCCAATTGTCGTTTTTCGGGGCTCTTCATTGACAGCATCCGTAATATCTTTGCCCCACTTGAGCATAATTGCCAGAAAAGAGATCATACCGCTCTCAGAGAATTCGTAGCCACAAAAGTCGCTAGCAGCTTGACTATGAAAAGTTAGTAGGCCCATTCGAGATCGGAACAGAAAATCATTACTTGAAGGAGGATATAGTATGTGCTATGTGAGCGATCAGCCTGTTGTGTTCCAAGTATTATGAAGAACAAACTTACTATTGAAGTCAAGGTAGAGACGAAGAATGGAATAATCTCCCGGTTGGTTGATAACAGATCTAATCTCCTTATGTTCCTCGGTGCCTTCATCCACATTGATCGCCCCCATTGAGACCCCGAAGGCAAACACCCAGCCCGTCATGTCGATATCGTCGGTGAAGTCACTAATATAGGTGTTATTTTTTTTTAAATAACATAGAACGTATGCATGTATGCACATACTCTAGATCATCGTCCCAAACTGAAACCGTTCCTGATTTGAATCTGCAGTAGTAGTCCACCATGCCTCGATTGCCATCAGTTATGTGCAAAGCAACCTGCCCAGAATTTAATTGTGCGTTCATGTTTCCATCGTGCGCCCTAATGTTTATCTCTCCAAATTCAGGGTAGATCTTGAGAAGAGCTTCAAGATTGTTATTGATCGCCCTCTGAGAGACCGCTACCGCTTCAGAAAATCCCTTGAGGTTTACCTGCAACCGCTTGTCCGTTTCGCTCGACATGGCTGAGAGATGAAATTTGAAGAATCACAAGCTGGAAAGAGAAATTTGAGTCATTCCAGAGAATCTATTAGGCTGATTTTATACTTGACAAAGCGGGGTGTATCCTCTCAATGCTTGATCAAGGTCGATCAATCTCGGGGTCATTGCATCATTTCGCTACGTCAGTAAACAGTTTCAGTTGAAGAAGGCAGGGTGAAGCCCCAACGAGCTGGATCTGCCGTGCTGTCAAATGCACGAAGAGCTGAACACAGCTGAGCAACTTGCATATTCAATTTGTCACTATGCCATCTGATATCCCTGCGAGACCTACATCGCAGCTCAATTGGAGGGAGGATGGGAGAGTTGAGTGGAGAAGACTCCGACTGCCAAGGGCTCGGCAAATGAAAAACAAGGGTTCGCTTGCCATTTTAGTGGCCGCACGGGAACTAAAATTCGCCAGATCTCTCGATCGTTCGCCCACGAGAGATTTGCCAACATCACAAACGATCATCTTAACCCTTTCTGGCACGCCTCGTGGGACTGTCTGCTGAAAGAGGCGGCTGCATCGCTCAGCACTGACATGGTCAACAGAGTCTTGTTATTTTGTTTTCCTGTCTGCCGTGGGGGTTTGACCCTGGACTATTGGTTCTTGACATGATTCAACCCCTCCATCCTGCGCGTGGTCCGAAGAACAAATGCATAAAATCCTGATGGCAGAGGTTTTGTTAGTATTTGTTGAACCATCTACGATCGGCATTGATCTGATCGTAGGACAGCAAAGAGGGGTTATCCACTCAAGATGACGACAGATGCGGAGTCAATGGAAGGATGAAGGCGTTCTCGTGCAGAAATATGACGAAAGACCTCGTAAAGTCTGAACCAAGGGATCCTTGTCACAAAAGATGAGAGCAGCTGAGTGGCATCTGATGAAGGGGTTGTGTCCGTCTCGAGGTGCATATATAGCGAGATACGAAGCTCAGTTACCGGCACAAGAAGCTCCTCTATTGATCAATTTGCTTTGGACGTTTAAAAAAATGTATTCAGTCACCCATGATTCGGAGCTGATGGTGCAGCAGGTTGCTGCTGTTGCCGTCCCAAATTCCTCTTTCTTTTCGACAGTGAGCGATGAGAACGGTCATCCAATGGTCTTCTCCATTGGCAATGATAAGAAGTTTTACATTTTCAAAGAAGCAACTGAGGGTCACTACCTGCTTTCTGACTTTGGATTGTTGCTCGGATTTAACGAGAACTACATTGCCCATGCCCTAAGTGTATCGCAGGATGCTAGCCTGAATCTTTTTGTTATCCTTGCCATTGAGGACTCAAATGCGTCCTCTTCAGATGATCGGAAACCAAGCCTTCCCTACGTTCTAAAACCCTTCAGCCCAGCAAATTATGATCTCCTGGATCCCGCGAACTCGGATTTGCGCCAGCTGATTCTACCACAGAAAGGCGACGATTCTGGCTTGCGAATCTCCACAATTTTTACAGTATGTCTCCAAGTTCTGGCTATCCTGCTCAACACACCGTACTGAACTAGAACTGATATCTGTAAAATGTACAGATTGGATCGACTGGAGGCGACTCCTATCCGCCAGTCTTAGTAGCCTACCAACCTCTAGAATATATCAACAAAAAGGAAGACCTGTCAAGGGTCTCCGTGAGCAGTGATTTATCCAGCTGGACTCTTACGTATGACGTTGATCTTCCCGAAGACGCGTCCAAAATCCTGGCTTTGCAGCCACTCGTCGTTCCGTATGGAGACGAACCAATGACTGGGCTGGCAGCTCTCTATATATTGCAAGGTAAGCACACCAATAGAAATGCATCCTTGCTACCATGGAACTCCATACTAAACTTCTCTTCCGGCTATAGACGCTCCACAGTTAATCTTTATGTCCAATGATGGCAAATATCAGGTCGCACTTCAGTGCCCCGAAGGTACAGTTCAGGACAATATCTAAGGAGTTACATGGAATCGCTTGAGCTGAAAAGTACCATAACAGATGCTCGAAGTCTTGCCGCGGTTACAAATGCTGAAAACTTTAGTGACCTTCTCGTTGGCGGTGTCGGATTGCGTCATTTTAAGGCAATTGAATGTCTTCGAAAGAATTCTGCCGGTACCGAGATCAGTGCAGAAGGGGTGTTCGCCTCTATCCAGGAGTTATATGTTGCTCAATCGTCTTCTGGTGTCACTGTTTGGGCGGCAGACATCCGGCAGAGCGTGGGCTATCTGACCGCCAGCACGGATTTTATGGACGTCGGGTCTCCCATGCCAGTGATACCTAGGCAGCAAGGAGGGATGTTTTCCGTATTCAAGTCTGCCACGGACGGTTACGAGCAACTTCTTGTTTCCGACAATGCTGGTGCCCTTTCATTGATCCGGCATGATCCTGTCTTGGGACTCTGGAAAGCCATACCATTCTACACTCCGGCTCTGGAAAAAGTCTTTGACATTCGGTGTTACACTACTCAGATTACAGTTTTCAATGCAGAAGGGAAGCCTCAAATCGACTCACAGGTTCTTCTCAAGAGTTCGGGATATGTTGATATCCTCGTAAATGGCCTGTCTGTTCAGGCAAATCCATCTGGGGTTCCATTATTCACTGATCAGGACGGATTATTGACGCTCGTTGTTCCAACTGATGGTATATCTAGTAACTCCTTTACTATTGCCACGAAGGATGATGCAAGCGACGCGGAAGGCGCACTTCCTATTGATCCAACGGCAAAGGTTTATGATGCTTTGTCGAAGATCCAGACCGGGGACGATCTCAAAAACGCCAAAACGCAGTTGGGTCAGCCGCTGCTCCAAAAGGAGCTGAGCGACAATGACATTGATCAGGCAGCGAAAGCTATTGGCGTTGCGATCAGCGCCCGAGACTCTCTACTGGTGAAGAATGGTCTGATCAAGAAGTCAAAAGCAGCTGCTCTTCACAACAACGTTCGTTTCGGACATAACCTGGAAAAGCTGGAGGGAAGCCCGAGGGGAATCTGGGATCTGCCCTCTGTAAGTAAACATACCTGTTTATCACTCCTTTGTTCATTTAGTAATGATTCTTGCATAGAGTGCTTGGCATTGGTTCTGTGGCCTCCTTGATGATATTTGGTCATGGGCTATAGAGTTTGCAGACGGCGCCTATTCTTTCTTAGCGCGGATTGGAGACGTAGTATACCGCTGGACCTTGAACACGCTGGAGATGATCGGCAATGCCCTAACATGGGTTTTTGAGAAAATCCTCGAGATAGTAGAAACAATCATTGAGTGGATCGGGTTCATTTTCGACTGGAAAGACATACAAGCGACCCATCGGTCAATCGTCTCTCTGACCAATGGTGCCCTCGATACGTGGGCAGAGAAGGCCAACCTCGCATCTGATGCGATTGAGGCGTACTTTGACGGGCTCGCGGACGTTCTTCAGAATGTAAACAGCAATTCCCTTCCGGAAAAGCTGGGTTCTGCGCCAGCCGATAATGAGGTGGTAGAGGCGAGCCGGTCAGAGAATGCGGCTATGGATTCAACCAAAGTGAAGTGGTCCCAATATCAGTGTACGCATGGCGGTGCGTTCAAAGGCGCCGTCATACATGACACACGCAGTGCGAAGGCCGGGGGCACGCCATTCGAAGAGTTCTGGTCAGATGTCCTCTCTCCTCTCATCGGCACATTCGAGGATGTGTCCTCTGACATTGGGATGTCCATCTTTGAGATATTTAATCCGGCAGATTCAATCTCGCCAAAACAAGCGCTTTCAAAGCTCGGAACAAACGTACTACTCGATCTTCTCGATGGGATCAAGAAGATTGGTAGTGGTCTTGCCAAGCTGGGATCTTCACTCCTGGAAGACTTCAAATCGGCATTGAACTACAAGATCACCATTCCAATTTTTTCCACTTTATACAAGAAATTTATTTCGGGAGGATCGGACCTCACAGTTTTAGATGGTCTGGCTCTGATCCTGGCCATTCCAGTCACTATCGCAACAAAGCTCATCACTGGTGAGAAGCCGCCGGACATGACAATCATTGACTATTCCGACTTGGTCTACGGCGTCGTTTCCAAGGACGTAACGATGCAGTTTAATCGATTCGCCAATGTCACCACACTATCTTGTCGACCAATCATTTCTGCCATTGAGCTGGTTGAGTCCGTTTTCGGGCTTCATTTCCGGTTCGAGACCGGCACGGCCAAGCAATTGGCCAGGCTTCCTCGCCAGCATCCTCAGGGGCGTCAGCTGAAAGGCGCTGCAGATCTTGCAAAGAAATATTGGCAGGACATGTTCGCCGTTGTGGCAACATTATCGACCATTCCACGCAACCCAGATCTGCCGGCTTATGGTGTACGATGGGGAAGCTGGGCGGTGTCGGCGCTCAATCGAGCAACGTCCATGGCTATTCGCCGAGTCGATTCGGCCAGTTCGGTGGTGCTAAAGAGATGGCTAGGTGTCCAAAAGGTGGTGCTAGGGGCGGTTAATTACGGCCTTATCATTTCCATCAAGGTCGAAGAATTTGAGAACGTATTTCCCGATAAAGTTGAAGCCTTGATTGTACTGGATTGCGTATCCGGCACATTTGATCTTGTCGGTTGTACGTGCGATGGGGCCGCGCAATTTGATCCCGGTAAGGAAAAAAGCTTCCAATAATGGGTTGTTCCGATGCTGATGACAATTAGATCCAGATACTGCTGCAGCGCTTGGTCTTGCCTCAACTGTAACGACAGTCTTCTCTGTTGTTGTGAGTGGATCAACATACGTAACTCGAGCCGCGGAAGGGCAGTACAACGATATGATTCCTTTCATATGAGTCGAGTTTATGCAATCAACGTTTCCAATTTTTATAATATTTTCGGTTCTTTCCGTCAAGAGATTAGGTGACGGTTCGATGTCTCAGTCGATGTCGCAAATTAAGCACCGGAGAGCTCATAAGCGCCAAGCCCTATGTTCAAAATTATGTTAAAACTGCCAATGAATCTATCCCTAACTTGTATGATTGGTTGGTTGCAATGAGATCTCAATTCGCGCAATTAATTATCCTCTAAATCTCTAAAAAGAATCCATTTCCATTGTTTAGTAGCTTCATTTGTGTCTGTGGTTGGAGTTCATTGTATTGTGTACGAAGGGTAGAGGCGTAGTTCTGTGACTTGTGGCTTCGATGGTTTAGCCCAGCCATGCCAGACCCTATCTTATCTTCCAATATCCGCGCCACACGCCGTCATAGCCTGGGACCCTCTTGTGTCGTGCTGCAACTTTCTACCATAAGAAGCGTCATCCCGCATATACTCTGGATCCTCATTATTAACCCAAACCCCGAACCTTCACCTCTTTTCTCCTTGCAATCCATATCTACTTGCTCCACGATCACATCTCTCAATTGTTTATAAACTCGTTTAGATTCTCAAACCCTCTCCCGTTCGCCTCTCCCTGCCTTTTCCCTCTATTCCTACCGCACCCTGGGGCATTTATAATCCCCAAACGCTAAAGCCACCGAAAATTCAGCCTCACTTGGGACTTTTTCCTTTCAAACTATACCGGGCACTGTACCTCCCGTTGCTCGTTGCTCTATTTGCGCTTCTCTTCTGCGCCAAATCCCCGGGCACCTCCACAACCACAACCACAACCGGTCTCACGATGCCCAAGAAATCCTCATCCGCATTCACGCCGACGTCCACGGCGATTGAACCCACCGATGACACTCCACTGACATTTACCGACGGGCTACCGCTCCCGAAGATGCTCGTATTCGACCTCGACTATACGCTGTGGCCCTTCTGGGTAGACACGCACGTCACGCCGCCGCTGAAGGCCAAGGACGGCAACTCCAAAACTGTCGATCGCTGGGGCGAGTCGTATACCTTTTACAAGGAAGTGCCGCAGATACTACAGGATACGCGTGCAAAAGGGATTCTAGTCGGTGTAGCGAGTCGCACAGGCGCGCCGGATCTGGCGCGGGATATGCTCAAAATGATTCACTTCCAGCCTGCGGGGAGGCGCGCTTTGGACTTTTTTGACTATTTGCAGATTTATCCTGGTGAGTTTCTGTATTTTTTTTTTTTTTTTGCCCACGCGCTCGTCGGACCATAAGATGGGGGTCATTCAATTAATTTACGATATAATGGAATAATGCTGACCTTTAGTAATACCGCAGGCTCGAAAACGACACATTTTGCTAAACTCAAAAAAGATACCGGACTAGACTACGAAGATATGCTCTTTTTCGACGACGAGCCGCGCAATCTAAACGTCGAAGATCTCGGCGTCGTCATGTATCTTGTCGAAGACGGCGTCACGAGGAACGCAATTGACAATGGAGTGCGCGATTGGAGACGCCGCAATGGTCGCACGGAGAGGGAGACGTAGATTGCATAGATTACTTTTCGAGAGTCGATATAGATTTGTCGATTTGTAGATGTGCACGATGGCATGGCTGCATGATGTCATATCACGAAGAAGATAGACTATTTTGTCGCACGGCAAGTATGCATGACACGACATTTAGAATTAGGCGCTGGTCGCGTTGTTCATGTTCATATCCAATTGAAATTTCATACTGATGCACAAATGTGTAATTTCATTGCATAATATGCGGTCAGAATCCTGCGGAAATTCATGGTGCGCTCCAACATAAATATTTTTGTTGTCCGATTTATTTTCTCTCGCCGACAAAAATTAAATATTCCACTGTAATTCTCTCACATGCACAAAAAATTCATAAACATAGACTACGAGTTATTGGCAGATAATTGCGCCAGTTATTTCCCTACAAGTCGCAAAATTTTATAATTTTTCTTTAATGCCGATGTTGGTGGTCCCGAAAAAAATACCGGGACGGGACAAAAAAAAAGAACCTTGGAAGGTGAAATTCCCTCGGGCGTGAGTCGAACACGCGACCACCCGGTAAGCAGGTGTCATTGGATACTTGAGTTTTCTCAAGTCCAAGAGACAGGCGATTACAGCCGGGGGCCATAACCAACTAGACCACCAAGGGTTGTTGAAAACGTCGCTGTCTATTGCATATATGAATGCGGCAAATTTGCTTGTTGCTCGTGATCGCGACGCACATGCGCACATGCCGCTGCGCCGGAACTGCCTCCGCCAGGGCCGCCAACATCCCAACAACCAACTGGCTCGGACCCTCGCGAAACCTTGCGAAACCCTGCTCGCACATGGCAGAGAGGACAAGTACTGGTGCGTGCTGCGAGGTGCGCTAGGGGGTACAACGGGCGCTGCCGTGGCTGTGATTTACAATGCCGCGGGCAGTATCGACGTACTCGTGGAAACAGCAAGGTGTCTTGCGGTCCTCGTGGGAATTTTTTTTCTTTTGGGTTCGTAGTATTTTTTTGAGATTGGCCTGGCTTGCAATTTCAAAAGATAGGTGTAAATTGTATGTAGTCGACTAATTGAATATGAAACGGAACAATAGAGCATTCAAGCAAGATTCAGGTCTAGACATGAATAAACAAAACTATATGTTGATGCGCCATCGTCTTGATTCAAATGGAGATGATTGTGGGCTGATATTCGGGTCTTTACAATTGCTGTTGTCTTTTGGGACTTGGGTGGCTCACTGTAACGGCTCGATATTTCCAGAAGCTGGGCAAGGACATTGACACTGAAAGACCGCGTAAAGGAGAAAAGATCTCGAATGTTCACGTAGGACAGCGAAAGTCATAATTGAGTTGAGCGATATGGGTGTCACAAAAGAAAATTAACTTATTTATTCTACAGCCGCAGCTACTGATAATAGCATAAGCAAAGTATGCAACGTGATATGACTAAGAAGGTCGAAGGGACAAAAAAGAAAGAAATTTTAGGTTTACGCATCCGTCATAATCTTTAAGCAAAAGGATCGCTAGAATAGTTCAAGAATCTTTGGATGATCCAGGAAATTCTAAAACATCAAGCAGGAACCCCAAGTTAAGCTCCGGCTCCGCCACCTCTAGGCCTTTTACCACCACCGGTATGCCCACCATCTGCAGCGACTTCTGAGCCATCTTCTCTGGGTCGCTTATTTCCACCAGGCACAAACTGCTTCGCTGAGGCATTCAGATTTCCGCCCCGACCAGCGCCTGGGCTGCCTCCACCTTGGAGCTGATTTGATACCTGGGGTGCAGGGATGCCACTGGTTTGAATTTGCCCTGGGCCACCTTGGCCTTGGCCACCACCTCCACGACCCTGACCACCGCGGCCACGACCCCCGCCACGTGGTAGATTCGATCCACCGCGCTGAGTTTGAGCTTGTTGGGCACCGCCAGCTTGGGGTATCTGAGATTGCGCGCCTTGTTGACCTGCTGCAGCACCGCCTCTTCCGCGACCACGGCCGGCAGCACCACCGCCGCCTCGAGGAATGCCAGATTGCTGCATGAGACCCCTGAGAGCGGTGGGACCGGTTCCGGCAGCGCCAACTGAAGGTTTGGCGGGAAGATTGGGGTTAGGTGTGGTAGGTCTGGATGTTGGTTGTGGTTGTTGCTGTTGAGGTGGATGAACTGTGGGTGAAGCCGTTTGGCCTTGGGCTTGCAGTGGTGTTGGCTGACCGAACACACCGCCCGCAGGCTGACGATGCTGCTGCTGCTGCTGCTGCTGGGCCGGCGACAAGGCAGAAGGCTGACCAAATGTAGAAACTGGTGGTGGTTGTTGTCCAGTGGGTGCGGGGCTCGGCTGCCCAAAAATGCCAGCTCCCTGTGGCGGCCGTTGTTGAGGAGTAGTACCCGCTGCTTGAGGAGCAGGCGTAGGTTGCCCGAACACTCCTCCGCCGATATGCGCAGGGGTTTGCGGCTGACTTGGTGGCTGTCCTGGAGGTTTCTGTTGCGCTGTCGCCGGGAGAGGTTTTGCGTTCTTGGCAATTTCCCATACCTCAATGACTGGTCTTTGAGGAGTCTCTGTAGCCGCTTTTTCCACAACTTCTATCTTGGCCAGTGCGCCTCTGGCCTTGCCTTCCGCCATGCTAATCTTTACGCTGTAGCGTTTCCCTTCCATGACAACAGCCTGCTCTTTGACCACCTCGAACTTCTTGCGAGTCTCCTCGATTTTCTCCTCGGCAATCTTTTCTTGCTCGGCCTTGACCCGGGTCATCAACGTCTCGCGCTCAATGTTCAGCTTGGCAGCGATATTTCTTGTAACGATTGCTTTGACGGTTCCATTATGGGCAATGAAGTCCTTGACTTCAGCTTCCGTAGGGCTCCAATTGGTAAATGATGGTTGGGGGTGCGACTCAGTCTTGACCTCCGCTTCTGGCGGAGCTGACGCTGCCTCTGCATTCGTCTCGCTACTCGTTTGGGCGGGAGCAGGCTCGGCAGATTGACCTTCCACAGACGATGCCTGCTTCAGTTGCTGGAAACGCACTTCTTCCTCCTTCTTGATACGTTCTAGCTCTTCCTGGTGCTGACTCTTGAGCGTTTCAATCTCCTGGCGGTGCTCTGCATTCAACTTCTCAATAGCCATATTGTGCTCAGATTCCAACGCCTTGCGATGTTGCTCCTTTCCTTCAGCAAGTTTCTTGGATAATTGGCCCCTCATGTTGTCGGCGCGCCTTTGAAATTGTTCTTCAGCCTGCGTTACGCGCTCTTGGTGCTGAGCGTCGAGTTCTGCGTGTATGGCTTGAACCTGCTCAGCAACCTGCTCCGCGACAGGTTTAGATCCATCCTCAGGCGCTGGCTGGTTAGCGATAGATGCGCTTATTGAGGCATTTGCTCGTAGATTCTCAACTTCCTGTTGTGCTTGTACAAGATCTTGTCTCAAAGTCTCAAGCTGTTGCAAAGTCTCAGCAGAATCTGTACTGGGTGCCGCTGCAGGCTGAGAGGCGTTCTGAAGTTCCGCCAACTTGCTGTTAACATCCTGAATGCTCTGCTGCAATTGACCCTATGTGCTGCATTAGAATCGAACCAATGTTTAAGAATCAAAGCGTTACTTACAACCTGCTCTTCCAGCTCCGCAACACGCGCTTGCGAAGCCGATAACTCTAGTTGCAACTGTGAGGAACGATTCGACTCTTCCGCTGCCCTAGTTTCCGCCGCGCTCACACGCTGCTCAAATTCAACTCTCTCCTCCTCTGAAAGTCCAGACCCCTCTTCATTAATCTGTCCCTCCTCTATATTATTTTGAGAGGGAGGAGGCTGAGTTGGAGCAGGAGCAGCTTCAGCTGGCACCTCAGTTGGCGCCTGAGTTGGTGCTGCCGTCTCTTCGTCGTTTGCGTTCGCAATTGCCTGCTCTCTGGCTGCCTGAGCGTTCTGTAGTTCGACTTGCACAGCGTTGAGCTGTTGTTCGAGTTCCTCTTTTGCTGCCTTCCATTGATTCTCCGCTTCCTCTCTCGCCGTTTTGAGCTGCTGTTCCAGATCCTCCTTCTCTTTCACCGCCGCCTGAGTCTCGGCACTCTTCTCATTGATACGGCCACTAAGCTCCCGAGAACGGGCCTTGAATTGCTCAATCATCTTTTCACGTCCAGCCTTCCAAGGAGCAATCGCTTCCTCCTGAGCCTTCCGAATCTCTTCCGGTATGCCATCAATGCGGGCTTGCAGAGGCTCTTTGGCGGCGTTGAGTTCATCGCGCTCTCTCTCCAAGTTTTCCAGCTTTTCTTTGAGCTCCTGCAATTCCTGAGGATCTACACGGTCATACTTTTGCAGGATATTTTGCGTTCGCTGTTGCCAGTGGTCACGGTCCTGCTGCAACAATTTCATCTCACCTTCCTTGGTTTCAGTCTCATCCTCGAGTTCACGGATCCTGGTTTGCAGAGGCTGGATCTGAGAAACCAGAGTTTCAACCTCCTTGGTCTTTTCAGCAAGCTGAGCCTGCGCCTGCCGTGCTTCATTCCGCAGGGTAATACTGCTTTCGCGGAAGACATTCAACTCGTTAATGGTCTCGATAAGCTTGTTATGACTAGAAGCGGTACGCTCCTGGTCAAGTTGAGTGCGACGCTCTTGGTCAAGTTTGAGACGAGTTTCGTCCAATTGAGACTGGGCATAGTCCAGTTGCTGGCGAAGTCTCTTTGCTTCTTGAACAGAAAGCTCGTACTGAACGTCAACAATCTCTTTCTCTCTTCTGAGGTATCGAATGACTTCCTGCAGATTTTCCAAACCAGAAGAGACTGTTTCAGATCCCTCATCCTCACCCGCAAAGGCAGTGCGGTTCTGCTGCAGAGAAGAGATTTGCTTGCTCACGTCTTCCAGCTGCTGGTGCAGCAACTTGTTCTGAGAAATGACATCTTCTCTTCTGTTGCGCAGCTCCGCCAACTCTCTCTCATAACGTTCCTTCACTTCTCCCCAGCTCTCCTCGTTCTGCGCCATCGAAGTCTTGGCCGCCTCAACTTCTGTCTTGAGCTCCGCAGTCTCAGTCTTGAGTTGATTGTATTCGCCGCGAACTTGGAGCAGAGCTTTGGCAGCTTCCGCATGTTTGACAAGCTCGTTTTCGTAATTTTGCTGGGCTTGCTGGGCAATTTGTGCCTGCGCTTTGAGATCCTGCTGATGGAAGTGAGAGGCGGCGGCGTGACGCTCATTTTGATCCTTGAGGCGTGCAATTTCGTCTTCCAAAATAGACTTTTGTTCATTAAGCTGACGGGCCTGGTCAGCCTGCTCTGACCGAATGTTTGAGAGTTGAGAATTGCTGTTTGCGAGTTCAGATGAGATATCTTCGATTCGCTGCTCAAAGTCACGAATCTTGGCATCCCTCTCAGCAACGACCTGATCCATCTCTTCACGGTATTGATCGTGTGTATCGTTGAGACTCTGAAGCTCCTCCTCGGAAGCCTGAGCAATGGCCTTGTATTGTTCAACCTGGGCCTTTGCGTTTTCAAGCTCACCACGAGCGAGTTCAAGATCGCGTTTGAGTTCGGAGACCTCGACAGCCAGCTCCTGTTCCTTGCTGATAGTGTCTTCTTGTTCTTCTTCCTCGCCCTCAGCGGGTGCAGCATTGGTTGGAGCGCGGGGAGTTGGTCTCGGCTGCAGTACCTCAACCTTTTCCTCCGCACTCTTGAGCTCAATGGTAAGCTCATCGACGCGTGCTTGGAGATGATCTCTAGCAGTCTTCGCAGCAACAAGCTCCTCTCTGATTGACCCAAGGCTGGCAACGAGATCATCGATCCGCTTCTGGCTTTGCTCTTTCTCAAAATCCCTTCGCAAAGCAGTCTTTCTACTCTCCTCTACCTCGTCATTGAGCTTCCTCTGGCTAGTCTGCAGCTCAGATTCCAGACCGTCTATCTTCTCTTGCAGTCGCCTTCTATTCTCCGACTCTGTCAGCTCCCGCTCATTCAGAACATTCTGAAGGTTCGTGTTCAATGCATTAAGTCGGCTTCTCTCGTTCATGGCGACCTCATTATCCTCCGTCATTCTCTTCTCAATCTTCTTCCATAACTCCTTTTCAGCCTTTAGGTTTGCAGCCTCGTTGCGCATGCTGTCCAAGAGGCCTTTCGTTTCGACAAGCTCTTCTGCAACTTGCTGTGTTCTAACGTCCTGCTTCGCTGCACTCTCAGCAAGGGACTGCGAACGCTTCTGCATCTCGGCGTTCTCATTTTGAAGCATTGCAAAATTGGCTTGGAGCATTTCGTAACGTTCTCGGGCCAAGGTAAGCTGGCTGTTGGCTTTGGTGGTCTCACCCTGCAGCTCACTTTTCTCTTTGCTGAGTCTGTCAATTTGATCTTTGAGAGCCTTAAGATCGGTTGTGGACTCTTGACGGTAGGAATCAAAGTGGCTTTGCATCTCCTTTAGAAGCTTGGAATAGTCGGCCATCTCCTGAGACCTGGGCGATTGTACACTCTGCGAAAAGCCAGCGCCGCGTATCGGCGTGGCAGGCGCGGCACCACCATCCACCACGGATTGACCAAACATCGACGTCAGATCGGACCCAGGAGGAATTTGGCCACGGTGAGCAAGCATGCGCCGGAACATATCACGCTCACGAATGTAGCTCTGAGATTGAGTGACCATGGATTTGAGCTCATCCTTGTACCGCTCTACCTTGTTCCGCAAGTTTTCTAACTCCTCTCGTTCACTTGCGGTAGCGGCTTCTGTCTTTTTAGAGCGTGCCTCTTCCGTCTCCACCTTTTCGCTCATTTCGCGAATGAGTCTCATGAGCGTTTCATTCCGTTCTTGCAGTTCACGGATGTTTTTGAATGTAGTCAAGTATTGGGTAATGAACCGATCGTTCTCAGACATTCCCTCCAGTGCTTCTTCGTCAATCTCGCCTCGAGCCAGCCGCTCCATCTCTGCTTGCTGAATGGCAGAGAGGTCCTCGAGACCTTCATCACGGGCGTGGACTTCGAGTAGGAGTATCTTGATCTGGGAGCTGAGGTCACGGAGCTGCTTTCGAAGAATGTCTCCTTCTCTTGTAAGGCCTTCAACTTGACTTTCCCATTTTCCAGACTCCCTTCTGGCTTGATCACGCTCTTTGCTGACTTCCTCTAAGAGGGAGGACATCTCGAGAATTTCCGATTCGAGGCGCTCATGGTCGACGCGCAACTCTTCCATCTCCGGCTGCTTAGACTCTAGGTCGCGGATCATCTCGTCAATAGTAGTGCTGAGCTTCTCATTTCTTCGTCTTTCAATGTCGAGTTCCGCCTTGGCATTAGAGTACTCGGTGTACATCTGAGTGAAGCTCAAATTGCCCTTCATGCGAGAAGTTGCCGGCGAAAACAGACCGATTGCGGATGCAGATCCGGGACGGGTAGGGCTGCTAGCCGCAATTCCGTTGGTGCCGCGCCGTGGTGTTGACGGTGCGGATGGTGCAGTGACGTTGACGTTGGCATTCGCATTGTTAAGATTCTGGAGATCCACCTCGAGCCTCTCTATCTGGACCTCAAGCTCCATCACTCGTCGCTCAGCTGCTTCCTTTTCGGAGCGCTCCGTTTCAATTTCTGCCCGTATGCGACCAACCTCTTCTGCGGTATCCTCCTTGGCCTGCTCCAGTTGGTTCTGAAGTTCCTGCATTCTCTCGCGAGCAGTCGTGGCCGAATTCTTCTGCAGCTCCGCCAGACGGTTGACGCTTTCCATCTCAACTCGGAATCCCTCTTCCGTTTTGGCCGCTTCCTCCTGCATTCGTTGAATCTTGGCAAGCGATTCATCCGCTTTCTGCCCGACTTCCTCAAGCCGCTTCCGCAAAGTGGTTTCGGTACGCTTGAGAGACTCAACGGTTGATGTCGCATCTTCATTCTGGCGTTGCAGCTCAGCGATCTGAGCGCCCTTCTCTTTCCGGTATTTGAGGTACTCGGCCGATTTGGTCTTTAGCTCGGTTTCGAACCATTCATTGTTCTTTCTCAAAAGCTCCACCTCCTGCTCTAGGTTTTGCTCACGAAACTTTGCACTTGTCGAGGCAGACCGAGCGGCTTGTAGGGACTGTTCGAGCTCTGAAATCTGTTTTCGAACTTCGAGTGTCTTTTGGTGTTGCGCAGACAGTTCTGCTGCTAATCGGTCATGGGAGGTTGTCTTGGCTTCGAGCAATGACAGTGTGTCCCGGTTCGATGACTCCAAGGATGTGATACGAGATTGAAGTGCCTGTACCTCGGAAACAGAAGAAGAAGCGGAGGACTTGAGAGTATCCAACTCTGACTGAAGTGCGGAACGAGCGTTTTCTATGCAGCAGTGATTAGCTATCTGCCCAGCAATTGTGCCTCTTGAAAATTCTAGACCCACCTTCTTCCTTCAGCTTTTCTCTCAACTCCGTCACCTCTTTCAACCCTTTCTCCACCGAAGCTTTCAGGCCGCGGTTCTTGGATTCACTAGATCGAACGGCATTTTCAAGCTCGACATCGACACGTAACTTCTCTGCGCGAACTTGTTCATGCTCCTGCGCTTTCTCTGCAACCTTCTGTAGGACCTCGCGGACAAGCTCGGCGGTTGGGGCATCGAGAACAGTCTGTAGCGTTTCCTGCGGAACGGAGCAATAGGCCGAGAGGTAAGGAACGTCGATTGTAGCTGCTGCCATGATGGCAAAAAGCTACTGAAGAAGGTAGATCACAAAGTGATGTGAAGAATGAAAAGCTTCTGTATCAAAACATCAAATGTAATTTGGGTTGTAAAAAGGATGCTGTGTTGAAGCTTTAAGTTTTGTATCGCGTCGTGCAGCATTCACGCGTGAAACTGATCATCGGAGTCCCACAGCCGCCGTGGAGACGTATTCACCTCGTGAAATCCAACTCAGCTACCACATTCTTCTAGAGGAGCTGAAAGGAAAGTGAGAGGTCGTGAACCTGTGAAAATTGAAAGTCGTTTAAATTGAATGAAAGCTTAAGCTCTCGTTTGCCGCAGACAAGGCGATTGTCGTCTCCGGCTGTGTTGCTGTTTTGGACGAACTGCATGAACGGTCTTAATGGTTTGCCATAGCAACATCAGCCTTGGCAGCAATCTACCCTATCATCGATCGTCACACATCGCATCCCCATTGTCGTTTCTTTATATTTCTCCATACCTGATCGTTTCTTTGCCGTCTGCCTCTCTCGCTGCTGCAGCTATCTTCAAACACTAATACGAAGCGATCGAAGGCTTTGAAGATTCAGCGAGGCGACGAGATCGTCGCTGGTCGACACTTGGCCGTTTGAAGCTCAAAACGTCTGCCTATCGCACGCCCTTCCTTTCACTCTTCTTCTCACTCTCTGCCTTTCAACAGAAAGCAGAGCCTATCAGGTCCTCTCCTTCTTCTTCTAATATTGATTATTCTTCATCCGGCTTCCCGTGCCGGATCTCAAAGCCACAATGTCCTACCTACAGAACCAACTCAAAGCATTCAAATCCGATCTGACCTCATCTTCGGCGAAGCTCTCTACAAAGCGCAGCGTCAATGCGCCGGCAACATCAACGCCGTCACCTTCCCCATCCGTTGTATCGGCGGCGAGTAAGAATGACCTCAAACGGAAACGGCCCGACGGGCCAGCAATAGTCTACTCGCAGCCGGCCGATACTGGCACAGGCAAACACATCATGACCCAAGTTACCTATGCAGTCGATTATCTGAAGTCAAAGGACAAGCCGCAAACGCTCAAAGACATATTCAGTTACTTGTCTCTGCAGCACGCTGAAGAATCAAACCGAAAAAGTATCGGAACGATTCTGAAAAACCATGAGAAAGTCGAGTACGACCGCAACGGAGCTAATGGGGAGGGGACCTTCCGTTTTAAGCCGATCCACAATATCCGGTCAAAAGACGAGCTGTTGCGGTTCTTGCAAACCCAACCTACAGCGCAGGGTCTCTCAGTGCGAGAGCTCAAGGATGGATGGCCAGGCGCGGTGGCGGCGATAGACCAGCTCGAGGATCAAGGGAGATTGTTGGTGATTCGTAATAAAAAGGACGCACAGGCGAAGATGGTCTGGGCAAATGATCCGTCATTGGCGCAAACTGTGGATAGAGAATTTCAGGACTTATGGCACAAGATCAAGTTGCCCACGACCCAGGCAGACCTCGCCGGAGAGCTCGAAAAAGCCGGTTTAACCCCCACGAGCAAAGCAGAAGTGATCAAGGTCAAACCAAAGAAGGAAGAAAAGAAGCGAAAGACGGCGAGAAAGGGTGGACGCACCACAAACACGCACATGTTGGGCGTTTTGCGGGATTATTCTCACTTGAAGAAGTGAAAATGTGCATTGCGGCCACAATTCCCTTTGAGACACAAAGTTTAAGGCAAAATTGTGTTAATCAACCTTTATCAATCTCAGCCAGGAAAGAGAGGACGAAGAGGCTGGAGCAGGAAGGGGTACCTGGAAATGGCCCTTATCCTGATAAGCTTCTTTTAACATATGTCTCTCTATTTCGTCGGTGAATCTTTCAAGAAATAGAAACAGTCGAAATACTGGTTCTCAGCTTCTGCTCTTCAGCTCAAATACTTATTATTTTGAGCAAATCGCGAAGTAACCTTGGCAAGATATTAGGTCAGGTAACCTACTCTCTTTTTATCGTCAGGCTGGGTCCAAAGAGAAGGATGAACTTCCACAGAAAATATCGTGCTGTCTTTTTTTTGGGCAGCTCCCACAAAAACAGGCTTACTGATAAAATATCACATAAACAGTGCATTTATATGACTTGCTATAAGGTATCTCTATATGTCGAACAGAATAATAATACACATTAAAAATGCCAAAAATGTCAATTATGAGAAAGCCTAATGCATACGTCCATTAATGACTAGGAAGTCACCTCTCGTGTGAAAGGAGAGAAGCCTAAACTTCCAAGACGAAATACAAACTCAAACTGCATGCTCTGATGATTTTGCAGGTCGCCCTTACACCGACAACGCCGTCCATGTTTTCTAGTTGGTGCAGATTGTATTCTCTTTGCCTGAGAACGAAAAGCAACAACGATTTACCACCTTTTCTCTGGGAGACTTGAGAAGACTCAGTCATCCTTCCGCACACCAAAGAAATAGTTTCCCCATTGTTCACTTCCCTGAACCTCTTTCCACCCTATGCCGGGAACATACACGACGCCCTGATTCTGAATGTTTCCCCAGCCAGGCTGTTTAGCGAACCACCCTCTGAGCTCGGGCTCATTGATATAGCGCTCCCACTCATGCGTACCGCGGGGGACAATACCGATTAAATCCTCCGCGACGAATTTCGTCGTGAACCAACTCGTCCACGTGCGCGCGATGGTGCTCATGATGATCCAGCCGCCGGGTTTGACAAAGGGCATGCATTTCTCGAGGAAGGGCGCAGGGTGCTCGATATGTTCGATGACTTCGAAGAGTGTAAGGATGTCAACACTGTATCAATGTAATTAGCCATTTGCTACGATAATAAACAAGGAGGAGAAGGCCTCGAATAATATCCAGAGAGGCATGAAATCATACATACCGCTCATCGTCTGTCTTTGGCACGGGCAGCTGCTCGATGCTGGTATTCAGGTACTTCAGCTTGCCCGAACGCTGTAACACAGGATCCTGAGAAAGATGTTGTTGCGCAACGGCCAAGACGGACGGGGTAGGATCAACGCCTGTCGCAGATAATGTGCTAGATAACCGCGCTGCGGACTCTGTGAAAATTCCACCGCCACAGCCAATGTCGAGATATTTAAGTTTGCGTGCCGAGGAATTCGATGCCGATGTAGGCTCAGAGCCTGCAGAAGAGGGCTCCGAAGTCGCCGAAGAAGCAGCAGAGGAAGCAGTAGGACCCGCCACGGATGCGGAAGCAGAGGCAGGAGTCTCGGGGTATGTAAAGGGAAGAGGGGCCGAGTCTAAGCAGGATTTGATAAAATCGTGCCGGAGAGGATTCATAAGATGCAATAGTCTAGATGGGCCATGAGGATCCCACCAGGTCGAGGCGAGGGCATTGAAATGTGCGACTTCGCGAGGGTCGACGGTTGTATAATTGCTTTCAGCTCCGTTCGGGGGCGCGGAGAAGCTGTGACTTCGGGGATTCGTTGTTGTATAGAATTTGGAGTTGCCCAAACTTTTCGTCGCGAATGAATTGTCCGGATTCAATATTCTTGCGGAGCTTGTCTTTCTTGAAGAGAGTGCGAATGAGCGCCGGGCACCAGACGGGCCATTGCACCATTTGCGGCCTCCGCGCAAGAGACATGGTACTTTTCTAGAACTCATTACGCTCAGCTCAATGGAAATGCCTCATAAAATTCAAGAAACTGTTAAATACAAGGGCTAAAGTGTGGTGCACTTGAGCTGTTTATTCTAGCAGTTTGAAGCTGGAGTAGGCCTGTGAAACGGAGATGCGCTTATGTAATTTTGATTGATAAGATATGTTAACGTTTATGATCTGTCATTTCCTCGGTCCAAATCTGATGTAAACAAGAATAGCGCACCGGAAAAATCATGATGCGGTGATGATGAACACAACAAAAGCATTGGACTGGGCTATAAAAACTGTAAGCTATTAGGAACTTAAAGCTAATAAGAAAGCGCCCTATTTGTCTAGAGATTAGAATTTCCAAAAGGAGCAAATTGCACTGAGCTGATCGTGGATGAGTTTCCCTAGGCGACCACATCATGAAATAAATTTAGTTCCTTCACTGGGGAAATGGGAGAGTAAAGCCTTCCCAGACCGGTGAAATGTTTGAAATGTTCTCCATATTATTTGCTTCATGATGTCTCTCATGCGATCTCATATCTTTGTCTCGGTTGTGGGCGGCGTTACATCCTCTTCCAATAACTCCCTCCAGGCGAATTTTTTTCGACGCTGGCGTATACTGGAATTTATTTAACATGGTTGATCTTTGGTGGTTGTTTCCGAATAATTTCGGAGTCTCGGTATTCATGTTAAAAAAGTTCTCAGGCCTCTCAGGTGAGGGCTCAGTGCTGCTCGTTGAAACAAAAAGCGAGGCCTCTTTTCGCTTTTTCTCATCCCGGAACGGCCGCTTCAACAGCGGAAGCTTCTTCGGAGAACTTGAAAATATTAAATCAGAGGTCTGAAGGATATCTTTTTCTTTGGCCATGCCACGCTGTGCTGGAGTATCAGCTCTTCTCTGTCGTTGCAAAATGTCCAACCCGATACGGGAATCCTCAATATCTGAAATATCATCGTCTTGCCACGGCGAAGATTGACCAGGCCTTTTATCGGCAGGCCGCAACGCTGACAGTTGCTGTGACACTTTATTATTGGCTAGGTCCTTAGGAGATGGGAATTCATCCATCCACAAGTCGCTGTCAAAAATATCGGAATCGTCCTGAAGCCTGGATGTTATACCAATTTTGTCACTGGGCTGAGACGGAACCTTCGGAAACACACTGGCGGGATCTTTTCTGTCCGCGATCAGCTTGCATATTGGAATATCTGACTGAATTTCTGCATGCATCCGCTCAAGTCTCTGTAGCTCCTTAGGTTTAGGGGGACTTCTGGCCTTGCCTCTTCGATGAATGTCGCCCGTCACCTGAAGACCCTCAAATCCGTTGTTCGAGTTTTCCGAAAGACGTTCCGAGAATTTTGTTCGTGGTGAGGCAAGTGATTCTTGTCCCTCATTCCGGCATTCTGATGCTGATTCCGGGGCTGTATGAATACCTGCGGCAGTGGGCACAGGGCCAATGTGGCGTCTCTTGGGGGGTTTAGGCGGCTTGTCAACACCCTCCCGACAACACATGTGCTTACATCTTTTTCCAGTCAGCATTCTATGAGGAAATGATTTTTTGAACTCTTACGTGGCTTTGTTTTTGCATTTATGGTTACAAGCCCATTTGCCATTGTCGAGTCGTTTCGGTTCCCAGCTTATTTCATCACCTACTGAATCCTTTGCTTGGCTATCAATGTACCTGTCACGCGTCATTTTATTTGCCTTTTGGGGGCTTGCATCTTCAAAATCATCAATATCCTTGAATTCCATGTCGTCCACTATGTTGTGTCAGTTGTCGCTGTTTTTGCTTAAGAGTTACGGAGCTTAGAATTCACCAACTGCTCGAAATTCATCATCACTTATCTCCAGGTCTTCGTATGCATCAGGACTCGTGATGTTGGCAGAATTGCGCCTTTTGTTTACTCTGTTTAAGAGATTTAGAGTCTTAGTACTGTTCTGCTGCAGTATCTCAATGCTTCTTTTTTGGGTCCCAGCGGCTGGTTCTGCCCGTTTGAGTGATTGTGAAAACATGGAAGCAGGCAGATCCAACTTAAGGTCTGCATAGCGCATGGTACCAGCTGATGACATCTTAGCAAGATGACAAGGAGCGTTTCTAGTCACTGACCAATTTCGTCGCACATCACATAACAAGTAATATACTGGTTTTGGTTTGCCAAAGTGACCGGGAAAGAAAAGCTCTGTGCATTTTGAAGCTTTCGAGCGCTTTAATAGTTAGCCTAGGCTTTAAACCAAGAGTGTACGAGAGTAAACCTGATCCTTCTGAAATCCAGGAGCTTGCCATCAGAAACCTCCGCCATGAAGCAAACAAAGACTGGCTTTCGATGAAACATGGTCGGGATCTTTTCGTTGATGAAACAAACCTCGGCCTTGATGTGGACATTTACCCCATCACTGCCTTTTATTTCCTGAGACCTTCAGCGAAATATTATCTCATGCATTGGAATCCGCGCTCACCTTTCCGGTCTTCTGAATTGACACGCTTAATTTCGGGAATGCCCGAACCTTTTCCAATACGTTGCGGCCCCATGGTGGATTTCGAGTCATGATCATCTCAATCTTGTGAGGCTCCGTAGCCTCCAGCGCTTCTATGCCCGTGATTCCGCCAGCAGCCAGCTTTCGTACACCCACTAGGCCGATTTGATCGAGCTGCTTAAGCTGAAGGGCGGAATTATCCCATGCTTTCGCGCCGAAACTTCTCGAAAGCTCCAAAGCATGCCGAGCCGCAACAGAATCCCCCAAACATAGTTGACAGTCTATGATACATCGAATCAACCGTTGTAGATGCAAGAACACGGTATTTTTCTCTTGAATGTATTGAATTTTGTGTTTTTGGAACTGATCTCCGCTAGGATAATCTACGGCTCCAAGCTCAGATTGGATGATCAGCGAGACTTTATGTGCAGGCAAGGCCAAGTCAACTTTGATGGGAAATTTGATTGAGGCATTTTTGTTGATTTCTTTATATAGAGATTTCTCTCCTGAGCGGAATCTAATCTCTCGATATTCATCGGCTTGCGCAATAACAGATAGCTGATCGTCAGTTATAGCTTGTGAATATGACCCAGAACTTACAATCTCTGACATTTTCGCCTTCTGCTGTAGCGAAAGGAATATTTTCATAGTCTTGAAGCTTATATAATACCGTGACATGGCATCTCCGAATTCAGTACACTTTAGCTTGACGCTTTTCTCTATAAGCTGATAATCTTGAAGTAGCTGAAGGTCCCGATCGCAAATCGTGCCAATTTTTTTGTCCACGTCTCGCTCGCCGGAATCATTTTCTATTTGATAGTGACCAGGATTTTTTTGTAGTCGAACATAGAGAAAAGTACCCGAGAGCCACTTTTTGGCGGACGGCAAGTCATGGAGAGTGCCAAGGCCGATTTCCGCGTTCTAATTTAGGGACATTAATCCCTAACGATTTACTTTTATTTTTTTTTAAAAAAAAAAAGAAAGAAAGAAAAAGAAAAAGAAAAAGTTCACTGACCAGGTGATCGATGAGGTTGCGGTGCAGACTGCTCCATAATTTATGTATCAGCCAGATTGATTATTCTTCTGGGACAGAGATGATGCAGTTTCACCAGCTTTCCAAAATCTCTTCTCCAGACATCATCTTTTCATACCGTACAACTTTCTCCTGTCGCGTCAATATTGCTGCGACTGCGCTGTCATCGTATTGGGGACTACGAATGAAGAATGAACTCAGTAGTTGTAGGTAACGGTGGTAATTTATATACGTACCGTCCGGCTCGCCCGATCATTTGCATGACTTCGAGATCAGAGTATTCCTGGCATGAGCTACCTTGCCAGCTGACCGTGTTCTTTATTATAACAAGATGGCATGGGAGATTTATGCCAACTGCTAGCGTTGACGTGCAGCATATCACGTATAATTGTCCACTCAAATACCCTTTCTCAATGAGCTGCCTGTCGAAGAGGTCAAGGCCCGCATGATGGAATGCAACACCTGCTGAGATACAAGCTGCAAGAGAGTTAGCAATAGAGATGTCGCGAGAGTATCCATTCCGGATATGAGAATTGACTCAGATACCTTGCAGATCCTGATTTTGCATCCGTAATGTGGAGCTCGGCGCAGGCCAGAGACGACTAGGGGCGGGAAGAGAGCTCCAGAGTTTTGCTAAGCTTTGCGCTGTGGACAATGCTGATTTCCTGGTTGAACAAAATATGATAATAGGCTTTTTGCATGCATGTTTTGATATCACATCAGGCAGTCTAAGATTCTTAGCAGCAGCCCTTCACCGCATCAATGTAACGTACCTTGTGTCACAAAATTTGTCAAAAGCGAAGTCATTCCCATTAGATGCAAACCCATACACAAACTTTTGTAGTTTGACTGGGCGAAAGCCCTCATCAAATTTTTCAACGTGAGCAGGTAGGTACTTTTCCGAGGAGTTTTTCCCAAGCCATGCTGCTATATCATCTGAATTTGGAACAGTGGCACTAAGGGCAACGAATCTGACCGGCGAATCAAGGGACTTCATACGAGATACCACAGCCTCCAGCGTTGCACCTCTCATCTCTTTAAGCATATGGACCTCGTCAACGAGAAATAACTTCACCATCCGCATTAATTTGGTATGATCTTTCCACCTTCTGGTCACGCTGTCCCATTTCTCAGGGGTAGTAATGATGATGCTAGCATGCTGTACACTCCAGAGCTGACCATGTTCCGTATCTCCGGTCAATAAAGCGCATTGAAGGTCTAATGGTGCAAATTTTGCTTGCCAATCGCGGAATCTCTCGGCACACAAGCACTTTGTAGGAGCTTGATAAACTACTTTGAAGTCCTGACCTTGACTAGCGGTAAGGAGCCTACAAATAGCAAGCTCCAGAACAGCAGTCTTTCCACTAGTAATTTTTAGTAAAGTCGTTACCACTCTATAATAGATTTGAATACCTTCCAGTCGGTGCAGATAATACCAAGTTGTCATCGGTTTTATAGGATGCATGGAAAGCTCTAGATTGCATGGCGTTGAACAAGGGGAAAGGGAAAACGGAACGAAATCGGTCTGGCAACTGATTCAGAGGAACAAGTGGAATCCCCTGCGCCATTGGAGGTGCGTGATTGAGCTGTAGCTGCTGAAGCAGTGGTCCGGGGACCTGGTTTCCCGTGGGCATCCCATCTCGATGGCGAAATTTGTCTCGGTTGCCGTTGCTCATATCTACAGAAGGCGCATCACGTCTTCTTTCTTTATCTCGCTGCGGAGAACTAAATCTGACTTGATGCAGCGAGAGGATGGGTGAGAGGCCCGCTTGAGGAGATGAATCGCGGAGTAACCCTGAGTGAGATTTAGTCTTGCAAATGAATTTTGGCAGGAAACCTTAAAAGAGTGATGCAAACAGTACCAGAACAGAAACTTGAATGATGCCGAGGGGGGTTCCCTGCTGAAATTAGATAATGCCAAGAAAAGCAAGTCTGCTTCCATTATGGATACCTTCACCACGTGAGATGGCGTTCTCATCCTCGCCATGAGTGTAGTGTGAACTTCCAACTTCAGCGGGATTCGAAAGCATGTCAATAACATCCATCTCAAGGCTATCAGATGGAAAGGAATCCCGCCAGTCATGGGTAGCCGTGCGGGTGCCAGACGGAGGAAATTTTGGATCTGATACATGTTGAGATTTTGCGAAATGATATTTAGAGGTAGTGCCATGCCAAACCTACATCCTTTCCCGACCTCATCTGGAACAACTCGGGGTTTGCTTATATACTCCTGTTCGAAAAAGTCCGAAGGAGGTACGTGTCGTCCGTCGAACTGGGCTCCATTATTCAGGTACGCTTTCGGAAAAGTATCCCCGGTCTGCAATGCAGGGTCAAGTTGACCATGTTGCAGGGCCACATGACTTTGTTCTCGGGAGTGAATGGCGTTGTTCTAAGATCATTACTTAGATATGCGAGCTCTAAATTCTGGATACTAACTTACTACATCAAATTGCCAGGGATCAGTCGATGAGCCTAATGATGGGGAAATTGAAGATATTAGTTGCCATCACTTCCTTAAAGACTTGTCAGGGACGCACGTTGGAAAATTGAACTGCTGCGATGGCCTTCATTGTTCCACAGGATGTCATGTCGGATATTCGCTGACTCAGTGTCGCATTCTAGCTGCCCGAAGAGTTCGTCTATATCAAAGGAATATCGAGAGCCAGTGTATTTATCCATATAGTCGGCCGATATGAGATGTAAACTGGCCTCCGTGAAGAGCGCCAGGCTGCAGATATAAGTTTGACAAATAAATATATTCAAACTTGAAAATACGTAGCGTCTAGGAGGAATGATTGAGTCAGCGAACTTCCCTTGTAGAAGTACAACCGGGAAAAAATAAAAAAAAAATAAAAGAAAAGAAACACAGCCGGGATCGCTGTACTAATTGAAACCCCCGGAAAATAATAATAATAAAAAGAGCCCCTGGCCGAAATGTGCAAAATCAGTTCGTAGGATTAAAGATTCTGCTGAGACTGCGGCCAACTGTTTCTTCCTTTTTCCAATATATGGTCAAGTCTTTTCACTGCATTCGAACCCCTTGAAGATTATATGTCCATTATTGGAAATACGATTTTATCTGATGATAAATAATCTTTTTTTTGATCCCATGCCTAATTCCGCGCCAGATGACCAAATGTGCGCCAATGTTGACACAAAAACATAGAAAAATGTCGAGAGATGAATCCAGGGCCAAACGACAAAGACATAATATTTACGTTTCAATTAGGTATGTAAAGACGGGGAACATTCGTAATGAACGGCAGTCCTGTGACACAGAATATTTAGGTCTGATTTGGGATACCTTCAGTCCATGAGTAGTCAATGTATGCCGTAGGTTGCTCCTTCACCCGTAACAACTTCAGGGAGAATGCAGAGGTAGATCAAATAAAAATACACTCCTGCGTGGGATTTGAGAATTAAAGAAAGCCCAGATCGCTCATGCGAGCTTGGGGTCTCAGGAAGAAGAGAGCAATGTCTTTTACGCACTCCTCTTTGGCGACTTTCCTTTGCCTTGCGGGCCTCGAGAGTGACCTCGTGGAGAGCTAGGACGGGAGGTAGATCTAGCCTCTTCCGTCTGGAGTGCAGTAGGCAGTGGTAGTGTATTGGGATCTTGTTCCCCAGCAATAATAGACGGCCGCCGGTCAATTGTCGTACTCTCATATTTCGCGATTTTGATTGGTGGAGGGCGTGATCTGTCTTTCCCTTTGAAGAGATTTGCTGCGATGACGCTGAGTATCGCTCCAACCAGTAGCTAAAAGAGTATGCTATTAGCTAAAATGGATTTAGAAAGGGTGTACATAGGGCGCGAACCTTAGTCGTGACCGGAAAATCGAAGAACAAGACGCTTGCAACGATTGTCAATATAACACTGATACTTGTAGCGGTAGTCTTTGCCAGGTTGTCCGCATAGAATACACATATGGCGACAAGGACGCCTCCCAGGGCTTGTAAGCCAATCGTTGTCCAGACAACCCAATTGTATCCTTGAAAGACCCCGACTTTGGCAACTTCTTCACCATCAATGAAGATTACGCCAATAAAGAGCGCAGGGAACAGAGAATAGAAAGATAGCTGGATATTCCGAACCCAGAGCGAGGAAGGACTTTTTGAATCTTTGAATATTCTCTCAAGGATAACGCCGGCGAGGCCAGACAAACAGCAGGAGCCGAGTGCGGCCAACAATCCAAGAGACGCGTAAACTGGAGGATGTTCCAATCCCTCATCTTCTTGTATGCCCTCGTATGTAGCAGATCGTTTTGTGAAATCCACGGTGTCCCTGGCAAGTGATTTTGTAATCGAGCGTCGAGCATGAACCTCTTTGGCAAACGAAAAACCGGTAGGATCAGCACTTGGAATGTAAGTCACTGCAACACCAAGCATAAGAAGACCAAGCATCGCCCAGTTCCGCAACGACAATGGTTTACGAAATGCAAGGATGCCAAATATTGCCGTAAAAGCGAGCTTGAGCTGATATGTTATTTGGGCTGTGGGCGCGTCAAGATGGGATAGCGCGATATACTGTAATGAGTTCTGCAAAGTAAAAATGATAGCAGGAATTGCCAACTTCCAACTATCGCCGGTAAACACAGCACCCGAAAGCACCTTGAAAAGTGATAAAACTGAGGAGGTCGGAGGCAAGTTGCGAGATACGTCGTACAGGGCAATGGTGAGGCATAATGCGAATTTGATCATCTCAGTTAAGAATACGGCTGTTGAAGAAAAGTAACGTTGACCTCCTACGGGAGGCATTGTTCGAGAGTATCGAACAAACTATTATTTTCTGATCAGCCTTGATGAAGCTCCGGTTCGAGGGCGTCCTACCATTATAACGGCGGCATTTTGTACGGCCAACTATCATGGTTCAGCTTTTAATTTCATGATGGGTACGTAAGATGATCTCACAGCAAAGAGGGCAAGGTCCTTGACCTTGATGCCCATCCACGATGGTTGTCGATGTGCAACTTCAACCATGATGTTCAACTACCTGTTGAAAGGAACATCGAAGACAGCACAGAACAGACAACGCTCCGACGGAAAGAGCTTGAAGAGATAAAATAGGGCGGTTTATTCTATACGGACAGATGTCTTGAAGCAAGGGAGATCATGGGGTGGACTTGAGCGTGTGACGTCCATTGGAGTATGGGGGTAGGGGAGCTTACCCCAGAGAGTCGGATACGGGCCGACGAAAGTCCGACCCCAGAATTCGACTAGGACCTTGATGTGGGCAGGACGCTATCCAACTGCCTCCTGTACGGAAAATCGTACCTCCGTACAATAGAACATCTTAAAAGTGCTGACTTACAACCTATCTCCCCCAGCTTTTGCATACATCTCATTGTCAAAGAACTTTCTTGGACGATCGATAGCTTATGAAAGTGTGTTATTTTGAAATAATTGGTTTTGTTGCTTCGAGCTAGGGTAAAGCTACTTGCTTCGCAGGAGGACTGGGATATATACACGCCGGGTTTTCTTGAACTGGGGCTTCCACCTCTCTCAGGCTATCGTACCCGAATAGGCGGTGAGATGCCAGCTAACACTACGGAGTACATTAGTCTTACGCGAGCCACAGCTCTTGCTCTAAGCCTGCAAGCTAATTTCCTGAGCAGGGCCAAGCACGTGACTGGAGTCATCATCGTCGAAGTCACTGCATCACAATATCTTCACACGGCTTCAAAGTATTACCCTTCGTCGTGCTCCGCGGGGTCGGTCCCCACAAATTATAATGAAACTGATGGCTGGAAAACTCAACTCAGATTATAAATAAAACGATCGGCTGGCTTTCATTAGCTTCACTCGCGACTATGCCCCCCAAGAGGCATCTAGACACTAGAGAAGGCTCACATGAGTCGTCGCCAAAGAGCTTGAAGAAGAGTTTTACCGCGTGCGTAAGCCGAATACATTTGCAATATCATTTCTGACAATTTATGAAGATGTCAAAGATGCCATGCTCATAAAATTAAATGCTCGGGCGATCAACCATGTGCCAAGTGCCAGCAGACTGGGTTCGCTGACCAATGCCGTTACGCAAACCGAGACCGTAAATTAAAAGTTAATGAGAGGTTAATCATCTCATAATTTAGCAAATTACTGCCAGTTGATCATATTGCTAACGTTTGCATGCCTGCATCAAAGTTACATTGATCAACTTGTTTCAGAGAACCAGCGACTGGAAGAGCAATTAAACCTGGCTAGGAATGCACAAGATGAGGTTGGAGGCGGACAGCCGCGACCTGCTTCAAATGTCGATGACAGCGACACGAGCACCAGAAATCCGCTCATTGGGGAAAGAGCTTGGTTCCATCCATATGATCCCTCAGCTCCTCCCATATACATTGGAGAAGCCGCATGTACTGCATTTGCAACCCGGTTCCGCCAATTCCTTACTGGCGATAAAAACGCCACTAACCACCTCACTCGAACTCAATACCTCACAGAATCTGCATTAGCAGCAGCGAACAGTAGGCCGGTGACATGGCCTTCCCTTCCGCAAGCCCGACTGCTAGTCAAAATAGCCTTTAATCATGTTGGCCGAGTCTACCATTTACTGCCGAGAAAAGCGAACCTGGAGAAGCTTGAAGAAATCTACAGAACAGCCAACTTCGACTGTCCTTTGAGCACCTGCAAGTTTTTTGCGTTATTCGCATTTGGAGAAGTTTACTCGATCAGGTCCATCCCGTCGTCAAGTCCCATGGTGCCCGGCACGCCCTACTTTGCCAAAGCAATGACATTGATCCAGTTCGTACCCGAGCGAGCCAATCTAAGTTACCTCGAAAATTTAATTCTACTGGTAAGTAGATAATTATATTCCAACTACCGTCGTTCATTAATTAATGCGAAAAGTCTCTGTTTTCATATTTTTTAAACCGACGTCATTCAGCCTATTCCTTAATCGGCATGGCCATGAGACTTGGGCTTACTATAGGTCTCAACCACAACGTTCCAGAGTCACAGCTCATCGACCCAGTGGAGCGTCAACATCGTGTCCGGCTCTGGTGGACGATTTACATGTTCGACCGAATGTGGGGATCTAAGATGGGACTCCCCATGCAGGTTTTGGATGAGGATATTCACGTCGATATGCCTTCAACTGTATATCCCCAAACGGAGCATGACGCACAATTTCTAGACACTAAATATTCGATTGCCGGCATCAATCTAGCTCAAATTGCAGGCGAAATTGTTGCCAAGATATACAGTCGAAAGACATATCACGAAACTTTTCTTCAAAGGGTGCAAAAGCTTTTGAAATCGCTGAAGAATTGGGTCGAGACGCTTCCCGAACATGTCAAACTCAAATCGCAAGATGACGGTCCCAATCAAAAACACATAGTCTCCTTGCATCTCTCGTTCAATCAGGTGGGTGTAGCTAAATGAGCCCAAGGCTCAAACCAGAGCTAATCAATAATGGCAGTGTGTGATCCTTGCAACTCGGCCAACCCTACTTCATGCATTGATACTGCAGACCAAGACTGCGGCGTCGAATGAACGACCGGCTGAGTCTATCTCACAAGCTGTCTTAACACTTGCTGAGGCCTGCATTCATGCTGCGAGACATACTCATTCGCTCATTGTTGAAGAATGGGTCAATGGCTCTCTTTCCATGTTCGGCTACTTTTACGCGCATTATCTCTTCTCATCCGCGCTTGTTCTAGCAATGTCCAGTCTCCTGGCTGCTAAGAATAAGCATGATATCGGAGGGTTCGAGACTTCAATTGAGATTCTCCGCTCCATGAGCGACAACGGGAATCTATCTGCCAAAGAATTTTACGTCAATTTGGAGCAGGTAAAACTTTGCCTGGACAGCCAGAGTATACAAGATGCAAACAACGGGTCGCAGCAAAGACGCCAGAATAACGAAGCTAATATGTTGATGCCCGATCGTCCTGCTATGCCGCCTATGGTGGTCCCCGCAAGTATGCAAAATCAAAGCATGCTTCCAGCACCTTCAGGGAGCCAAGGACTTTCTTTATCATCAAACACGTTTGCCGGATTTACTACTGAAATGGCGTTTCTTGAGCCGACTATGCAAGATTTTCTGGCCCAGTCGGACATGGATCTTGGCCTGCTAAACCCGGTCGATATGTCAACAAGCGATCCAGGCACCTTGTGGACTTGGCCAACGCCTTCTCTACCGACTGAATAAATAATATCTAATTTTGGCTCTCTATATGCTCATGCTTCGGGTATAATGATTACTTTGGATGAAAATGCACCAAATAAACGCCGGGAAATGGAACAAAATGAACGCGATGTGGACGCCCATTAGAAGCGAACCGTAAACATACCCAGACGCTCATCAGCATTATTGTATAACCCAAATTGGGTGCGTCCGAAAACGCAGATCATCATCGCATCTTATTTCTCGAGCTTGAGGCCAAGAACATTCTCCGTCCACCGCTCAATGTCAAGACCGCGTCTCGCGAGAGCCCAGACCTGAATTCCGCCTGCTAGCACAAGTATTACCGCTGTACGGTACGTATACATGATTAGCATCAGATATCCAATTTAGGAATTAGAAAGACATACTGATGGTAAAGGTCAGTCCAACGCCAACAGCTTTGATCAAAGGTACAACCGCAGCACTAGCGCCTGCTCCAAAAATATATTGCACAATGTATTTACTGGTAATAACCTCGGATCTCTTCCGTGGAATCACCTCTATATGAATCATTGTCAGCATTCTCAAGAAAGGCAAAGACTAGCCAAGATTGACCAAGAGTTGAAAGGCATGTGTTGCAGGGCGTTCGTACCAGCTGTATAAGTATTCAATCCGTTGAATGACCCCATCAATCCGGCTCCACCAAAGAATGCGCAAATTATTGGCAGAGCAATACCACCAACCTCTTTTTGCAAGGTCCACCCATATATCAAGGATGCTGCCGGGAGTACGAAAAATAAAGTCAGCAGGCCACTGTTGAGCCTGTCCTGCGGCAGGCGGACGCCGTTTCTCTTCTTGATATATCGCTTGACCGTTCGGTCTGAAAACCGCCCACCCAGAATGCTTCCAACAAGAAAGCCGGCACCGGGGGCGAGATAGAAGAGTCCGCTAACAAGAGGAGAAGTAAGATGAAAGCGGGGATTGATGATTGATCGAACCGAGGTCAACAATGCATATTGGTAGAATGCGAGGAAGCCACAAGTAAGGTCCTGTCATACAAAGCCACTCATTAGTGAATTTTGTCTAACCAGGGTTAGGAACAGGGTGGAAAACAGGCACAACCTACAGCGAGAAAGACGTGAGGATAAACCATCTGCTTGAACACCGGCGCCGGGTTGAACCTTGCGAGCTGCTTAAGGACGGTCCTCTTTTCCTGCGCATTTGGATCATCTTTGGATTTTCCAGCCGATTGAATGTGCGGGACAAGAAGAAGCGATAAGACAAGGCCTAATGCTGCCATGCCAGTCTGAACCCAGTATATTATTCGCCAGCTGGCGAAGGTCACAATGATTCCTCCAATGCAAGGGCCTATTCTCCTCCGTCAGCCGTATGTCTCGCAACAAAAAAAAATAGACCAATGGGCCGATTTTGATATTCAAATTCTCGAGCTTCCATACCTATAGCTGGGCCGCTTACAGAACCGGCCATAAAAAATCCAACTGCAGTCCCGCGTTCCGTCTATTCAATATTAGCCAAATGTTTGTTCGGAAATTGCTCCGCTCCAATCGGAGCACAAGGTAACGACCCCTCTCAAATTTTGTATAACAGCTTCTGCATGGGCCGGGAAAATTACTTACTGGTTCAAATATATCTGCCAAAATTGTCTGGCCTGCCACCATAAAATAGGTTCCCGTCAAGCCAACAACGACTCTCAAAGCCGTAAATGTTCTCATATTCGGTGCCACAGCCGTTCCCACCGTACACACACAGAACATAAAAATTGCTGCATTGTACGAATGTCTCCGGCCTATCATGTCACTGATAGGATTCCAGATCAAGGACGATATTCCCATAGCTAACAAAACGCCGGCGTTTGTGATATTGATAATTTCTGGTGTTGTGCCGTATTCGGAGGCAATCTCAGGCGTGGCGGCCAGCAACGACGTGCTGGAGAATGTGATTGCAAGCGTCATCCAGCTTACGATAAATAGAATGACGTTTTTGCGCCACCTGGGAAGAGTGGAGCGACGAGACTCCTCTTCTGGGTCCGAAGTGCTTGATTCGTCATCTTCGGCTTTCTCGAGATCATATTCGTTCTCATCTCTTCTATTTTCGCCATCCTTGTCGGTAAATCCTACCGGAATCTGAGACGCGCTCCTGGCGCCGCAGCTGTCGGCGTCTCTCGTAACATCTTTTTCTCCTCCCAAATTGACATTCCCAGTCGTCGTTTCAGTATCATAAAGTGACTTTCCCGTACGCGGAGGTGCAGCACATTGTTTTGGTACAGTTGGTTGCTTCAATTCGGCGCCCGCGCTCGATTCCATCTTTGGCAATTGGAATTCTTCCAGTCGGAAACAAAAAAAAAAGCAATTATTATTTCCCTTCCTTCTTTCCTTTCTGTCCCTTTTTGCACTCTTTTCCCTCCTTTCAATTGGACTCGTTTGCGTAATTTGAACTTATATCGTAAATGCGTCCCGAGCACCAACCATTTGGCGCTCTGCAATTATTGCTTGCGCCTGCTTTTGTCGTATGTGCAGTGATTTGGCCATTCAACCCAATTATAATCGCTGGTTCTCCTGCAGTTCGTCGAATACTCTTTTATGTACTGCGCTGTCGACAGTTCTAGACAACCAGGTATCCAATATAAATGAAGTCACTATCTCGTAGAAAAACGAGAAAACGTAAAAAAAATTTCAAAATGCTGCCGTATCTACAGCTGTCAAATTGCAATGCAGACCAAGCTGAAAAATGCCAAATCGACGGCGCATTGAATGTTAATATATCTACAGAGAGGTACGAAGTACGGTTATATCTTTTCCGTCTCCTCCTCCATCCTCCCCGTGCCCCACTCGGCGCCCGTCAATTATGCGCAATCCTAGGACAAAGCTCGCAACTGACCTTTCGGCCGTTGTGATTCATTCGGCGTTCCTGACCATGTCGCCGAACGGCCCTGACGCGGGAACCCCTGGTCGTATGGCGCTTTTAGCGTGGTTGATTTGGCGCTGTAACCTGCTGTCAGTTTGGCGATAAGAGAGGCACCTGCAGGTACTCCTTATGCGACCAAGGGAACGGTGAAAGTGACTTTACAAAGACACGATGTCTAGCGCGAAGATGAAAGTATCTCTCTATGAACAGCGGAGTAAGGAGTACTTTGTTCGTTTTGGCGGACGACGTCGGTCAAGGTTGGCGTGTTGGCGTCTCAGCAGTCCTGTCACCCGCGGGAGCTCGGCGTAACTTGAACTTTTTCTTTTGGCTTTGGGCTTCGGCAAAAATCTTGGAGCGAGCGAAGGAGCAGCCTCGGAGGGACTTGAGCGTTTGTATGGATTATGCGGTCTACAGACTCGGCGATGTGATCGCCCCTCCGAGGGTTTGGCGCTACTGTACAAAGGTACAGGTGTACGAAGTAGGGTACGTTGCTGCCCAATATTGCCGTAGATGACTGCCGCCGTCCCGTAATATTGAAATAGTCGAAATGGTAGAGACATCCATTAAACCCTCCTTATAATATTTATTTATTTTTAATTTTTTCATTTTTTTTTTTTTCGCGTTCCATGGTAATATTTTAAATGTGATTGATTTTTAAATCGGACATGAAGTTGAATGGTAATGATACTTTCAAGAAAGGCACGCGACCAAGGACCGACTTGACCGCCTGCGTTGGGTGAAAGGTCGCTTTATCCCAACTAAAATAGGACGCTACAGATCAGATGGCAAAAGGCAAGAAAATAAAAATAAAAAGAGAACCAAGAAAAAGATAAGAAACAAAAGAAAAGGGGAGAAAAGAAGAATTACAAACTCACTTAGAGTGTCCGAGTTGCAACTTGCCTTATCTGTAGGTCAAACACAAGCTCGGAGACCCGGACTGCGACGCCGAGGAAGGGATCGACGCCGGCAGCCCTGGGTTGCGTGCTGTGCTACCGTGCGCGTTTTCTCTGCAAGTCCACAATAGGAAGTGAGTCATTTTGTTGGAAATCAGAGGTCGGCAAAAGTATAGCTAGAAGAAAATGGAAAATGTAAAATTGAAAATGAAAAATGGAATATCAATGGGAATAGGACAACTATTGGTAGACGAGTACCGGTTTGTATGTGTTAGATAACGCATCGAATTTGCCTTGAGACGATCACTACATGATATTAATCGAGCACGAAGAGGATCCCGGGGGGGAGGAGAGGGGATAAAGATATTTTCATATTACGATTATTGTTCTATTAATGGTGTATAGAAAGTCTATGGTTGTATAGTTTATGCCACGCTAATATGAAATCGCTCCAAGGACAAAAGAAAGGTAGACTGTGTATGAAGAGATGTGGTATCACCAAGCCAAATAAATGCAAGAACGGTATCGCTAGGATGCTAATGTGTATATGCCACCAGGGCCGTCAAGGGAAGATGTCTAATGAAGGGAGGTGAAAAGCAAAGAATGGAACTCGAAGAGACAAAGGAGATACGAGAGTGTATTTGTAGTAAAGGTTAGGAAATTTCTGGCGGGAGGTTTAAGGAATGTTGGTGTGTTTTTTGTCATTTCAGAGCTGCTTGATTCACAAGCCCTTGTTTGTCTGCTTTCTCGGCCCCCTCAGTTACACAGCCGCTACGGGCGGTCCGTGTTTGCTGCTGGAAGTCATCTTCAGGAAACAGATGATGGTCTGGAAAGGGAGATGATGTAGCGAATGGATTTGACAGAGCCGGATCGGCGAGACCCAACTGCTTCTGCTCCTCTTCCTGTTGCGGCGGGAGAGAGTGCACGCTTTCCCGTGAAGATAGGAGCAGATTTGACATGTCAAAATGAATGGTTGGAGAAACTTTGGGAGTGGGAAGAAATTTCTCCTTGGAGTTGCGTTTCAGTGCCTCAGAGGACAGCGCAGGCGGACGACGCTCCCGACTGCGAGGCTCATGGCGGGTTTGCCTTGGAGGCGAAGGGAAGCTTGTCGCGTCTGAGATGATAGATACGCGGTCTTCTGGGACCGGGGAGATTGTAGGTTTCCGGCTACGAGCCGCTGAGCGTTGTCGTTGCTCGGCGTGTTCCTGATGCATGCGAGTTCTCTTGCGCCTCATAGCTTCGAGCAGAGCTTCCTCTTCGTGTGTGACGGCCATAAGGCGATCCTGTCTCGCTTGTAAAAGATACTCGACCTCCGAAAGCCTTGCAGTAGAAGTTGTAGAGGTGGAGCGAAGTGATTCTCGTAAGCTTGGAGCTTGCGATGACTTCGTGTTGATAGTGCTTGGAATGGAGAACTTGGAAGAAGCATTGCTATACATGCGTGTAAGGTGCTGCGAGTTGCGCGGAGTAGTATTATTGGGCTCTGACGCAAATGCTTCACTGTTGCCAATAGTAACGGATGATCGTCCACTAGAGCTTGCATATGATCTGGGCCCCTGGCGAGGGCGGAGTTCATCTAAAGTTGGCCCTCCTCTACTTTCAGCGGCCATTTGGTCAGAAAGACGGTGTATATCATCTTCGTAACTGCCCCTTGTACTGGTGTCAAAATCGAGCGAAGGCGGTGTGGAGCCATCTTCGTCCTCATCCTCATCCTCAGAAGACGAGAAAGATAGTACACTTTGCTTGTTGAGATCCGAATTCATCATCCTGCTGCCGCTCTTGCTCGAGTTTTGCGTCCGGCGGCTGGAAAAGGAGCGGACACTTTGCACATCACTGGAACATGGAACGAGTGACGCAGTTGCAGCCCTATGATCCAAGGCACTTGTCATTGGCCGAGTGGAGCTGGAATGGCCAGAATCTCGGTAAAAGCAGCCTTTGCTACCGATGCTTGACTTTCCAGAGCCTCGATTAGAGAAGAATTCAGCGGTACGGGCACTTAACGGAGGTTCAGGAAAGCTTTGTGTTATATCATTCCGCTGAGCAAGGGTGTCACTTTGCTCATCTTCCTCAAAGCCTTCGCCCGCCTCTTTGCCATCGAACCAATTTTTCGAATTGCTCCGCCCAGAATCGACCGTCTTGCCCGTAGCTCTCCCAATCAGGTTTGGCATCGAAGCCTTGGTCCGTGGATGTCGCTGACTATTTGAAGTCCTTCCATCCTCGCCCGGTCGTACGTGTTTGGCTCCTAGACTTGACACGGACATTGGAGGACCATTACCCTCGAATTGCGATGGCGTGACCGTCCGTTGAAAACTGGAACGAGGAAACAATCGAGAAAGATCTAATCTGGAAGGTCGAGATTTTGTTTCTCCCGCACCGAGCTCTCTGTTCCTCTCAAAATTCAAGTCTGAGACGCATGAGCGATTTGGCAGAGCCATCCCCAAATGGGCTTGGCGTTCTGACATGGACTGCTCTACAAAGGCCGCATTGGTTTCCGAGGACGCAGATGACTTTCGTTGGAAGATATTTGAAGCTGCCGAGGGATCAAGCAACATCTTCTTGGCGTTGGGATCTGTTCCGTGCGCAAAAATCTCGGGCCCAACTTCGGCAGAGCTGGAATAAGCAGCATTGTCGGACGGATAGATTTGCGGCGAGAACGGACGCCGTGTCTGGGATATCCCTGACGGCCGCGGACTATGCTCCCGTGTATCAAACGCAATTTTTATTTCACCATTATTTCCGTCTCCCTCGCCATCTACGCTTTCCTCTGGAATGGGTACATTGGATTTGTGGGGCTTGAGAGAAATCGGCTGCGGAGTATTGGACCCAGGTCCTCGATACCCAGGTATTTCCGAGGTCCCGAGCAGTCTCTGGGCCTTTGTTGACGAGTCGTAGACTTGAGTGGTACCAGATTGGTAATTCTGCAGTGTGGGCGCAGACGGCGGGGGTTCTGCACGTCGTCCTGATCGAGGAAAGACGAACTTTGAGGCGCGACCCATCGTGTCTATCGAGGTTTTCCCTGAGGGATTCCGTTCTTGCACTCTGATCCAATTGACTGGAAAGAGAGTCGCCCGATCTGAGATGTAGCGAAATGTTGCTCAGTCGTGCAGTGACGCTCGACAGCAGGGCAGATTAAGCCCACACTACATCCACTGCCTGTAAATCACTCAGCAGCATCCCTCTGGTACACCAATATTTTGCGAAAATCGAAGTCGAATGCTTTGTTCATCGATTGTAATAAGTTTTTGGGATAATTGCGTTGAATGTTCAGGAACAGGAGATCGAGAGCGATGGGGAGAAGATCGGAAGTCTAATGAGCATCAATCAAAATTCAACTATTGGAGAGATGCAGAGCTTCCAAAGAGATGAGGAACCTGGCATTTGGCAAAAGAGAGCTCCTGTAGGACTAAAAGTGGCACGGTTCCGAAGCTGGTAGTGGGTTGTCAGCTTAGGGTACCCGCTCCCTGGAAGAATTGGGCCCCACCGGACATTATTAGGCCGCGTCTAACTCTCCCGATCTGTTGAAAACATAGCACAGGGGTAGCTACTCTGGCCACTTCTGCCAACCAAAGCCAGCTTGGTGGCTCTGTAGTTCTGACTTTGACAGGACCGTCGGACATGGGAACAGAACGGCTCATTGTAAGTACCAATGGTAGGTGTTCGACTTGAAACATGGAACCGGGTTGGTTGATCAGCCAGCCTCACGGGCAATCCGAATGTTGTTGCGGAGGCCCAATGCAGGGTGCAGCCAGTGAGTAGAAATTGATGCAGTCATGATTATGCGATGGGCGTCGAACAATCATCTGAAGATTGTCGAACAGTCGTACTCCGGTAGTGTGATTGAACATGCCCATCGCTAGGCAGAAAGGAGCAAATTACGTCGTCTATGCGCTCTCACGGATGCGTAAGTCGTTCTGGCGGGTAAGCGAGATCCCACCGTAGTAATAATTTTTGCAGTGGCTTGAATAATAATAATCGGGGGAACCTGAACTCCTAGCCTGAGTCTGCCCCATCCATTCATTTGGGACAGGCGGGAAAAGGGGGAAAGGAATCAGACCAATAGCAAAAAGTGAGTACTTCGTATAGTTATAGTAAAAGGATCTAATTATTCCAATCTATGAACCTAACGAGGTGAGCAGAAAGCAAATTGCTCTAAGCACGAATAAGCATAAGTTCATGTTTCACCAACATCGGCGCAAGCATCTGCTTTGGGTGAAGGATCGTCAGGCATCTTTTTAATCGCAACTAACGACATCTGCACTCCACATGGCAGCAAATCCCCCATACCAGTAGCAAATTATGAAGGGTAAGCAAAGGTAATCCTCATCCACTTAGGCCGCCATCGGTCAATCTATTTTTAGATCCAAGGAGTACATCATAATACAGGCGATGTATTCAATGATGCACTGAGCCATGGCACTCTCCTCCACTCATATTAAGCGGCTCGGCTGCTTCACTGCATCTCAGCCTTTTCTCGGGTCGGTAAGTTGTTTGTCGAGTCTCGGAACTTCTTGTTCTCTTCCGCAATTGCAAACCGACTTCAGCTATATTGCATCTTCGTACGGCATTTACTCGAGGTTCTAGAGACGGGACTTGTCCGAATTCAGTGCTTGAACGACTCCTAAGGCTTTGTTGGCTACCTGTGGGTGATTCTTGAGATTGCCGTAGTGCGTCTCCTTCAGCGCTTATGTCGTCATTCTTGCCGATTTCTATCCCTACATCTGAAAAAGGTTCACAAGCATCATATGGTTGATCTGTGTCTGGTGATTCACGGTCTTCCAAGGGCTGCATACCTCCCATGGAAACCTCATCGAAAGAGGGATTTGAGGGCAAGGTGCACTGTAATTCCTTGGTCAGTCCAATATTCTTGCGGATCCAAGACAAGGTGGTCACACATGGTGTGCAATCTTCGTCGTTGGGTCAAAGTATAACTTATCCATTCGCAATCTGATCTCCTCGGTATCAACCACGACCCAATTGTTCCGCTGTCGCTGACGCGGTGTCCTGGAGGATGCCTGATCCCTTGCCACACTTGAAATGAAGCCTTCGGCCTCTAATTGAGCGATGATATTCTTAGCATCTTTGACCGTACAGTCTGACCATGTCAGTTCTGGATATGATTATTTAGGGTTCTTTAATACTAACGGAGCAGTTTCCCTAGTGCCTTTTCGCTTTGTGGGAAGCTCGTGAATTTGCCGTAGATCAGCGTGAGAGCTTTACGAAGCAAACTCATTGAATGAAGATCTCTGAGCTGGTCGGCCTCATGAGGCTCCAAAAGACATTCATAGCAAATATGCTCTTTTGGCAGAGCAGGGTCAGTCTCCCCGCGGTAGCCGTAGCAGTTGAGGTGTTGCCAAGTTTTGCAAAATTCACAGTATATCTGCAAAAAAAAAATTGCTTAGACGCTGTTCAATGTTCCAAGATTTTCAATGTTACCATCTCGTCAACTTCTTTGTTCCATCCGCATTGGCATTTAACTCTTTCATTTATATCGCTGTTTACCATGGATCGACCACTGTTTCCTGAGCTGCGCTCATAATGATCTCCGTCTTCGGCCGACTCTCTTTTTCTATTCAATTCCTCGATTTGCTTCTGAGAGAATACTGGACGAAGGGACAACCTGTACAAACGAGATTCCAAGTTGTCATCTTTGATAAGGGACTCCTGTTGCGTTGATATAAGATCCGAATCCTGCGTAATAGGCACCACGTCATTTGTCTGGGAGGGTCGTTAGCGGAATATGTAAGGCAGGAAAATGTTATTGATCTACTTCAAGTATTTTCCGCAACAATTTCCGATTGGACTCGGCGGAATATCTATCGGGTTCCTCACTTAGACTCTCGGTCGGGGACGTGTCCTCCCGTACCGCATTCTCTTCTGGTTCATTCGACAGACCTGCTCCGCTTTGAGGCCCTTGAAAGTTATCAGCTGAAGAGAGAGACGGTGATCTACTCCCATTTTTACTTCCCTCTAACTCGTCTTCACGCGAGTACTGCTTGTAGGAATGAAGAGAGCTTGGGATTGCTCCGGCCTTTTCTGGATCTTGATTATCTGCCGCAGTCCATTTTAAGCTGGAGACTCGGAGTCGGACCCTGGTAGGTAAAAGAAAAGCTAAGTTCATTTCCCTTTAATCATTTAAGGAGAAGAGCTCACGAGTGAAACCCCGTCTTCATCTGACCACAGCTTTCGGTTTGTTTCTTCCACTGTGCGTCGTCTGGAAAGAACACATTGTCGCTTGTACAGGCACGGAAACCTTTCGGCTCATAGTTTGACGGACAATGCTCTGCGTAAAAGAGATGGGCTGTTATGAAGACAGATTCTTATTATTGGATTCAGGTCAGCTGAGCTCAACCAGCTATTTTTTAGGGATTGACTTTACCTGGAAGCTGAGGAAGAAAAGTGCTTAGAGCCACCAACCGCATGTTCAGCATCTGCAAACCATACTTGGCTTCCTTGATGGTGACCTTCTCCCCCACCGGACTCTCTACTTCTATGCTAGAGAGCCGAGACTTGTCAGGGGATCCATCAGTCCTATACTGAAAGGTGAAAGTGTACGTTTCGAGCACGTTTTCTGGGCGCTGAGCGTCGGCGTATATGGTCAGTTGCAGACCCTCCAGATAGCTGAGCTCAATAGCTTCAAAGATTCCGTACTCCTAAGAAGCCTATAAGCCTTTATCCATGGAGAATTGCGCGATCGACGGACAAGCCAATTGAGAAGCGTATCAGCAAGTGAACTTCTTCCTCTGACTAAGAGCTTTAGAGTTGAGCCTGGCCTGCGGGGCTTCTGTCCTAAAAGTTCGCCGTCCGTATCTCCAAACTCGCCTTGACCGGCTACAAACTCTTTGTACGAGCAATTCCTGTTAAGATTATCATAGTAACGTTCCTCGAAACATTCTTCTGGAAACAATTGTCTGTAGATGCGATTAGCTCGCCCTATTTACCTCATCTTTGAACCTACCGAAGGTATGAAAGACAACTAATCTATGAAAAGAGTTAGATTCATGTCGATGAGACGAAAGATATATAAGAAGAGCTTACTGCAGCGCGAAGACAAGTTTCAACGATTTCAAAACTCTGCAGCTGGTTGACTAATTGAGTTGTCGACAGAGTCTCTTTTGCTACTGCAGGAGCGAATTTATGCTTTAATTTGGCATTTTGAGAGACCTGCTTTGCATTCCCAAGCTTCGACCGGGACTTGAGAATCTGCGACTGTCCCATGACGAGTGTGTCCTGACCCGTGATATTTTAAAATGGATTATGGAAAATTGAAGAAAAGAGCGATTTTCGGTGTCTACATAGGCTGACGAGGACACTAAAATTGTAAAAGCTTATTGATATCACATAATGAATTCGGCATGACGGAGAAGAATTCAGCCTACGATTCTGGGAAAATGCGGTTCTGTTTGTGCCTCTGGTAAGGCCCCGAGGGGTTCAAACCTTCCAGAAGACAATGAGGGGTACAGTGCACTAACAGATCCGACTACAAATAACAACTTACGGATACCATCTTTTAATTTATATTGCTTACCGAATAGCATGAACATGCAGAATATTGATTATGCGGTGATGTCGACAACACGTCAGCTGGCAAAAAGCGAAGGAATACACCAGCTTAGTAGCATCCAGTCTAGGGCTCTATGGGATATGTATTCCAAATAAAATCTATGCTGAATAAATACGGGTTATTCTATATAAAAAAACGCAACAATATCCAATCACCCTTGGGAATAATGTCAAGTGTTATGATTACGATAAAGATGAGGCTGGGATGAAATGGAATACGCGTTGAGGGAACCCTGAAAATCCTGCCCCTCGGTTAAACTTAGGCATGTTGTAGATGGCTCGCATAGAGTTACTTGGTCATGCAGAACCCTACAAACTAAACACCAGCAATCTTCAGATATCATGGATAGCATCCGAAGACCAAAAATATCTGCCTGCACATCACGCTTCCCATATTTCACCGGCGTGATATTCTTTTTCTGCATATATGGTTCTATGTATTCTTGCAACAAAATGGTTTTCAATATTTCAGAATCTCTGTTCATTTGGCGGTGCTGTTGCTTGCATGTTCTATTGTGTGACTGCGCTCAAATGTCCACATGCGCGGAGATATGGGCTATTCACCCACGTTGGCCTTCGTTTCCTGTTCAACAATGGTTTTCTCCCTTAAAATTCTTGGTATTTGTTTTTGCAGCCCCGTCTGACTCCTTCCTTCAACAAAATCCGACCTCAGTGGCTTCGGATCAATGTCCGGACATTGATTTCTCCTTTCAGCTTGAGATATTGTTTTCTAGCTCTCATTCAGAGCTTACCTGCTGCGAACGAGATTCTTTCAGAGCCAGGTACTGGCAATTTCTCACCGACTAGTAGGTAGTGGGCCCTCGCTGCCGTGTATGCAACCCTCCGGGCGTTGAAAGAATCGGAGTTACTGCTATCTTCCACCTTGAGCGAAACCAATTCTCACATCTGCTAAGGCACCGCTTCCATACTTGAAGTCCTCAGAGAGGCTAAATTTGATCGAAAGCGTAGCTGAATACGCTACAGCAAAAATGTGAGTAAAGAATCTTCATTTGTTTCTTGTCTGTTGCTCCATGGCATACTCAGCGCTCAAGGCCAGAGGCGAAGGCCTGCACATCAAGGATGAGAGAAGAAATTGATAGAAAGCGAGGAAGGAGCAAATTATTATCTACTAACAATGAACCTAGGGCATCTTACAAAGAGCGAATGAAAGCACTACAGGATGAAGTTGGCCGATCAGGATCCCAATCACTCAAGGTTCAGTACACTCAGTAATTTCTGGAAGAAAAAGTCTAATCCTTTCTCTCAGATCAAGATTCCAACGCCAGAAGAATTGGCATCTCTGTCTGTCGAAAACTCCAGCTTTGCAATGAAGGGTCTCGAGACTTGTGAGTCAGAGGACGTCCATACAGACACTGACGCAACGAAAAAAGGTATGGACAGTTTTTTCTATCTCCTCAACTGGCAGGCCTCATTAAATGTCCCAATGGTCCCATGCTAAATATTTTGTTTGAAAGATGAAGTCCAGCGCAAGAGTCCCGACTCCTGTCGTGAGGGCTATTATTTTCCAAAATTCATTGAAGAAGGAGATCCAATGATGGACGAGCAGAGACTCACGACATTTTCTCGTCCAAGAATGCTGGTCATTGATGGCAAGTCCACTATGTCACTTGGAGGACCGTCACCCGCAACATCAGGTAACTGGTTCAATGAAGCCACAACGCCACTGAAAGACTCGTTTGAGTCTCAGAAAATCTGGTGGGGAACCATCCCCAATGAGAACATCTCGCCAGCACATCGTATTCGCGCGGCTGTTAGTGACGAGCAACCGAGGACAACATATAGAGCGAGGCAACTCTATGCGGATCTTAAAGGAGCAAGTCAAGTTTTTGATAGTTTGCCACTAATGCCTTCCAGTCGCAGTTTGAAGCACATGCAATTGGTAGCTGTTGCGGAATCGAGTGCTGATTCTATGAGAGGCCCAGACCAGTCTCCCGGAGACACTTTTCTTATCTCGCCGTCAATCCGGCTTAACACAATTGACGAAAATCCGATCTCATTGAAGGATGATGCTTCTGCAAGCTCAAAGAACCATATCGTTCCTCCTCAGCTCAACACTTTTTCGGGTCCGCAAAAAAAAGAAAGCGTCAAAGGACCTGACGCTTCCCCTGCCATGATGCTTGAGTCTCAAAAAGTTCATGCAAGTACGAATCCGGGCGCCCGTTTCCATTTGCAGGGTCAAGCCCATGAAGACCCCTTTTTTGATGATACCGATCCGGGCGGCGCAAAATACATCAGAAGCAAGACCCTGCTGACCACAAATGCGGTGGCGTCGGCCGAAAAGCGCTACAAAAAAGAAATGGCAAAATGCCAAAACCCCGGTGTTGCTGCCAACAATGTGGTTGATGTAAATCACTCCTCCGCCAAAGCCTCATCTCAGATTCAAGATGTCGCCCGAATGTATGGCTTTCAGAGCTCTATTCCGCCTCTTATCTTGGAAAAAAATCACAACAGTTTTCAATTTTCTAAGGCTAAGCACCCTTCTCAGCTTCAAGTCATTCAGTCCTCGCAGGGCAGAATGACGAGTTATGGAAAACAAGACCTGCATAAAATGCATGTTGAAATGTTGAAGCATCCACATATGACCATTGTTGACTTTCTAGAGCGCTTTGATAAGCATGAATCTCACCATGCTTTTGGCAGCCCCAAGGCAATCGGCCCAAACCAAAAGACTCCCCAAAAGAACGGCCACACGCTCAGGCGAGCCTCGCAGTCTATTGCCAGCAGCGACAGAGATCGAAGCCTTTCTGCTCATTGGTACTTACATCAGGATTATCATGCGCCACCGAATGGTTTGGCCCACGGAGCTCAGATGAGCCCGCCTGTCTGGACACAGAAGACTACCAAGAAAGATTTTAGGTGGCGCCTTGCCAAAGGTGGCCACTTTGTGGAGGGTATTCCAAGTGCATTTCAGGTTCTCAACGTCATCAACCCTCCGTATTACCAACTCCCCTTCGGAGTAAGTTGACCTTTTGGTGCTGCTTTCGGAGTTCCCAGTAAACTAACTCTTCTTTAAGTCGATCATATTTGGAATCAAGTGCAGCAATGAAGTGCTCGTTCGAGCATCAGTTCAGAACTTGGTATGGTGTTCCAGCCTCGACGGGAACAGGGACCTTCAGGAAGCATGGAGTTGCCGCCGCGTTGGGGCTAAGTTAATGATCATGTTCTACGTCGCTGGGAGCGGCAAGATTTGCGGCTTAGCGGAGATTTGGGGCCCATTCAGCCATACTGCCAAACCTCCAATGTTCAATGAAGGTGAAACCTTAGGGTAAGTATGCTTTGGCAAAATCTATGAAAAAAAAAAATATGACTAATCACCATCATCAGAGCTTTCCCACTTCAATGGATTTATTGCAAGGATGTGCCGTTAAGTGCATTTGGTACACTTTATGATTCTTCTACTGGCAAATATGTCATCAACTTTTCTGATGCCACTCCGTAAGCTTGACTCCCAAAACAAGCAGAAATAACTCTAACCGCAAGGTAGATTTCCAGAGGAAGTAGGAAGACAGGCAGTGCGGATCTACGTAGAAGGAGCTCATATTTCCAACATTCTTACCATTGAAAGACTGAATTGCTCCAACCCAGCGTCGCCCAAGTCTCTCCAGCCGCGTACTCCACGACGTCGAGCTAGCTCAGGTCTGACTCGTACTCCATCCACCAAATTTGACATTGGTTTGACTCCAAGTTCTCACCACACTGCCTCTGCAACTCCTGTTGCGCCCAGCCCCTTCAAGGCGCAGCCCTATCTCGAAGGATCCGGGCCCGAAAGTGCTAAATCTATTCAGAAAGATATTGCCAAGGGCAAACTGTCTGAGGCAAAGAAGAGCGATCAGCCGAGCGCGAAGAAGCAACCTAGGAAATTGTCTTTTGCCAAACCAGGCCGCAAGGCTGGCTCAACTAATGACAATTCCAGTACTTCCCAGCCCGAGGAGAAGACGGATTAGACGCCATTCAAACCGGCGTACTTGAGAACCTTGGAGCTGACGATCTCAATTTTAACCCAGCCAGCATTGCCTTGATCTTGGTGCCTCTTCTCCAGTCCGACTGACGCACTTGGCGCATCAAAATTTAAAGCTTTTGCTTGGTGGAATATGTGTTACATAACAGGCTATTGGACATTTCCAGCTCCGAACTGACCGTTGACTTTGTCTACATGCGCAGTCTTTCTGACCGCTCTTATTGTCAATATGTCACAGCTGCTGTAATATCAGGTACATAGACTCGCCAACACGTACTTATTATGCTATGTAGCAATTCACATTTCTATCAAGCTCACATTGCGGGATTTTTTGAGATTGTGAAAACTTTATGTATGCATATGAATCCTTTTTACCCAAGACGTAAGTATTGGCAGACCCGATTGGACTGCACGTGACTCTAAATGCAGCTTTGGGCAAAAGGAGATTTATTTTTGTAGACATACTGTATGCAGCCCTTCTCGTGCGTTAAATTTCACTGCGTGTGCGTGTCAGTATTCGCGTCTCCCTGCTGAGTCCTGACTTACATATCTAGCCTGTCCTTCTTCGAAAGTAGATGCCTTGGGCTGACCAGCTACCACACGTCTTCTTTCGCACATCCACAACTCCAAGAGAGCTCAAAAGACACTGGTGCAAGACCCTGGCTCGGCTGGTGGGACCGTGGGACCATTCCCACATCAACCGCCTTCAATCGGTTCAACTGCGTGTGTTTAACTGCTACAATATGAGACATGGGTTGATTTTGTCTGACGGAACGAATAGGATGATTGCCAGTGATTGCCAATGAAGCACTTCGATTCGACCGTCTGGATATTGAGGATGGGTCTTGACCTGCCCTTGTCTAGACTCCATTGAGGTAAAACAGGGTCAAGTGAGGACTTCCAGTACGAGTCTACGACCAAGCCTGAAAACAACTGGGGACTCAACAACAGGCTGCATGCATTTCCGTTGTTCTTTTCCGAAAGGTTTAGAGGGGTCTTGACTCTTGAGATTTTCACAGCCAGCGCAAAGCAGCCATACCGGTGGTTAGTATGTGCTCTTTTCGTGTTTGATCAACACAGTTACATAACAATAAATGCCTTGACAAGCGTGCATGCGGATTATGAGTTACAGCAGAACCCTCAAACCGAACAACTACGGTGACGATGAGTCGATAATGGTTCTAAAAAACCTTCTGTATTCCTAATTTCCTACAATAGCCCGACTTGTGTAAATATTTTATACAAAAAAAAATCAAAAGGGTATATTTTCTATCCATGTCGTTCCTCATCTATACACGACACTGTCTTTCGCTCCGGGTCCGCCTTCCCCACGCCTTCGCCATTGAGTTTGACAATGCTACCGCTGACCATCCGCCAAATGTTCTCTGACGCAGTGGCAGAACTTATTCACAAAATAATGACATACGGGGCATTCAGCCTCCTTTCTTGAGCGCAGTTGTGAATCGCCATGATACAAGAGCTGCTGGTACCGTCTATCACGCAAGATTGGGAGGACGACATTACCACACGTGACTTTTAGAAAGCGTATGTAGGCTTCGTTAAAGGTGGGCAAGGCGCCCATATCCATGGCGTTGCGAATTTCAATCGTGGCCAGGCTCACGCGGTACCTGTCGATGAAGGCCTCTAGATCGCGCGCCAAAGTCTGCGGGAGCTGCGGATTAGCTAGTGGGTCGTTAGTAGTAGCAGGGAAAGCTTGCAGAAGGGCTTCTGAAGCGGTGCGGCGGAGCTGGTCTCTTCGCTCTAACTTCATTATCAGCGTTTCTCTATAGAGAAGCATAGAGTAATCGTCAGCCTCCATGTTCCAGGTGAGTAAGTTTGTTAATTGCATAAAGATGGAGAGCACGCGATGGGCGTCCTCGGTAGTGAGCATTGTCAAGAACTTGTCTACAGGGCTTATGGGCCGGAAACACTGCCGCAGCCGCGTGATATAATCAATAACTGATTCTTCGAATCGTCGGTCACCGTCGACTTGCATTGTCTCTGCAGCTGTACTGTTTTCAAAGAGCCTTTCTTGTGGTGCGCCGGGACGGGAGTGAATCTGTTCCCTGTGGTGGCCGAAGATGTGAGCCCATAGGGGAAACTCGTTGTTTCGGTAGCGCTTCGAACACAAATCCGTGCAGAGCTGGTACAGCCAGTATGCTCGGTGACGATCGTGTTGCGCCTGCAGTGGATCTGTAGTAGCACCGAAATCGGTAGACATATCTCGGTCAGCCAGCAGCCATGGCCGAGAGCGTGTGAGGCGCAGGTCATAGTGACGGATGGCTCTGGTGATCTTGACAATGTCCTGCAGGCGATGGATCGCGTGGGGAAGCGGGCTTGGGAGCCAGCCTTCGCCGCCGGAGCTTTGGGGAGGAAATTGGCGCGCACAAAAGTTGGCAATGTAGTGCTCGTCGTGAAATGTTTTGAGAGTCTCCTCGTTGCGCTGCACCATGACGGCGAGGATTATCTGCTTTATGGTGGGCTGGCCGGGAGGTCTGTTATTATCTTCCCTGGTGTGGAATTTTTGGTAGAAATTGTCCAGCACGGCGGAGATGATGGTGCGCGTGTACAATTGGAAAACCAACATGGCGTTTGGCGAAACAAGAGTCAGATTGAACAGCGTCTGAACGTCTTTGATGTGCAGCATGAGATTGAACATTGTGTCCACGTTCATGGCCATGAGAGGGGAAGAGGACCTGGGGGCGTTTTCACTCCGTCTGGGACGAAAGGGTTCAACCGCCATGTTTACAGGGGCTTGAAATGATAACGATTGAAGAGATAGTTGGAGATTGAAGAAACTCTGCGGACGAACAAGCAAAGCAGTTATGATTGAAAACCTCCAAGGTGAGCAGAGGGGATAGGGATGTGGAAAAAAAGGGAAGGGAGGAAGACGTGAGGAAGAATAATTATATAGCTGGGCATTTTTGACAGTCCGTAGGAAAGAATTATGGCCTATAGAGGGAGGGAGCTGGGCTACTGTTGGTCAAGACTTGGGAGTTAACATTATTCCTATAGGATAAACGCCAAAAGGCGTGTAGTTTTGTAGTAGAATTTCCATTTGAACCTGAATGGTAGTCATCCGCCGAATGAGAGGATGATGCTTGACCAAATCTGTAAGGAGACGTTAGAAGAGAATAACCTATAAGCAGGCCTCGAAAGATGGGATTGTGCGGAATAGGATAAGTACTAGACAGGCAAACGAAGAGGTTGTAGTCTATAAAAGAAAGAAAAAAGATGTAGTCAAGTGACGAACCAGACAGGACTAGTGCATATCGAAGCAGAGGGAAGGGGAAATATTGGATTAAGGGTGCAATAGTTAATCTGATGGGAAATGGTTATTCTTCGGATCTATCGTTTAGATAATTCACTCAGTGTAGCTTTGTATCTGTGCAGAGATATGGTGATTACCTACGGTAGGTCTTTATCTGTAGGAGTCGATTGATTAGCGGCGTAGGCTTGCTTCAAATGGTCGGTTGGACCTGGATGACAATAATCCCACGTCACTATTCTGTTTCGCTCCCGCCCGCTTCCAAGCCATTTGCAGTCATCGTCGATGAGTTAGTGAAGCTCCCATAAAAGATACAATTCCGCGGTAATTCCTATCTCCGTGTCGGCCATGTCCTTTGTCAGGCTTACTGCAGCGAGGGTGCAATTGTATTGGGCGCAATACAGAATATGCATTTACCTCTTGTATTGTAGAAATCCGAGGCCTCTCCTCGTCAGTCCAGTATATACTGTGTACCTGTTTCCAAGCATGGGAGGATAAGGGGCGGCGAAAGTCATGTGTTGGTCGCACAAAAGGTAAGTCAGTCTACATGATCATCATAATCCGGTACTTGATTCACCCCAATGGATGGACACTCAGCCATGTGGGGATTGGCCTTCGCGTGGCTCGACAGGGACAGCAACATCCAAGGACATTTGGTTGATCAGTGCTCCTTTTGCTTGCAGCGTTAGAAACTTGTTGCCCCCACTCTTGAAAGAGCACAGGTCAATTCTGCCTTGGAATCCGCCCGCTTTATAAGTGTACAGACTTGGCACAACCAACTTATGAAACCATCCAGCCTTGCTAGAGAGGCCGCTAGGTAGACAATTATAACCAGATTAGTCTCCTTGTAGCGATGATCATCACTATCATACTTGGCCTACACCGGGACGTATCCGGTTTATTCGGGGGGAATATTCAAGGAAATACTGTTGTATTATTAGAGAGAGATACCCGCGGGATGTAAAAGATCAGCACAAAATATGCGGGAAAGACGCACGTCCCCGACTTACCTTACGATTTGGCCAGAAGCCGAAGTAGTTTGAAAGTACTTCTTATGTAATTTATGGTAGCGGTTCTCCGAGCTCCCACCAAAATCGTTACGATAGTGCTCGGCTACCTTGGGTGAGCGACTCCGAGTGACATGACGCGTCTCTCACAAGTACTCGCGTTCTACCGCGTTGCAATTTAAAGGCCGACCGAGAAGTCAGCCACTAACTGCGGGAAGGAGAGCGAGCGAGAAGAGAGAAAAGCAAAAAGGGGGGTGAGGGAGGGGGGAACAAGTATAGAGAAGGGAAAGAGCGAAGAAGAAAATCCCCCCCAGTGGAAAAAGAGGAAAGAGGAAAACGGGTCCTTCCGCCCTCTCATCATATTATCATCATCATCATCATCATCACCACCATCACTAAGACTACTGCCGCAATCTCTCCCACGACTCAAAATCTTCCTCCTGCACTCAGGAGTGATTCACTTTGGTCGAGAGGGACAGACCTGCCCCGTTTGGCGAGACTCGTTATCCCCGGTTTTTCTTAAACGAAGAACACATTGCACTCCCCTGCTTGCGGTTGCCTTTTAACCACGCGGCCCTTTACCGCCTAGCGTGTTCCCAGCCTCACTTGGCAACCCCCAGGAACGACTCCCACTCGATCACACAGACGCCCTCTTGTCAACTCTATTGTCTGAGACGTCCTCTTCCACCATCGACATCTGCTCGACACGCCTGATGATTTACGCGGCAGTCACCACAACGCGGTGTCTCTGATTAGAAGAAGCCGGTCGACGAATCCCGGACCACCCCGGCATTCCCAACGCGCTTCAAACGCCCTCCGTCGCGGCCACTTTTATCGGACTTGAACCCTATCGTTAACCAAAGGCTTCATTTGCCGCCATGGAGCCCCCGCTGCGTTCTGTGAGAGCCGGCCATGATGGGCTGGGCTCCTCGAGGAAAGAGAATCGGCCCTTTGCCTCCACCTCCTCTGCCGCTGTAGCTGCATCCCCTGCCATGCAGAAATCTTCCTTGACAACACCGACGGGGCAACTCACGGAAGTGCCGCCTTATGGCACGCTCGGTCAATTTTCCTACGCTCCAGCCACACAGACAACGATTGTGACGACTACGACGACAACTACGACTTCTTTTCCTCCCCTCATGATTCGGCCGCCTCGAAATGTCGACGAGCTGGATCCCAAACTCTATCCTCTAGCCGCTTCGCCGACGCCCAGTTCCATTCGACGATTTTGTTTCAATCATGGCGGAATGCCAACTTTTTTTCGTGAAGCCGACGATCCCACTGATGATCTTGAAAAGGTTGCACTTCTTCACTAGACTTGAATCGATGACAACTGGAAGAAAAGGACTCATGGGCTGACTGGTACTTGTAGATGATACAGGAGGAATCATCCCTTCGCGCATCAAACGGCACGCTCCGAACAGTCACCAAGACTGAGCCACGATTCGAAACACCTCGAACACGCCATTCTCGGCCAGCAGCATCGCCGGCTCGCCTTGCTGCTGCCCCCCAACAACCTCTTGTGCGCTCTCGAAAACGCTCCGCCTCTCCCGTTTCGATCTCAGAGGCCGCCAACATTGCCAAATTACAACGAACGCATAGCAGTCGCCGGGACGTCTCAGGCGGCGTCCCGGTGCTACAAGCGAGGAATGACCGACTGGAGAAGAGACTCGCTCACTCGAGGACAACCAAGCCTCCCGCAACGCCGGAGACAGATCCTGGCATCGCCAGCCAATCCGATGTGAGCCGCTCGCAACGCAGCTCCTCGCGGCGATTTGCATCGCAACCTTCTCAACTTCAGAATTCTTCCCTTTTCGATCTCAAATCGGATCCCGAATCATCTACAAGCCTCGACGCACCGGCCTATGGCGAGGGTGGCTCGGGTGACGAGACGGGCATGTCTCAGGAAACTTTGGGCAATGCGGAGACAGCGGCGGTCGAAGAACGGCCTACATCTTCCATGACTGTCAATCCCGCTGGCACCGCTACACCAGATACGGAGGAGGATCTGAGTACTCTGAATGGAGCCTCGAGGGGCCCATCCCATCGAACTCGTGCCGCCCGCCTTGCTTTACTCGATACCACGGCAGCACAAGATCTTAGCCTGCCTAGCCCGAGCCTTTCCCCGGTCACGGCTGCCGCAAATCTGGGAAACAATGACGATGTTGATGCGCCTTCGCTGTACGAGCCCGAGGACACTCAAGTCGCATTACCGCTCTCCCCAAAGTATCCGACTCAATCGACAAACTCCGATTGGCTATCTACGTCTACGGAAGAAAAGGGCGATCTCGTCGAGCAAAAGGCCGTTTCGAGCGACCCTGCAAATCAGCAACAACTTTCTACGCCTACATTGATGGATATCCCCACAATGTTGGACTCCTTCGATGTCATGGCCGACGAAATGAAGACGTATATCATGTACCAGCTCCTGCGTCGGTGTGCTAAATCTACATTGCACTTTGTGGCGGAGACAGTCAATCCAGCACTCAAGTGCGACTTTTTGGGTCTTCTACCTCTTGAGTTGAGTCTGAATATTGTCCGATATCTAGATCTGAAGAGCCTGTGCCGTGCCGCCCAGGTATCCAAGAAATGGCGGCACATTATCAATTCGGATGAGAAGGCTTGGAAGGATTTATTCGACGGCAACGGCTACACGCTTCCCGATGGAGAACTTAAACGTGCTATCAAGGAAGGCTGGGGATGGCAACACCCCAGTGGTGGGCATGATTTTGAGAGGGATCTCGGTGCAGCAATAGGCTCAGACAGCGAGTGGTCAACAACGTCGTTAGCGAACTCGGTCGCGTCCGCCACATTAGTCGGCGCCGCGGAGGTCGCTTCTGCCGCCGCTACCCCATCAAGCACGAGACGTAAGCGCAAGGCAGCAGCCCCCAAGGCAGCCACTCGCCGGCAACCTAAACGAAAGAGCACTGCTAGAGAGTCGGCCGAGAGGGCACAATTTGACGGATATCTCGATCAGCTTGCTGCCACTGAAGGCCCTTATGCTGCCGCAGGCGCTGCTGCTCTAGCTGTTCCAAATCCTCCCATCGGCTTACCGAGCCTCAAAAACCTGCATCTCTTCAAATCCATCTACCGACGACACCATATCATCAGAAGAAATTGGATGGATCGCAAGTCGAGGCCAAGCCATTTGGCTTTTCGCGCCCACCCGCGGAATGTCGTGACGTGTCTGCAATTTGACACGGACAAGATTCTCACCGGCAGCGACGACACGAACATCAACGTATACGATACCGCCACCGGCGCGTTGAGGACAAAACTCGAGGGTCACGAGGGTGGCGTCTGGGCATTGCAGTATGAAGGAAACGTTCTGGTTTCTGGATCCACGGATCGTTCGGTTCGCATTTGGGATATCGAAAGAGGCGTCTGCACGCAGATATTCCAGGGTCACACTTCGACGGTTCGCTGCCTCCAAATCCTGATGCCCACTGAAGTCGGCCGCACTTCGGAGGGCAGACCCATCATGATGCCAAAGCAACCCCTGATTATTACTGGCTCTCGTGATTCGAGTCTGCGCGTATGGAAGCTCCCCCAGCCGGGCGATGCCACCCTTTTCCAAACTGGTCCTTCGGCAAATGACGCCGAAAACCCCTTCTTCGTCCGAGCCTTGACTGGCCACCATCACTCGGTTCGCGCGATCGCCGCGCATGGTGACACGCTCGTTAGCGGAAGCTACGACTGCACTGTGCGTGTGTGGAAAATCTCCACGGGCGAGACGCTGCACCGATTGACGGGTCACACGCAGAAGGTATATAGCGTCGTGCTGGACCACAAGCGCAATCGCTGCATCAGTGGTTCGATGGACTATTTGGTAAAGGTCTGGTCGCTTGAGACTGGCTCGCTCTTGTTTAATCTCGAAGGCCACACTTCCTTGGTGGGTCTCCTCGATCTCAAGGACGACCGACTTGTTTCTGCGGCTGCCGATTCGACTCTGCGCATCTGGGATCCGGAAACTGGCCACTGGAAGAACACGCTCAGCGCTCACACCGGTGCTATTACTTGCTTTCAGCATGATGGTCAAAAAGTCGTCTCGGGATCTGACCGGACATTGAAGATGTGGAATGTTCAGACTGGCGAGTACGTACGGGATCTTCTGACCGATCTGAGTTGCGTCTGGCAGGTCAAATTTGACGAGAGACGATGTGTGGCTGCTGTTCAACGGAATCACATCACTTACATCGAGGTGAGTTTTATCATTTTAATTACTTCCCCCACTTCCTTCCAATGACTCTACATATTCTAACTTATACACTAGATTCTCGACTTTGGCGCCACACGGGACGGTTTCCCAGTCGAAAAGCAAGGCCGACGCATCGTGGTTGACGTCAAGGGCAAGGAAATTACCGATGCCCCAGACGGAACCATAGAGTTGGATAATGGAACAGAAGATTAGAACGTATCTCGTTACCAACCACGCTCTCGCCGCCGGCGTCTACTTGACCTTCTTGGTCACGCGTTACACATGATACCCTTTCACTTTCTCCCATCATTTCATCTTGCCACATGGTATTGACGTTTCTCATTCTGATCCTCTGAGAATCGCTCTTTTATTTCTCTTGAGATCATTTCAGGCGGAACCGGTTTGGCATCGTCCTCGCATCTTGTCTTTGGCATTTTCAGGACCTCCTTTCTTCGACAATTTTCGGCAACAACTCTTTCTTGCTTCCATTTTCCAAGGTTTCCTTCGAAAAAAATATATCCCTTCCCATTTTCGTACGCATTGCGGCGTGGGTTTTTCTCTTCTCCCTTTTGTCACTTTGTCCCTTACCTTTTATTGGGCGGCTTACTTGTTGCTTTTTTTTTCTTTTTTGGTTCTCCCTCTCGCTTCTGCTTTTGCCCTCTTTTCGCTATTACTCGAGAAGTTCAAGCTCGCGTAGCGAAGCGGCTCTATCAATTGCCCCCTTTCTTCCCCCCTTTTTATCGTTACTTTTTGGCTCAGTCTTGCTTTCACATGGAGCATGGCATTTCCTTTTCCCTCGTCCGTTTAACTTCTCGGCATATTGCGCTTTTTGCTCTCTCTCTCTCTCTCTCTCTCTCTCTCTCTCTCTCTCTCTCTCTCTGGTTTTTCCAGGTCATTGTCATGATAAATGCATAGGTTTAGGCTTTGATAACGCTCATGATTGATAATCTTATGCCGGATATGATTCTCATTTTTATCCTCTCTCTCTCTTTTGCCCTCTATTAATTTGTGTGTCCCTTGAAGTATTTATGTGTCTCTTCAGGTATAGTATTGAGGTGAACTTTTATATTCCACTTAATTTTAGAAATTCTATTCCATTCCATGCCATTGACTATGTTCTTATTTTATTATCTGTTCCGTCTACTCCATTTTATTATCCCTGTTCCATTTGGTATTACCTTTATCCCGTTTTATGAAATCTGTCCCATTTTATTAACTGTTATCCGTTTTATTATTAGTATGACCAAGTCATTCTTTACAAAAGACAGAAAAGAGAGGGACATGCGACTGTGTGGATGGCTAGTGATGTGCTACCCGGGGAAGCGCGGGGAGCGGGGAGGGGAAATGAAATAACGAGATCAAGTTAAATGGAATTGTCATCTCCGTTTATTCAGTAGACTTGATGCCGTGTCTCCACAATTGAAGCAGCCGGATAAGGATATGATTTGAAATATGATCATTATTTGATATTGCCGGGCTAGAAGTTAGTACGAGACATAATTGCCACGTAAAAAGATGGTTGACATTGGAAAGAACACAATGCAGTTCTATTAATATTTTTTTGGAATCGGGGATGGGGGAATATTTGGAAATTGGAATTTGGGAGGGGAAAAAAGGAGGCCACAAAGTATGACGATAAATTGGGACTAGGGACTAGAATAAAAACGCCATCTCCACTATATTTTCGCTAAGATTGGATGAATTTAAAAAAAAAAAAGAAGAGAAAAAAAGAGAAGAAAAATAATAATAATAAGGGAACAAATGGACAGCAGAACAAGTAATGTAGAATTTCGTTCGTCGACTCATCGCTCGTCGTCGTCGCTTTCGTTCTTCATTCTCCTTTGATATATTGGACTGAGTTTGGTCACGCGGGGAATGGAAGGAGAATAGGATTGAGAGAAAAAATGTTAACGATGCTTGACAGGGTTGGGTGGACGCCCAGGGAAACAAAGTTCCGTTTAGCAGGCGAGTAGGCGCGTGCTACAGTCGTATGGTGGGGAAAGCGTGGTGACCTGGACTTCGGGATCGGAAAAGTCTGCGGGAAAATAGACGGGCGGGGTAGAGTTGAAGAAAAGAAGTGCCAATGCTGGTGCTTTAACCCGTTCATAGCACAGTGCCGAAGCCGAAGGTGGTCTTGATGCTCCTCTGTTGTGACGATAGATTAGTACTTTGATGATGGACAAAATATTGATGGCAGAAGGGACGAATGTAACCTACCACGTAGTACTCGCCCCAGTTCTGCTTGGTCACGTCCTCTTGACCAACAGGCACACCGTCCCAGTTGACACGCATGAGCGTGACGGCGTCGACATCGTTTTGATCAAAGTTGATCTCCAGCGTCGAGTAGTGGCCAGCGGGCCATTGCTGAAGACGCCATTTCTGGACAATCTTGGTGGGCTCGTTGAGATCGGTATATTCGCCAACAACGTTGCCACCAAACAGCTCAAACTTGCCGCCCTTTTTGGCACCCTCAAACACCTTGGGAGGGGCGCGAGTGAAGGCAGCAATGCGTTGAGGGTCGGTGAAGGTCAGGTACAACTGCTCAGCGGTGGTGCGGAACTCCTCGGTATCGGTCACTTTGGTGACATTGACGAGCTTTCCGGCAGCAGCCGAAGTAGCAGTGCTCGCAGCAGCAGGCTTGTCGCCCGAAGACTTGTTCACACTCGAGGAAGAGACGTATTTGGTGCTGCGGAAGCTGGCAGAGGGGTCGACGCCAGGAGCGTGCTGGAGGTCCCTCGCATGTTCACTGATAATAGCGGGGCCGAATTGAGAAAGCTTTTGGCGAAGCTGGGGAACAATCTTTGATCGTACAAGATCCTTAACGGGTTGCTTGGAGCCGGATTCAGAGTAGATGTCGATGTCAAACTGGGGGAAGCGGGAGCATATTAGCATGGCAAATGAAGGGGGTTTCAGGACGCCTGGGTAAGAGTGGCGTATTCCACGAGGGGACAAGGAAACGTCGGGAACATAACATACAACATATTCATCCTCCTCGGTGTCATGAGCCACCTCGGGGATCTTAATGGTGCCGCTGACATCCTCCTCGTCTTTGGTCTTGCCTACAATGTGACAGAGAGTCAGTAATTGTGACCTCATTGTAGTGGGTGTTTGTACGGCTTATACGATGGCTGGATGGGCGAAGGGGAAATGGGAGAGGAGCAAATCCTACCAGAATACTCCAATTGAAGCTTCACATCAAACAGCGTAATGACCTTGCCCTTGCGCTGGCTCACATCGACGTCGCCATCCATACTGATCAGCTTGGTGATCTCAGCAGTGACAGAGTTTTCCTCCGCAGAAGTTCCCTTCAGGGTCGTCTCGAGGTATTCTCTCGCCCAGCCTGAGACATCCTTGTTGACCCAGTGCCAATTGTTGGGGTTGTGAAGAACCATCTTGGATAAGAAACCGGAGTTTTTTACGTCTTGTCTATCTACAGTGATGAGGAGTCGTTCGTCTGCCTGTGCCCGCTGAATGACTCAGAAAAGGTCCCAGCCCAGCGCTTAAAACAATATTCGAGCCCAAATTTATCTTTCAGTCGACCTCTGCTCAGATTTTCACACCTAAATGACCCACGGGGGTTGATCGTTAGCTTTTGGTTCATTGCTCAGAATCATAAGCAGCGAATGATTGATGATTAACAGGTGAATTCAGAAACTAAGGAGATAGCAAATCTCCCGCAAACAGCTTATCCGCATCAAGAAGAGTACAAGTCTATCTCGGACTGGTGCCAGCTGGAATTTTCATCACAAAAAAAGGGAAAGTATGATACTCGGGATGTTGTTTTGTGTTGACTGGGATATGGGTAAAGAAAGCGTACCTGATGTGAGGATGACAGTTGGATCGAATGAGAATTCGAAAAGAGATTGAACACTTCAAAACCTTGATTAGAAAGACTAAATCAACAGTGTAAAATGTTGAAGCTAAGGTTAGCAGATAGAAGGGAGTAGGAAAGGGCAGAAGAGAGCGAAGAGGTTCATTAAACAGATGTTGTCAAATAGAACACGAAGTTGTGCTCGGATTTTCAGGTACAAATACTGCGCTCCTAAACGACCGCTAGAAGGCTCCAGAATTGTTGGTGGGTATCAGTGCCTGTGCACCCGGCAAATGCCGCACTCTGCACGAGTTCTGAAATGCTTTCCGATACATCAGAAGAGGAATTTAGATACTCCGTAAATATATTCATATTTGCCTTTCAAATATCTCTATTTCAAATTTCTTCAGTCAAAACTTTTGCAGTCAGATGCCATGACAAACAAGATCAGTGATATGCCCACCCATACGCCTATGTTCCGGCTAGAAATGAAATGGCAGCTTCTATTTTAGATTCCGTAAAACGACATGGAAAGCATTAAAACAAGTGAGCCAAGTAGAGCCCATCCAGGCGCCAGAGAGAATGACCCATTCTTCATCCCATTTGATGACGTCCCGCTCGCAACGTACACGCCGGTCGGCATACTGGACGTCACTGTTGCCGATGCAGTCTGAGTGACGACTGAAGTTTCCGTCTTGGTTGTAGGATAAGAACCAGGAACTCCAACGTTGGACGTTGCTGTTGATGCTGGCGAGCTCCAATCGCTCGCTTTGTCATACAGTACGCCATTGATAACCACACCTTGTCCATTCATGATCATGACTTTCTGCTGGTCCGTGCAAGTATCTTCGATGGCTCGAATCCAACAAGTTGGACTGGGGGCTGGCCCGGCTTTGTTGGTATGAGTCGCATTCGCATTACCAGTCGTCCCAAAGTTTGTCAAATTGACAGTCTCTCCAGTAGCAATATTCGTGCCTTGAATAATTCGAGTAAACACGGTGAATGCGGTTTCCGGCTGGTAGGCCGGGACAAGGTGGCCGGCGTCATAGACTCGCGAAAAAGACAAGTTCCCGTATTGACGGACGGCGCCACCAATATAAGACTGATTCACCTGAATATCTGCATAGCCTGCATTGTAGAATGGCGTGTAGTTCGATGCTTGCGCGACAGCGAAGGAAGCTGCTTGACCGCCATACCAATTGCAAATATAGTCCGCATCACCATAAATGAGCGCTACCCGGACGCCTTTGGAAAGAAGGTAAGCGAGCTGGGAGATCTGGTCTCCTCTTTCAGGATCGCCAGCTGTACAGATACTAGAGTGAGTATGGACTAGGAGGAGAAGAAGTCGGATGAAAGGAGAAATGAGACTTACTAGTTATGAAAACGCCATTTACAAAATTGCTAACCTCCGAATAGTTTGTTCGAGCCCCAATCGCCGCGAGGAAATTTCCCTGGTTCAGATATTCTCGATATTCGCCTGGGGGAAACGGATCAGGGTTCATGTGTCGAATGTCATACTGCCCTCGATTTGATACAGTATAGGGATCGGTGACATTTGTCTGGCAAATGGCTTCTGCATCGATACAGAGATCATTGACGTCAGGCACGTTGCCGTCATTGTTCGGATCTTGTTCCGCTACAGCCTTGCGACATGCCAAAATAGCATCGCGACAACCTCCTGGTGCACTGAAGCTGTCGAGCGCATTCTGCGCCGCAGATGCGCTAATTGCTTTTATGCCGTAGCTATTATTATAGGCCATGTAAGGGTAGAAAGGCGCCTGGATGAGATCATCGATGCAGCCGTTTACGATACCCAGTGCTTGTAATTGGATTTCCAGCGTGCCATTCTGTGGAAGAGATCCGTTCATGCGCCTCATGTTTTGTTCTTCCCAGACAGAAGCAAAGCCCGGGCCGTATTTGCCCCCGTAACTTTCTGCAAACAGATTCACTCCCGCCGGTGAAGTCTCGTTTGTGTCAATCCGAAATCCTGGATTGTATTGAGGAAATGATCCCAAAAAGCCTTGAAGCATGTGCCAGATAGAGTAGGCTGCAATTTCAGTTGTGTTGGCGGTTGTGTAATTCTGCATCGAACCAAACGTGCCGTTTAAAAAGGCGTATGGTTGCGCTCCCGAAGGCAATTGTGTTGGAGGTTCGACGTAATTGTTACGAAGGAGGTCGAGAGACACATTCGTTGGTATATCGTATGAGAAGCCTACTTGATTGGGCTGGCGCACGAGTGAGCAAAAAGGTCGTTCTAGAAGGGCAGTATGCTTTCGAGGCATACCTGGTCAACATAGAGCATGTTAGAGCTTCTGTCCCAGCCCCAATCTCGAGCCTTGGTGCCCCATTCATTCAATCCCAGCTCCACAACTTCGCAGGGTCCGTTTTCTTGAAACATTCCCATCATACTACTGCCACCCGGTCCGCCATTAAGCCAGATCGTTAGAGGGGCTGTTTCTGGAGATTCCCGAGCCTCGACAAACCAAAAGAAAGTATTGATCGAGTAATTCTGCTGGACGGGAGCGAGCGTATATGGCGGAAGTTGTACATGCCCCGTGTATTGCTTCTGGTTGGGAAACACAGTAGTGCAGGTCCCGGGAGGAGGTGACTTGTAGGTAATAGAGATGTTCCCATTTACTGGCGATAATATAGTTGTCAAGTTAGAGTCTGGTGTAATTGGAGGCGGAAATTGCGCCTGAGAAACCGGAGCAAAGAGAAGTGCTAGCGCCCAGGTCGCAGCCAAGGCCGTGGAAGCGGGATGCAACTATTCCCGAGAATTAGCTTGTTGAGAAATGTAAATTATGTAAGATAAGCCCCAGACAAGGAATTTACCATTTGATTAAACATTATCACATAGAAACTTTCCGTAACGAAGCAAGAAAGCTTGATATGGCATAAGAATAGATGTTGTGATTACGAGGGTAGCGTTGATGCGGAAGCGGCGTAAAGAGCGTGGAGCTGGACAGGCATGCAATTGAACAGAAGTCGAGTTTCTGAGAGGAAGTAGAGACGATTATCTATAGTGAGTATAATATTTTGCAAGAACTAAGAGAGAGACGCTTGATCCTCGAATACTTTTGCTTGCGGATAGCCGTGGAGGACGAGAGGCTGATTTGGAAGACAACGAGGGGTCAGCAATCATGGATCAAGGCCGAAGGAGTGCACACTGGGTGCACGAATTCAGTGCACTCATGGAAAGGAAGCAGCAGAGATGCAGAATCTTGTACTTCAAACCAAATAGTATGGTTGGAAGGAGGGTTTAGCAATGAGGTCTCATATGTAGCTTGCACGGCACGTCTACGGTTGCGACGCGGGAGGTGATGGGGACTTCCCCAGGGTATGGTTTCAGCCACCAATTGGTCGTTTGCTCTCTACCATCACATGAATCGAGGACCCCTGTACGGCTAATTCTACCCATACACTGTTGTCTTCGCATCTACTTGATCATTGAACTCCTTTTCAGCAATATTGCAATAAATGTGAAGCATTAATCAGGGCCATCTTTTCCTTTAGCTTTTTTTTTTATTCTGGTGGGATGGAATTCTTTCACTTGATCATCCATTGGGGTAAAGTGTAGAAGGTGTACAGTAGCGCCGTCGATGGCTGGCGGGGAAGGGACTTTAGGCATCCATTAGCTCAAGGAACCCGTTCATTGTACCTAATTACTCCGGAAGCCACATGCAGCAACAACCGCAGCCTAATTCGCTCTGTGCGGTGAAGAAGGAACGTCGGAGTAGCTTCCTAAGTTACGGTGTACCTGATTTTCCAACGGTTCAGGGTATTATTGTAGCGGATCTTCTCATCTACCAAAAGTATATTTTCTTGTCTTCAAACCTCGTAAAGTGATCCCTTTTGATCAGTAAATTCTAGTCATACCTTATGCAACGCGAATGCAATACTGTATTTACCTGACAGTCGGCGACCCTGGGGCGATGGCCCGGTTAAGGAAGTTACCGCATTCAGAGCAAAGAGCGAGACCACGGCAGCTGTGACACCTTCTAAGGGTCCATTCATGTAAACTTCATCGCCAAGCGGCTGAACTTCAAAGCAAGTATCGCTTGGACAATTAAGGGTCATATATGTCCCATTAGTTCCATTTCAGGTATTTGTTTTTGCATCACTGCAGAAATAAAAAAATCTTCATGCCAACGGTCCAGTCGACGTTGTCCAACACGCTATTGCTTATCCTGAGTGGTGTCGTCATAGAAGCTCTTGTCAGCCCCAAATCTGGTCTGTTTTCAGTTAACGCCCGCGCTCAAAACAATGCCGCCTTTCTCCCCGCATGACATTGTCAATGCAAAAGACAAAGGTGCAATTGAGGATGGGTACTACTTAAACCTTTTCCCCTTCGCTTTTGCTCACCAGATGTTGCATGCCTGTGGATTGCAAAAATGGTTCCCCTCTTAAATTCCATTCTCCGTTTGACGGATTTCCGGAATCCGTTTCTGCGTAATCTCGTTCCACCCATTGCATTGGCCTATACGATCCAAGCTGCCGTTGCCATTCCCTCTATTCTGGCTGGCTCTGAACGCTTTTATGATCTCTCCGGGTCTATCACCTACCTCTCCTGTACCGCCTTGAGCTTGTATCTTCCAACCCTTCGTGCCCGTGCTGCTGCCTCTCTTACTGGGGCAGTGAAACCGGCCTGGCCGAGCCTATGGGCTAGCATCACTGGAACTGCTGCTGCAAGCAGTTCAATTTTCAACTGGCGGCAGGTTTTCCTGAGCGCCGCTGTTACGATCTGGGCCTGTAGACGTGAGTCCAGAGATGAAAGAACCCTTTAAAACCTTTTATTTTGTCTTTTCTCTAATGAACTGAGCTACAGTTGGATCGTTCCTTTTCCAGCGGATAAATGCAGAAGGAAAGGATTCTAGATTCGACAGCATCCGAAACTCGGCTCCCAAATTTTCCGGAGCTTTTATTGCTCAAGCTACCTGGGTTTCCCTGTGCTTACTTCCGGTTCTTTCTGTTAACGCGGTGCCTGCAACTGCATTGGCAGCTCTCCCCGCAATTGGCCTTACAGACATTCTCGGCATCCTACTTTACGTAGGCGGTTTGAGCTTCGAGGTCACAGCAGACAGACAAAAGAGCAAGTGGATGCAAGAGAAGAAAGAGAAGAAACACGAAGAAGAATTTCTGACGCGAGGACTCTGGGGGAAGAGTCGCCACCCCAATTACTTTGGAGAGAGTACTCTATGGACGGGTATTGCGACCCTTGCTGGTGGTGTGTTGATGAGCAACATAGGCCAGGCAGGTATGGGTCTGTCAGGCGCGCTTGGGGGTAGGGTGCTTGCCCTCGCAATGGCAGGCGCCAGCCCGGCATTTGTGAGCTTTCTGCTGCTAAAGGTATGTTCTGCAACTTGTGGACGCCTGATTCGAAAATTGACCACTCGTCGTTACCAGGTCTCGGGCGTGCCTCTCAGCGAAGAGAAATATGACAAGCGGTATGGAGATCGGAAGGATTACCAGGAGTGGAAGAAGAACACTCCCATGTTCATACCCAAGTTGTGAAATATAGAGTGATCTTCCGAAAATTGTAAACAGCATTTCCAATACCGGGAGATGTTGGCGCTGAAGAGGATAATGTTCAAATATAATTAATACACCCGAAAAATGCAATTTTCGAAAAAAGCGGTCGTAGCCCGTGTATTCGAAAGAATCTGAAATTGACCATAAACTAATACCGTCCACAAAACTCCTGATTTTGATCTGTCGAACCACTGCAAGTCAGTATAAGCTCGAATCTCATATATATTCATTAAAAACGTATCCGAACGTACATCTAGCGTCGATAAAATAGAATTCCTCTCATCTTTGAACTATCCCAGCCCCTCGTCTTCAGCCGCCCCCCTTCTTCTATTCCTTGTTGAATGACTCAGGCATTTCCATGCCCACTCGCCGCGCTGTTAAGCGCAACTTCTCCTCCTCATCCATCAACATTCCCGGGTTGTACCTCTCCAAGAGGGTCACATACATCCGCTGTGCGCGGACATATTGCACGAATTGTTCCATGTGCTCGACATCGGAGGGAGCGTGCGAGGATTGGCTGGTAGAGGCCTCAAAGCCCGTCGACATTTGATCCCGGATGCGCTGCTGAAGAGGGGAAGGAGCCGAGAGGGGTCGGGCAGGCAACTCGCGCAGAAGGGAGCGGTATAGAGAGCGTAGCTGATGGCGGGGAGCGGAGGAAGTGGCCATTGTTAATGATATTTAAGACAGAAACGTCTTACGCAATAGGCGTTCTGAGAGGAGACTCCGAGTCGCTGAGTCTTTTCACAGATTTTAGTCCAAAGCAGCCGCTTCAATTGAAAGGAAACGAGGTTCTTCGCGAGGAATTGATATTATTGTTGCTGATGGTTGTTCTGTAAACGGATTCTAAGGCGAGAACGAACCGTGGCGAGGATTCCGCACAAAGCTGTCAAGCCACACTTCGGAGCCTCAGCCACAAATTAGAGCGGCTATCAAACCGGTCCGTGCATTATTTTATTCCGCGAAGCTTTCCGCAGACTGCTTAATCCTGCTAGTCCCCAGACCTCAACGCAACTGATCAGCTGGGCATATTTTCTCTTTTTACGTCCCAGTGGAGCTCAAATCGTGGGGATGTTCTTCAACTCAATTTCTCCATTCGTATGCAGATCATGCCTGCGCCAACAACAATCAGCCCTCCAACGAGGCGGAAGTAGCTTCATTCACTTGCAAGCCCGCCGCAACGCAACACCGGCTGCTTCGAGAGGGTCTCTTACACATATACCTCGAGGGGCCTCATCTACGACATCATTTTCGACGATCTCCCGCTCGAGTTCAGCTCTAAATCAGCCTCGTACCAGATCTAGTGGCAGTAGAATAAGTTCTAGGTCTCCTGACTCTGCGGCTACGAAAAATCCCAATGCCACAGAGGAAGTCGAAGAAAAGTCAGTATCGACCAAGCCCATAAAGGTTGAGTCTTCCATGTTCGCATACCACTGGGAAACCTCCGAGCCCACGCCCTCGGCGCTCTCTGATGCGGACGACTTCTTTACCCGGCGAAAACCCGAGATGCTATGGACAATAGGCACATTTCGAGAAACTCCTAAAAGTTCCGCGCCTGAAGTCGCCTTTTTGGGTCGCTCTAACGTAGGCAAATCAAGTCTTCTCAATGCCATTCTTGGTCGCAAATTATGTTATACATCCAGCAAACCTGGTCGAACACGCACCATGAATGCCATTTCTGTCAACGATGGCCGTCTGACAGTTCTCGACATGCCTGGCTACGGCAAGGGCAGTCACGAAGAGTGGGGCAAAGAGATTATGAAATATCTCATCGGCAGGAAACAGCTACGCCGCGTTTTTCTACTCTTGGATCCAGAGCATGGGCCCAAAGCGGGAGACATACAATTACTTAAAGCATTACGGTATCATGCTATTCCTCATCAGATTGTGCTCTCGAAAACGGATAAACTGGTTCGCCCGCGAGGAAGGAATTTGTTTACAAAAGTTCCTGGTGATAGAATGGAGATGCTGAAGCAGGTGTTTCAGGAGCTCAGAAAAGTAGTGCAGCCCCGCAGACGAGATGGACCTCCAGCATTAGGAGAAATTATTGCTTGCAGTGCTGAGAAGGGACTGGAAAAGAAGAACAGTGTAAATGCCAAGTTGGGGATTGATAGGGTGCGGTACGCGATTCTGGCTGCCACGGGCTTGGTAGGAAAGAGAATGGCCAAGGAGGATTTGATGTCGGCGTGACCGGCGTGACCATGTTTACATGGTCTGGTGGATGGATCGAAAAGCATTACCCTACTTCATATATTACAGTGATATCACTTTGAGTAGGCCAATCGTTTGACAATGTTTTGGCCCCCACTCTTTCCGATGGCAGTTTATCGGGGTATCCTTAGAGCTTTCGATATGGGAAGGCTTGATGAAACGTAAAGCTCGAAGCAAGCTTGCCTCATCTCCAATGGGGACGTGTCTTCGTCCGCCATCCATAGGAGCTAGGTGTGCTAAGCCGATGGTCGCAGAAAACCAATCTTAGCCGATTACCTTCCTGGACGTTGTTGTTTATTTTCTGAAACCCGCGTATAACGAGACCGGTTTCTTTGTTCTCCGAACTCGAAAACCTCTCTGGCCTGGACTTTCGGAGTCTTCAACCTCTGACCATTAGAGGGTGACACTTTGCTGACTGAATGCACTATGACATGTTTAGTCTGTTTCATGCATGGGTGTGTGCATACATGAATTCAGGGATATGGTTACGGGAGCATCTGCATGATTTAGGCAAAGGTTACTGGCATACTCATCAATATTCAGTTCTAAATTAGGGCTTTTTGTAATAACCATAGAGCATTGATCTGCATAAAGATTCATTTTAGTGGAAATAACAAATGAAAGCCCTTTAGCAAACTCCATTATGCCCAGACTTTCACGTCGGCAGTATCGAAATCTCCCAAGCACAATCTTCATGATATTTTCATTTGAGAGTATTAAACAGCACACATGGCTATGTCGAACTTTTGCGGCGTCGACAATGCTTGATGTCTCACCGCTCCGACTCCACGAAGAGAAGATTACGCCTCAGAAACCAGCTCGTTTTGACCGGGTTTAAGGGATTATACGCCATTTCATTAGAGTCATGATGGCATCCGTGTAACTGTGGAATGATAATATTCGGGTATCTGCAGACATGGGCCGGTCTAGAGTCTAAATATCACATATTCTGGTGAGTGACTGCCTTTTACCCCGCCAATTACCGGGTGATCCCGCCGCTAGCCCCCACTGAGACCCCAGTTCTCAGACTAAGCTGAGGCCGATCCGCAGTCCCTCATTCCGATAATCCTGACACTTTCGGCCATTGCTGCATCTTTCCTTGTTCCCATGGATTTCATATCGTAAGGACTGTTACTCTTTTATTACAGTTTTCGTCCTCGTTGTATTCAAATAGGCCACGGCCTTACCCGTGGAATATTGCGTCTCCGTCACTGAGACTCTACCCTCGGAGCTTCCTGATTCGGGAGGGTTATAATCCTTCGCTCGTCCTTTCGCTATAACAGATCAATTCACTTCATTGTTCGATTCTCTTGTCCGCAAATTCAGAAGCTATACCTGCCATCGCTGCGTGGTCATAGCTTTATCAACTGTCTTCGTCTAATCCGGCGGGATTCCAGAACTGCTACCACATTCGCAATGAGTGACGAGCGTCCTCCTCCACCGCCCCCAATTCCACTACCTCCACCAAATGCCACAGCCACTTCCCAAGAATCATTTCCCTTCTTCAAATTGCCTACTGAAATACGGCTGCACATCTACCGCCTTCTCTTGCGTCGCGACAAGCCGGTTCTTCTTCGCAGCAAGCGCGCCATCCAGCGCGCCGAATCCGCCGCCTTGAATACGGGCAATTCGAACACTTCCGAAACGCCTATTGTAGCATATAACCACGCATTGGACGCCGGCGTTGCTGAATTGCGAGCGGCAAATGGTACCACATCTGAACGCTCCGCAAGAGTACGGCGTAGGAGCATTCAGCGCAACAATAATACGCATCCACTCGGTCATACGCCTCGCATTAGTGCAATTCCTCCACTCATTCGACCACAGATTGTGACTCCTTATGTCCGTGAAAACGGCCGATTACCAGGTAGTCCACCGCAACCAACGAACCATAACAGCCCCTCGAGCTCTACGAGAAGGCCGTGCGCCCCGCCTCGTAAAGTCTTCGATCCAATTGACCCAACTATCCTCATGACATGCAAGCTCGTCTGCCGCGAAGCTCGTCCCATTCTATATTCTGAGAACGTTTTCGAGTTGGAAATCGAGACTGCTGTTGTTACGCTTGTAGGGCTGCATCAGCGCACCCGCTCGTTGATCCGGCACGTGCGGCTCGTGATATCTTCACATCATGATATCCTCGAGCAATTCACCGATGTTGTCCGTCTGGGTTTGCGCTACTGTTGGGGTCTGCGCACTTTTGTCATTGTCTTGCCACAGCTGTTCCCCGAGAACACCGGCCCGCTCGATGAGGAAGACGAAGAAGAAGAAGAAGACGACGAACTCGGCGATGACGATGAGAACGAGAATGACCAGGATGCAGAGGACGCTGAGTCTCTTGAGTTTTCTGCCGCTGCCGCTGCCGCTGCAACGAACCAAATATCAGCTACCCCTACATCCATTAGTCCACCTCAGCCCGCATCTGCCGCGCCCCGCCCTCCCCCTCTAACCGCATCGCTATTATCAGCAGCAAGCGCTCCAAACACCACCACCACCACCACCACTGCATCCCCGACATCCACGCCTGTAAACCTGACCGCAGGCACCACACACGATTTCAACACTCTCACTGATCCAGTTCACCCTTCGCCTCCACCCGTCATTTCTCCTCCGACCATGGACGAGCTCAACGAGCCTCGTATTCCGCTGACCGGTCGTACCGTGTACACCAATGCGTTTCACATCCTGCGGTGGCTGCCGCGCCAGACCAAAGTCACTCTTGAGGGCGTTGTCGACGAGGATATCGCGCGCGTGGTCGACGCTCGTCGCAAGCAGGGCGCCCGATTGAGTCATGTCTCCCCGCCAGTCTCGCCGCCGCATGTGCTCCTTGGACTGGGGTGGATATCTTAGTTGTTTTGCTCTGCATATTTTTTTATCGTTATCTCATTTTCTATTTCTCTTTTTATTCAGTTTCTTTTTTCTGTTTCTTCTTTTGATTCAAGTTTCATTAGCTCTTATTGTTACCCTATTTTCTATGATTGGTATCGCTTTGTCTTTTTTCTACGAGAAATTCATTTTCATTCTGTCTTTCCCCCCCTTGATTTCGGTCTACATATCTAACCACCTATTTTTTTCGATTTCTCAGAGGTTTTATCTATCTATTTGATCTCATTTCGGTTTCATTTCGGTTCATTTCGTCAGGATGTGAAGGGGTTAAATGGGAAAGAACACAAAGACGGAGTTGCGAGGAACAGCGAATCCACCATTGATACGACGACGCACGTGCAGGAATCAGGAGTATCTAGAGTTGGTATTGGGTGTTAGTATTGGTATCATTTACGAGATTCATGTTGCATGGACATTGGGTGAGGCAATGTGGCGTTATCATAATCGTCGTGGCTAGTTATTGTTATATTGGTTCTCATATTGGTTCTCATATCCCAACATTACTCGTCTCTGTATTTATTAATTTATTTTCGGTCTATTGATTATGTCGGTATGCTTTATGCATTACAACAAAATTACAAGTCGTGACAATAAAAGGCGAAGAGGTGGAGAAGAGAAAGAAAGAAAACAAAAGTCAAAGGGGAGAAAGGTAAGAAAAGAGAAGACTTAATGAGCCAGTCCCATTCGCGAAGACTGCTGCACGTAACGCCAATATCGAGCTCTGCTGAGCTCGCGCAGTCGGCGGCCGTATTTGACAAAGATGAAAAAGGTGAAACATTGAGCCAGTCCGGCAAATGCGGCAACAATGAATGCATTTTGAAGACCCATGTTGGTGACCCAGGGGGTGATACTAGATGACGTTAGCGTTTATTTTTGCTACTTTTAACAGCAAACGTAAAAGATAAGACCAAATTCTGAAAGAAAGAAAAAAAGACAGAAAGAAAACAAGAGAAGAGAAGAGAAAAAGAAAAAGAGATAGAAAGAATAGAAAGATAGGGGGGAGAGAAGACAGTAACTCACCCATATCCAATGGCAAAACTCATGGTATTCCGAATAATAATCACAGTAATCATGGCTTCACCACTCAAATCGCGATACGAATCAATAGCGTAGCTGACACTGAGCTGCAGACCAATCGTGTTTGTCAAGGCAATCATGCACATGGCAAATACGAGACCGAACCAGTGCACCGCATGGGCGGCGCCTACGCCCCAGAGGATCAGAAATGCGGGAATAAGCAACAAGGACGGGGTGAACAGCCAAAGACGGTGCTCGGGCTCCATGACTCCGTGGTTGCGGCGGGCCATTTTAAGTACGATTCGATCGCCAATAGGTCCAGTGTAAAAGGCAGCAATACCGACACCAATCAACGGCGAGACATACGATAGGCCAACCATAGAGGAAGGGAAACTGTACGGTTTGGATCCCAAAATGAGGGATGCGGTGCCGTTGAGCACGTTGAACCAGATGAGATTCGAACCGTAGGAGAAGCCGGCGTAGAAAATGACGGGAAAGGTCATGAAGATTAAGGGACGGGTCATCATGGAGAGCAGGCTGTTCTCTTTGCGCAAATCGCTTTGTTGGAAAAGAGCGAGTTTGTTCAGATATGTTTTCTTTTTGAAGCTGTAGGAGATTCCCTCTTCTACGGCTGGTTCGACTGTGTGATTTCTGGGTTCAACTGCCTTTTCCTTTTCGGTTTCCGGAGCGGGCACTTCCTCTGATGGCGGCGTGTTCAAGCGGCAGTCAGATGGGGGCTCCGTAGTTGTGAGTGTCGTGCGGACAAAGTTGGTTTCCTCCATGAAAAAGAAGAGATAGACGAAGCCGATGGCATTGAAGATGGCGCACCAGTACTGTTTTACGTGGAGTTAGTTCCCATAAGAAAATGCAAATGTAGAGAGAACGAAAAGAGGACACGGCAAAACGTACCAGAACCCACTTCCATCCTTGACCTTCGTTGATGAAGCCGGAGAGAACGGGCGCAAGGAAATTACTTCCCGCCAAGAATAATCCGTAGAGTGCAATGTATGCGCCTCGTTCATGCGTAAAGTAAATGTCTGTCACAGAAATTTCGCAAAGTGATTCAATGGGTGCGCCAAAGAAGCCTTGAAGGATCTTGTTGGCAATCCATTGGCCGTTACTTTTGGTATATGGTGCCCAAAGCATAATGGCCATGGTCGCAAGGATAGAGAAGAGATAGACGGGTCTCTTTCCATATTGCAGCGCCAATGGCTGCCAGACTAAGCAACCCCAGCCAAAGAAGAGGAACATGTATCCCGTTCCTGCATTCAGATCACCCAAACTCAGGCCGGTGTCTGCTGAAATGGGCTCCAAGACAGAGTAAATCGCTGCCGAAGCGATACCAACCATGAGCGTATACATGCACATGCAGCTCGTAGAGAGCAATTTACGTCGTGGAGACCAGTTCAGAGGGTCATCAGGATCGGCCGAGGGCGCAGGAACAAGCACAACATCTCGTCGTCCCGACGAGTGTTTGGCATGCATAGTCCCCTCGACATCAACGAGGTGAACTGTGCCCGGAATTGCATCTTGTACGGAGGACATGATGGCAATTCCCTAGCAAAGCGTGCTCAGGAAGAAAGGATTGTAAATTGACGATGTTCAGAGCCACGGCCTGTACCTACTTTTCCTCACAGCCCTTGGGCCGACCTGAGCTTATGTACCTCTTCATATTATGATTATGAGGTTCCATTGCGCCGGGAAGCGTTGTAGATACAGCTCCAATGGCAAGCTTGCAAGTAACCTTGTTGACGTCGATCAGCGACGGTTATCAGCAATTGTTAAGATAAGTGCATGAACTTTCCTTTCCTGGTAAGCCAGGGGCGGGATCCCCCACCTGTTATCGTGCGGGCTTGCCGCAAAAGTACTGTAAGCGAAGCCGAGAGGTAACTTTTCCGTGGTTTTCCCTAGTTAAAGCTTGTCCAAGGAATGGGGAGCAGCTTCATCTGTAATGTTGTTTTCGTGGTATGAGTATACTCCGCTAAGTGAGAGTCAATAATAGTGGGCACTTCATGATAAAGGAGGATCCATCCACACTTCGTCCCTGGCGTTGATAAGGGAATAATCAACGCTGGCTAGCCAATTACATTGATCGTTGTGAACTGATATGATGTGGAGATGATTACTGCGTAATATTCGTACACAGCACAGTATCTTTACTGCCTCGTAGCCTGACCGATGTGTAAGCCCGGCGGAGACCACTTGGTCTCAGTGTCTTCGTTTTATATGCTTGTCTCGAAGTCATCGTTTTCTTCAGACATTCTTCGGGTTGGATATTAAAGCTGACACTATTGCAACTGCGCTGTAGCGTACGAATCCATACCAGGTAGATTAGTATCCTTTATTATGGCCAAGCCATGCCAGAAAGCTATTGTATGATAGCTAGCAACTATTTCGAAATGGCAGATATGGCTCGCTCTCGTAGCAGCCATGGCATTCTCGTATGAGAGGGTTTTCTCCGAAAAATATCCGTGGTCTAAGTTATCTCTCACCTACGTTAGTTGAAGTAGTGAGCAACGATAAGCAACTCGGATCGATCGTGGAGAAGCCGATCACAGGGCAAAGAGGGTTGCTCGTCACATGCCACGAGCTGGGTAGGATACTCTCTGATGTTGCGCAGACTGCCTTGATGTTAGCATAGACTTCATTAAGTCATACATGGTCTTTCAGTTGCGTCTGTTCAAGAAATCTTCTTCTTTCCAACGTCACAATTGGCATTAGATTTATGTCGAGTTCAATTGTTGGGAGGTTGGAAGAGCCAGCATTCAATCACGTGATGAGACATCCCAGGTTCCACACGCAGTACGAAGAGGCTCCTGCTCATTTCAACTTTTGATGTACCTAGAAAGAGACTAGAAAACGCTTGAAATAAGATTTGATACCGTGGTAATTATGCTATGCTTTTCAAGAAGGTTCAATATCTGCTCATTAATCTCTTTCGCCTATAGTGCTTGATTATTCTGCAAGTAATCAACAGAGCGCCTAGGGTATACACACAAACATCTCATGTGTCACCCTTTGTCAGCCACGGAGCGATCGGATTGCTCATAATGGCGAGAATAACACGTTTTATTGGGGACGTGACCGGTCAAGAAGGTGATGCAAAAGGTCGGAAATGCACCTCCATCACTCGCCCGGTCCCTCTCTAAGCGCCCGCAATGTTGGATCGATGTTGGAGCGAGGAGGGCTGCTCCACTGTCTCGCTTCATTGGCTCACCCGCAGCGGGACGAGACTCGCCTTTGAGTTTAGTGACCTCTTAGTGACCTGATTGTCCACTACTGTACCATGGACCCGCAAAGATGAACCCCCGGGGTTGCGAAGAATAGCAACACTCGAGGTCCGCGGATGCATATCCTTTCACCAACACGCGTATTCCGGCCCATGCATTTCGAACGCGATTCTTTTGGTGACTGCCGTTCTAGTCTCCCTTACAGCGAATAGTGTTGCCTTGTTCGGCAACGGCCTGTCACTTTGGGCCACATTATTCTATTGTTGATAGGGCCATGGACCTAACCCCGCTGCAGGTTGCACTCTGCGCTAGCTATTCGTTTCAGGTCCGTCACAACGAGGCGTCGAGTTGGTGTTGTCGAGCGTTCTGGGGCTCTGCTTTGTTTTATGAGCATGACAACCTCTGAAGCGACATGTCGCATGATGGTTGGAGCAGGCAAGAGGCACAGTATTATCATATCTTTTGATTGACGAGCCTCGAGGCGCCTTCCAACAGCCGCCGTCAATTCTGTAACGGGATCAAACTGGCAGTAGTAGGAAAGGCTACACGATATGGCTTCGGATCTAGCTTTTGCCCATATCGCCGCTGGTGGTCCAAGCCCGCGGCGGCGCGAGCATTTACAGCCTCCCACCCTGACAACGAATTTGTCTCGAACGCAGCATCTCCATGGGCCATCAAGTGCCCAAACTCCTGCGTCAACGACTTCGCTCGTTAGCCCCTTCTCCGCCTATGACCCTTCAACGTATTCAGACTCGCCCAGCAGTGCGCTGAGAGGCACGTCGCCAATGCCTTCACGACATTCCACTACATTCGCAGGGCAGTATAATCCCCAAGAATGGAACGCGGCCTCCGCCAGGTCGTCGTCCATGGCGGGATCTGGACCCAATGCGCAAGTGAGGCAAGGTGGACACATACGAGCAACGGTCATCAGCACGAGGGAAGCCTCTGGCATGGAAGGTAAGCCCACCCATCGTTTCACCAACGTCTATCCATCAACCCAATTCCTGCCGTGTTTTAATACTATTGGAAATCCTGCATGGATTCGCGACTCTAAAGCTGCAATCTACCTGTTTTACTTCATTTTAATCCTTTAGAAAAACAAAAACACTCTACTGAACTTCTTAGAAATTACTGCGTCTCCACCGCCTCCATACTCTCCCCAGCGTCCTCAACATGGCGAGGCTTCAATTCCAACAACGGGTTCTCGTACGACATCACAGATTCCTGGAAACGTGGCCCATTATCGCAATTCTGTGGCTCCTGCTGCTAGCAACACCAGCACGCCGCCTTCGGGCTACAGTAGGGCTTCACGGCCAGTGTCAATGTTTCAGCCTGGCAACTCACCTAACCAAGGACCCGCACTGGCATTCCCTCCTCCGCCATCCCAATCTCCGCCTGGTGCTCGATCTTCCTCGCGCAGTCGATCTGACCGGTCCCAGCATTTGTTTAGTCTCTCGGCTTTGACGTCGCGATCGAGGCCCCAGCAGCAAAATGCAATTGAGACTCTTCAGCATCAGACTGCAGATGTTCTGGCTAGGCCACATCATAGTTCGAGAAACTCAATAATAGGCATTAGGTGCGTAGTATGCTAGAGCACAACGATCCAGATCATGCTAAACCTCCTATTCAGTGGTATAATGAACTCAAACAATTCCCATGCACCCAATCAATGGGTAGAAGAGCCTCCTCGGCCGCCAGCATCTCGAAGAGCGGCTTCAACTGGAGCTATTGGCGTGCACGCGGGGCCGTCTAGGGCTAACACTGAGAACCTCTCTACATCTCCAGGGGCGTGGCAACCAGGAATGCCTCTTCCGCCACCACCCCCTGGGCCTCCCCCAAATGCAAGATCTCATAGCATGACTCGTCCTCAGCTGGATACGACCCCCTCTCTGCCGAATTCGATAAGAGCCCCCCCAACACGGCGACCTCCGGGGCAAGGCACTGCGTTAGGCCCTGTTCCGCCAACACCAGCAGACTGGGTTGAGGAAAGTGGCTTTCCGGAACCGCCAGGACAGCCGTCACGCTCCGGTGATCTAGTGACTACAAGCCCGGGCGCTAATTCGAGACAAGGAGATTTGAGTGATTCGCACGAATTTGAATCTCCTCACAACCCGTCTCGTAATAGCCTGGTGCGAATGCCTGCCAGAAGAGACCCAAGTGCCAAAGGAATCCGAGAACGGAGAAGCGAAAGTAGGGCAGACCAAAGAAGACGAAGCTACATTGCTGGGGATACTGATATTTCTAATGGCGTGGATGATATCGAACCTGTGAAGCCAGCAGACTTGGTTCTACCAACGACAAATAGCAGTACGCTCGTGCGGCGCAGAACGATAGCTAGATCAACGCCTCGCACTCCCAAAGCTCTGTCTTCTCCATATGACGGGCTAGATAGTGCCAGATCGCGAGCTGAGTCTGAGCCCTTTGAGTCAATGGAGTCAGCCCATTCGACACCTCGACCCGGCTCCTCTCATCCGCCTATCGTCCGCGAAACATTTGCTCCAACTCCGCCATTCTCGCCTGGTCACGATCGTTTTACTGACCCAGTGAAATCCATGCGCCCTTCTCCGCCCTTGCCGCCAAAATCACTCCCTACGCCGCCTCCTCAGCACCCGGCGGCGGTTAGTGGGCTCATGTCACCGTCATTTAAATCTGACGGTCATCGGCCCGTGTCTCATATTCTTCATTCTCCACTTACCGACCCGGCGATGCCCTCGCCCTTAATGCCACAGCTCACTACTACAGTGTCGTCAGCTTTACAAGGTGCACGGTCAGAAACTCCAGAGTCCTTCAAGAAAGCAGCTATGGAGCGTCATCGATTATTTGCTGAAAAGGAAGCTTCGGCCAATTCTGATCGGGAACGTATCGAACTTTTTGCGGAATTCATAATAGCCGAGTCATCTTTGCGGAAGAATAAATATGCAGAGGCAATTCAGAGTATGGGCACGAAAATTCAGGAAATGACGAGGGATTTATTCAAATCTTCGCCACAGAGTAGCGTTGCATACACGTCGTTCGGCCCTAAAGAAGAGAAGCAATTGTCGGTTGCCGATCTTCGAGCCAATGGGCACAATGGTTCTCTCACTGCCGCTGTCAAAGGTTTCTCCTCCGCTGATGCTTCACCCGAAGACTACCAACCTCCTGTGCGTGCCAATCTGAAGTTAAATACCCAGGATCGCCCGGACTCGACGTGGTGGAATGGGTATATGCCCTCGTTATCTCCTATCGCCAGCATGGGAGGCACGAGCGGAACCCCAGATGAGATGAGCTCTAGAGGTCGACCAGCCAGCCGTTGGTGGGAAGCAAGTCAGGAAGGTTCTGCCAATGGGGACGGTACGAGGCGTTGTCAGCGCTCGAAACGCGAGTCCAAATACATGGGTCTTCCTCGGGAAGTTAGAGAATCACTGCAATGGGACGTTGAACCGTCTCCTTCCGGCGCCTTGGGCAGTTCTGCAAGTACCGGCCCAAATGGTCGATTTTCCTATAGTCAGGATGAATACCCTCCGGAAAAGTCTGGATGGCATGAACCGACCCTTGATGATGGTTATCCGCCACCACCGCCTCTTCTACCTCAATCCAGCTCCCCGTTTTCCGCTTCTACTGTTAGCCGCCCAGACTCCAAGAAAGTCGATGTCTCGCGGCTGGTGACTCTGCCTCCGCCGTATCCTCGACATCATCCGGCTGTCAACAATAATCATCCCGACCTGGCTGCAATCCGAAGCGTAATCCGCTCTTTGAGCGACCTCGAAGATGTCAAGGCCACGAAAGAGCGCTACGCTCTCCGCATCGACGGCATCCGCGAACAAGCTCGACAGGAAGCCGGGAATCGGCGCAGTCAGCTCGTCGCAGACATTCAGCGCCAAATCCAAGCCGGCTCAATGACCTATGCTGAGGCAGCGCGCCATGAAGCAGAACTCGAAGCAATTGAATCCGCACGCAAAAAGGACAGAGCGCAGCTTGAATTCGACACTTTCCAATCTGAAGTGGTCCATCCTCTTGAATCATTTTTTTCTGAACGCATCGATCGCGCTACAGCGAGCATCTCCGAGCTTCAAGGCATCCTATTCATTGACGCGCAAGAATTAAGTCCTAACATGACTCAAGAAGAAGGCGACGAACAGCCTGAGCTTCTCGAGAAACTCACTCAACTCAAATGGCTTTTTGAAGCTCGCGAACAACTCCACCGGGAGCAGCAGGAGCTCTCCCGGGAACGCACAGAGAAGTACAAACTCATTGTGACAACACCCTATATCCTTCAAAAAAACACAGCGAAGCTCCGCGAAGCAGAGGCTTTTTTTACACGCGACGCCATCGACCGCAAATATGCATTTGACCAGGGCTCCCTCGCCCGATTTGAAGACTTTCTCCACATTGTCGAATCAAACGTCGTGCGCGGCGTAGAACAACAGCTATCTGCCTTTTGGGACATTGCGCCCTCGTTAAGCGCCGTTATTGAACAGATTCCCGAGGACAACAATCGTCTGCACACTCTCGATATCCTCATCCCGCCAGCCGAACTTGATGAGAATCCTTCCTACCGCACATTCCCACTGTTGTATCTTCATTCGCTCCTCGATCATGCGCATCGCTCTACATACCAATTCATCGAATCCCAAACCAACTTGCTCTGTCTCCTCCATGAGGTCAAGACGGCTGTCATGGTCTCCCAGGCCCGCCTTACCGAGACCTGTCGCGTCAGGGAAGGCGACGACCCCATGCTCGCAGCGGCAGAAGCAACGCGCGACCGCGACAGAGAAGAAGCCCGTATCACGGATGACTTGAAGGAAAAGGTTCGTGTCGTTGAAGCACTCTGGGATGAAGGCCTAGGAAAAGAACTCTCTGCGCTTCGTGAAAGGGTCAAGGAGTGGCTAGTCGAAGTCGGAGGCTGGGAAGATGCGGACGACTAGACGAAGCATGCCCCGTGCAATATTAGCATCCTTTTTTCACATGCATTAAATTTTTTTTTTTTTTTTTTTTTTTTTTTTAAGGGATACATTGCAAGAAAGATGCTTTTTTGGGGTGCAGTGTACAACAGGCCTGGAAGTTTATTCGGGTCTAGGGGGACCCCGCGCAGGATAAAGGGGGTTCGGTTTCTGGTCGGAGTGGTTTCTTATATTGAGAGAATGGAGTTGCATCGCAGATTGAAACAGTATCAAGCTTGACTTTCACCTGTTGGATACGGAGGAGCAGAATGAGAGGAGAGTTGGTCTGACTTTTGACCCATTTATTCTTTTCTGACTATCACATTTTCTACCATTCTATTCCCCCCCTTTTTTTCACCGCTGGACTTTTATTTACTGTTCAAGGTAGTAATATCCGTCAATTAAAATAATAAGATTACTTTTCTTCTCATGCCTGTCTGCCGTTTATTTATACGAATCATCTTTTCCTCTCTCAAATTTAATATGACGTATTCAATTGAATAATCAACTACAATATCAAAACTCGTGTGACCATGTCACGGCATGAACAAAACTTGACAATAAATCTTGAAAGATATATTTCCCATTTACCAAAGAGTATAATACCGTAACCCAAAAGGTACTAAATACAGCGAAAGAAAAAAAAGGGTTGAACAAGATAAATATAAACTACCTTGTCAATCGTCTGAAATGATGCAGTCATATAAAATAGTATACCGGTGCACATGTCCACCGTAATCACATCATTATCATCGTGACATCATAGCGTAACGGTTCCAGACCGTTGTTTGTTGTTTGCTTATACACCGCTAAGCAAAGGCGGGATATAAGAGAGAAGCTGTGACTGATAGATTCGGGAAAGAATCTTCGCCAAAGATTCAAGTGGCGCGTAAGAGTTCAATGAGACGAGATATTGTCTCTTTACTCCTTTCCGCCGACAATACCGTGCTTCTTGTGGATGTCAATGACCTTTTGAACTTCGTCGGCGCTGCCGAGGAAAATGCCCGATCGGTCGTGAATGTGCTCAGGAACAACCTCGAGCATGCGCTGCATCTTGGAGTTGACCGCTTTGCCACCGGCTATTTGTGGAAATCTCGTCAGATATCTTGTTTATGGAACCAAAGGAGAAAGACCGAATGAAATAGAAAGGGGCCGGGGGGAGAGAGAGAAAAATAACTTACCATTTTCAAAAACCATGGCCATGGGCGCACATTCGTACAAGATTCGCAATTTACCCTTGACAGTCTTTTTGTCTGCAGGGTAAGCGAAGATTCCTCCGTACAGCAACGTTCGGTAGGCGTCAGCAACCATGCTACCAATATATCTGGCAGAGTAAGGCTTGCCGCCGTCCTTGGGGTACTTGAGGCTTTCAATGTACTCCTTGACGGGCTCCTCCCAGTACTTTGAGTTACCTTCGTTGACCGAGTAGATGGACCGGGTGCGCGGGATGCGCATGTCAGGGTGGGTCAGAATGAACTCGCCAAGCGAAGTGTCAAGGGTAAAGCCGTTGACGCTGCCGCCTTTCATGGTGATAACCAATTGTGCACTGGCACCGTACATGGTGAATCCCGAAGCGACGAGCTCCGTGCCAGGCATAAGAAGGTCTTCAGCAGAACCCTTGGCGTTGTCTGCCAGCTTAATGATGCTGAAAATGGTACCAACTGAGACTCCGGCGTCAATGTTGCTGCTGCCGTCAATGGGGTCGCAGGCTACGGCATAGCGGGCGTTGGGCGACGAGTCAAAAAAGGTGATGAGCTTCTCTTCTTCCTCAGACACAAGCATTCGGCATTTGCCTGAGCCGCGCATGGCGGCGATGAAGAGGTCATTGCCAATGACGTCGAGCTTCTTTTGATCATCGCCAGTAGTATTTGATGAGCCGGCAAGACCGTTCAAATTGATTAGGCTGGCTCGTCGAATGTAGTATGCAATGGATTTGAAGGCGAATTGAAGAGCGTGACATAACAGACTGCAATTTCAGCACTGTTAGCTTTAACTAAGCGGCAAGTGAGGCTGGTAGGGAAGGGCCTGATGGGCAGACGCACGTGAAATCACCAGTAGCTTCCTTTACTTTGCTCTGCTCCTCAGTGAGGAAGCGTGTGAGGGAGACAATGTTTGTGTTGACTTCTTCTCTGCCAGCTGGGCCGGCTCCGCCATTGACACCGTTGCTCGACATTGTGACGCGAGATAGTATGGAGTGTAATAGGAAATGGAGAAGTGAGGTTGAAATGTAGGTGTAGAGGAGGGGTCGAGTCTAGATATCAATTATCGTAATGGGTAGAGTAGTAGCGTGAAGCTCGGCAAGCAGCTGATGTTTTCCCTCGGCCTAACGGACGGCGAGCAACCAACTAAATGTTAAGGTTTTGTAGGGGTATCAAATTGGAGAGAGAAATGCTCCCGAATAGCGTAAGTAATAAATTGAATTGAAGTTGATCAATATGGAAGATGTGGTTCAGCAGACCGGCAGCAATAAATAATGCAGATGGACCAGAACAAGCGGGTCCATTGTGGTCACGCAGAGACAAGCCGTGCCGGATGGGAAAATAATAGCAGAACGAGTGACGACAGTCCGGAAAAAGTCGTTGCGCGTCGCAGATGAAAGAGGAAGAGCGTATGACAAGCCAGGTTGCTTTGCTCCCGTGGGGGAACTGGGACTCCTGCAAGTGTTTTGGGGGGCCCCGCAATGCACCGTCACACTGACGATCTACCATGAATTCTAGACACGAGGTACCAGCGCTCACATATGAAAATCACCGACAATACGTGTACCCCCCATCCCACCCAGTGGTATGTGGATACTTCCGCTCTACCGCTTCTCCACACATCCACAGGCCGAAGCAGCCGAGGATGTCAATCCCTTTCCCTTTCCGACTCTGACCGATCGACACAACCGGAACCTGCGAAAGAGGACTGACGTTCCCTTATTTCCCATACACAATGATGGGAATACTGGTAACATCATAAATGATCGGCAAGACAACAGATGTCTTGTTTTCTGCCCCAATTTGCATCATGGAAACTTTTGTCCATCTCCCACAACATCATCGTGACTCTCTCCCCATGATTTCCCCTTTGGGACGAATCGAGACTTGGAGTGCTGACTCATCAAATGAGAGGGTTGGAGGCTGGCAGGATTGGGCTCCTGTACTGGAGAATGCCGCGGGAGAGGGTTAATCCGAGTCTTGCCCTTGCGCTCTCACGTGATGCGCGCAGACGAGACCCGCTTTGACACGACTATTTTGCTGCTCAAAAAGTTTCTTCTTCAACTTTTATATCTTCAGTCAACACACAACATGTGCTGATCTTCTCTTGATCGCGCGTCTATATGCGCGTGGGAAGCAACTTTGACAACATGGTAGGTTTCCATCCCTCTAGATGTTTTTGTCTATGTTCTTGTGATGAATTGTCAAAACCGCAATCAAACTAGAGTCTTTGACCCTTCGGGGCGTGAAACTCTTTGAACACGTCAGTCTGATCAACTTGACATTCGCTGAATTACTTCGAGTCTGTTGTAATTGCTCATTGCTAACTGCAATTCAAGACCATAGCAGATGCAATCCATGGATGCTGAACTGCATTCGTTGCTTTATGGCTATTTAGAACTCTGAAGCTCCGCCCACGGGTAAAACCTGGGTCGGAAAACAGCTGGCAGATGCCTCTCTTAATTGTGCGGCATCGGCTATCAAGGATAAAACCTTGACGGCACCCACCCTTGAAGCTCAGAGGTAAGCAATTTTTTTTTTCTTTTACATTTGCGTCTGGTTTTGCAAAGATGATCAATTTTTCTTATAATATACGCTGGAAATTACCGACTGAGACCTTCTGGTCGCTGGCGACAACTAATGGCTTTGACTGAGCTCCCTTATACATAAACGATTTGTCATGCGGACTTGTAAGCATCACTTGCTGACAGCTTCTAGTGTTGAAAAATACTCTCTAGCAACTCGAATGGATGGTGCTTTGTTTCGTTCGGTACGTCTCTGTCTCTTTACTTTCCGTCCTTTTCCTTCCATGATGAACCATAGCACTGGGCACCGATCAGCATGACGGAAATGCTTTGTTGCGGCGAGGCCTCAGAAACCTCGCCCACTGATTACAATCCGTCAATACGATGTTGTCTGAGCTTCCTTTTCTGGACCTGGCTAACATATCGATCAGTGATTGAAAGATATCACGCAACAGAACTCCACCTATACCGACCTACTAGCGCCTCAGACACGGCAAGGTACGAACAAACGTGCTGCTACGCATTTCCTTTTGTGATGAGTTCTTTAGATGACGAGTCTGATTTGGGTTTCCCAATGGAGACAACCATCAATAATACCATTCATGCATTTCTGAATTACTTTTCTCTGAATATGTCTTTGACCATTGTCGAGGTCACGGCTAACAATTGTTAAAGAGGATTCTTGTGCACCGTTTCCTGATAGGGCCTCGAAGATACCCACGGAATTATAGCTAAGACATGAGGTACATTTCCCTTTTCACCATCTACTCCCATCTTGTATGATGATTTCGACCATTTAAATTGACAAGCATATGTCCAAGCGCACCAGCGCAACGACGAAAATTGTCTTTACTGACAAGCTTGATCATCGTATTACTTGATGTCCATGTAAAGCTCCATTGCTGACTTTGCAATTAGTCCTAGTACCCATGAGTTCCTTTCCACTTGACGATACCCTGTCCTTTGCAATGGTAAGCTGTTTCTCTTTCATCAAATCTCCCTTGCGCCATCTTACAATGATGATTTTTTTTATTTTTCTCACGACGGTCGACATAGCCAAAATGGCCTTGATGAGACTGCCCATGACCGGGCTTGAATCTGACAACACTTTCCCTTTTCTCAATTTGTCATTTTGTATAACACTTGGTGAGCGATTCAAGCTGACTCATCCCAAAGTAAAGTCCAGGGTTCCTTGTCCTCGCTCGCTGAAATGCGAGACATTTCCGTCATGAGATAATCTCAGCTGAGTCGGGTGTGGTTATGGCATTGCACAGCCCCATCCCGCTCAATCAATGACCGCAGTACCTATACCGCATGCTTTACCATATGATGAGACGCGACGCGGTAGATATGAGAGCCTAGATTCATCATAGCCAATATATTACATGTAATCAAATCCACAAATTCTTTTATGATTGCACCAATTGTCCACTATCGTCGTAATCTCCATTCTCCATGTTCATGAGCCTTGCAAAAGTAAATTAGTATGCATAATCATACCTTACACGTTGGCAGCACGCGTCGCGTTCATATTTTTTTTTTTTTCCCAATTCACTTCACTTCACTTCCATTCAATCCACATTGAATTGAAGATTTAAATATTAGTGTGGGGTGCGCGAACAATGGGTTTTCATTATGGCAACATTCCTTTCCTCCCATGACCCGCGTCAATGGGCCCCCTCCCTTTCCTTCCCGTGCGCCCTTCACCGTTAGTACATCCTTTTTTAATTTTGAAAAGCAAAACGGGCGCAGCATTCCAGCAGCCCCGCACGCACTTTCGCTTCTTTTGATGATGGTGGATGATGATGATGATGAGTATGATTACGAAACATGAAACACGGCAACCAGCACGGAACAGCCACACGGGAACGGGAACGGAAACGGGGCAAGCACGCGGAAGAGATTGGCAATCAATCCACAAAGCACGACATTTGAAAAGTACAAGGTAATTGTATTGCATTGTATCTGCCCAATACCAATAATTCCAATATCAATGCCATTGTGAATGAGAACCGATATTGGCCCGACCCGACTCTCTGGGGAGACATGGTCAATCATCAGATGAGGCGAAGATTAGACAAGGCATGAAGATTAAATATAAAATGAGATGAATTTAAAAAATGAAATTAAATGCATTGAATGCCCCTGTTCTTGTCCGATTGCGCAATGTATCCAATGTGTGCTAATAACGCCGAGAAAGGTGACAATCCAAGAGTGGGAAAAAAGCTACAGATATAAAAAAAAATAAAAAAAAAAATTAAAAAAAAAAAAAGTAAAATAAAATGAGAACGCTCAAACGCCGCTTCCGTTCCCACCGAAAATGAATATTAGATGAAAAAGAAAAGAGGAAAAAGAAAAAGAAAGAAAAACACCGGTATATGATGCGATGCCTGGATATTGTAACCATATAACCGTATAACCATATAACCAAGATAGAGAGGTAGTTAGAAGCAAAAGAGAGAAAAAAGGGAAATTGCTCGTGAGATGCGTAATTCTTGATGCGTGCGGATGCTCATTATGATAGGAGGGGGGAAGATTTAGGACAATCTTGCGATTGCAAACAAGCATGCAAACCAAATCTAAGTTTTTGTGTGCGTGTGTGTGTGTGTGTGTGTGTGTGTGTAAAGAAGCGTAGAAAATCGTTCAAATGTATTGCGGACGGAGACGAGTGCTGCTCATGCGGTCGTAGCCGCCGCCGGCGCTGAGGAAGCGCGAAAAGATGTTACTCGTGCCGGTGCGAATCTTCTTGGCCGGCTTCTCGTCGTACGCGTCCATGTGCAGCTGGTGTGCCTTGAGCGAGGCCATGCTCGACTGGCTGTGCAGGTGCACCATGACGGCCGGACTCGGGGCGCGTTTGCCGTACAGCTGGTCCTCTTCGGCGTCGACGTAGGCGCTGAGGATGGAGGCCGGAGTGCTGCCGCGAGAAGAGGTTGCTGATGAGGCGGATGACGACGACGAGGATGAAGCAGAGGATGAGAGCGTGTCGGCGGTGTTGCTGCGCGACAGGGGTGGCACATCCGTCGAGGAGGGCGGTGACAGCGATGCTCCACGCGAGTGGATCGGGGTGTGGGCTCGCGGTGGCTTAGCCGGGAGTAGTCGCGCCGTGTCTTCGTATGTCATGCTAGTGCTGAGGCTGCTTAGACTCCGGGGCAGTGTCTCGTAGAGATCTAGACGAGATCGGCTATTGGGGGCGTATTCGTATACTTGTGCTTGTGGTTGTTGCTGTTGTTGCTTTTGAGCAGAAGTTGCGGCGGCGGCAAGCTCGCGTTGTCGCTGGCGCTCCTCAAACATTTCGCGTTCACGTAGACGCAAGAGTCGTGCGCGCTCGGCCTTTTCCTGTTGTCGCAGCTGCTGGGCACGAACGGGGGCGAGAAAGGGCTCAAAGTGTTGGTAGAGATCGTCTTGGGTGATGCGAAGGTCCCAGTCGAGCAAGAAGAGGAGCTGCTTCTCCATCAGGTTGACCTCGGTCACGGAGAAGCCGAAGCCATCGTATCCGCGAACGAAGCTGTAGCGCGCCCAATGCTTGTTCTTGGGCGACGAGTCATTGAGATTCTTGGCGGCGAGAATGAGCGAGGCGAGGAAGATGCGGTGCACGGTACAGCGCATGCCCTTGGCGACGGTGGGCAGACGCTTTCGGAGACGGGCCAGATAGACCAAGCTCGACATGAGGGTCGGGACTTGGACGTGAGACCGCTCCACCAGGGAGGTGATGAACGCGTCGAGCGGCGGCAGTGGTGCCTCGTAATTGATCATGCGAGAGGCATTCTGCTGCTGCTGTTGCGATGGAGGTGTTGTCGGCGGGGTCAAGGGCAGACGCTTGTCGACCTGCTGGGGCGGCTGCTCGCATCGAATCACCGTAGATGCTCGCTGAGCGAGGTAGCTGATCATGTCCCGCGAGACGGGCATGCAGAGGAACTGGTCCAGAGCGGCCTTGTTCTGTTCCGGCGTGTGGGCCATGATGTCTGTTATCGGTGTTTTTTTTTTCTCTTCTAGCTATTGAAGGGGAAAACAGAAAGAGAGGGAAGAGATCAAGAACGAGATCTCAAAAAGGTGGAGAAGATGGGGGACAAAGTTTGATAATATAGTTGGATGCGGTGCAAATTGGACACTCTGGCCAGCAGAGAGAGTAATTAGAGCAACGTAGTGAATTAGAGTAATCGTCACCAGGTGGTGATGATGATGATGATGATGATGCGTCCCAAAGAGGCTCGGCGAGAGCAAAAGCGAGTAATGATGGGCGTGGCCGTGTCAGAAAGTGGAGTCGGTGATCAGGGAAGCACCAGGCTGTGCCCGACTCCAAGTAGAAAAGGAGAGTAGGATTTGAGATTGGCAAAACGAGAGAGGGGAGGTCGGAGAAAAGGGTCGAGGCTGGACAAATTTGGCCCCAAGTGGGTGGAGAGAGAGAGGGGGGTGGCAGGATGTGCGAGTGGCGGCGGGTGGATCGTCCCCAAGAGTCGTCGTCAACTGGGGGGGAGGAGATTTTGCAACCAAAGAGGAGGCGGTGGCAGGTTGATCACCCACTAGAAGCGACAAGGAGAGCTGGAAGACGACGGAGGAGGTTGGTGCGAGCTCTAGGCTACGGCAGAACCAATATACCCCACAAGAAATACCAACAAACACACAAAGAAGAAGACGAAGAAGAAGAAGAAGAAGAAGATGTGGAGTGGAATACAAATGGATGATGGAGCAAGAAAAAGAATTCGAGGTGGGAGGGGGGGAATGGGGATACTTTTAAATTTGGGAGGATCTTAATCCATTTGACTTTTTTCAATTTTTTATATTTTATTTTATTTTCCTCACGATCAGAAGCGTACAAGATGTATGAGTTACTGTATGTAACTACCAAGTTTAGGGAGGGTGGGTGTGTGAGAGCGAGAGAGGGTGTGAGTGGTGCATGCGCCTCAAGGGTGGAACAAGAAGGAACGGGGGGGCCAAGGGAAAGGGAAAGAAAACCCTGCACGGGGGGGCGCAAAGAAGCTAATAGGCCCCAGACGTGAAGCATCAGAAGGGAGGGGAGAGACGATCACCCAGCCCGCGGATGGGCACAGGGCGCGTGTTCAAGTGAGGAGAAGAAATGATTTTGATTAGGTTGGTATGGGCATATCGAGAATGAGAGATGCTGGTAACTATAGATGATTGTCTGACTTGATCTGCTTCACTAACTGTCCGACATGTTTCGTCGGTCGTCTCAAAGAGTCCATTCACTCTTTCGAAGCAGACAACTCATAAATCTTGATACTATTTCAAACACTTTACACATATTCATTATTCCCTACTCCGTAAGGTAGATAGGTATGCTTCAATCATACGGATAGACTCCAGTTCCCGGTGATGATTGGGTCGACAAAAAAAGGGTCCTGCAAACTAAATGGTCGCGGGGGGGAGGCAAATCCCTGGGCGCCTCGGTCGCGCCCCTGTGCCGGGCGCCATCGCGTCCAAACCAAGATTTACTTTGTACCATGGAAAGCAACGAGAGAGACGATTCATCCACGTAATCCACGACCAAAAGTATTTAATAGGTACCTTAGTTACCACGAATAACTTGTACCGTAGTCTTTGGACCCTGATGAGCTACGGAATTAGACAGATACATGGACAATACTAACAATCAAAGATTACCTACTTGGCATAGCTGTACTACCTAGGTACACTTGGAATACTGCAGTCCTATGGCGGGCCAGCCACTTGGCCGCCCAAAATACCATGAATCCATGTCTTTGCTTCAGCCCAGCCAGCCCATCCAGCCTCATCCCTCTTCTTGCGACGTTTCAGGCAGCGCTCGCCATTTGCTTCCGAGATGCAAATAGATTTGTCGGCACTATACTAACGACTGCTCGACTACTCGTACTCAAAGTGTTTGAGAAATTTTATTGTTTGTCGTGTCGACGTCAATCCCAACATGGCTAATTTTGTACACCTAACCCTCACATGGAACGCGAGGAGGTGAGCACATTTTTGTGTAGAAGAGACGCGTTGAAGAGACATCTCTTTTCTCCTCCAAAGCTTTACCTATCTTTTCCTATACCGTCCGTCTGTCCCGTCCTTGATCACGTTGTGACCTCTTTCATCACGCCCTCATCTCTCTTCCTCGACGCTTATCGTCGTCGTGCACGTCCATTCTCTCCGCTCGCTCCCTCGTCCCTCGTCCCTCGTCCCTTTGGCCCTCGCTGACCATCTGACCCTCCCGAGACCTTGCCGACCACAATTTATCCCACTGTCTCTTTCCCTTCTGCCTTACTTTCTTTCAGAGTCCTTTTCTTCCGCACTCGGCCGTCTCAACGCTTACCCCACATCTGCTTCATACCCTCTCGACATGACCACTTTATCCCTCATGCTCGAATATCGCTCTTCTCCTTCTAATCTCTTATACTTTCACATGCCTTGCCCCGCCTTTGCCCACCCATTTCATCCCCATTCATCCCCATTCCACCCATCCATCTTCTCTTCTCTGCCTCAATCACATCACCGTTGTGCCGACAAGGCTGTCCTTGTCCGGCATCCACTGTCACCGGGAACTCGCTGCTGATCACACAGCTGATCCACTAACGGGTCCCATCGATCAGATTCAACCGCAGCTAAGACTTGTTCTTATCCGGCGAGGACTACTAAGGACTACTAACGCCACGGGCTCTCTCTGCAAGTGATCAGCCTGGTAACAGGGCAACACTCTTGATGCGTGGCTTTTATTTCCGACATGACACTGTACATGGCAAGTCCAGTAGTCTGCTTCAACATGACACCTTGTGAATTTCCTCTCCACTGCGGCACGCCTCTTCTCAACTCGGGGCTTGTGGGATATGTGACACCTGTTTTGATGCCTCGTGCCAGCCTGACCAAGCAGGCTTTCAAACCCGCCATGGCTGAGACTGTGGTCCTTTCGCGGCCAGTGGCGTTCACAAAATTATGAATGCAAGTTTCACAATAATTTTGAAGCCTCTAGCAATGCCTTGGGTACAATATCCTCCCGGAAATTACCTAGCACCGTATGTCCGTAGAGCTGCGCCTCACTTTCAGCATATCTGAAACATAACACTCAACTTTCTTGAGACTGAGCTGCTTATGTAAATTATACATGTCTGTTGTCTCTGAGAGTGACTCCGATGGAATTATGCCCGGGAAGAACTCCGCGGAGTCGAGCAGTCGAGCAGTCGAGCACTGAGGGTGTCTTGGCCGTTGACTCTATCCAATTTGCACCCGCTGCGTAACCATGTCCTTTTATTGTCTTGTCCCTTGGATATTCATATCTATTTTACATTATTTTTCTTTTCTTTTCTTTTTGAGGGAAAAGAAGGGAAAAAAAGAGCTGACGATAATTATCTGAATATTTTATTTCGGTTTATTTGTCATCCATATATTCATTTATTTCCCGAAAAAAAAAAAAAAAAAAAAAAAAAAAAAAAAAGAGGAATGGCTTTAATTCTATCAAACCCATGTTGCTTTTCCAGTTTATCGGCTGTTCCCATTATTATTAGTATCATCATCTTCAGTTTTAATGCACCTTACCACTTTACAAATTACATTACTTCAAGGAACCAAGCGTCATATCTGAACTACAGTGTACTCATAACCAGTTACAACATACAAGTGACGCAGGCTGCAGCAACGCTGTAAACCTAACTACTCCCCGTTTCACTACAGTCTATGGAGGTACACTCTATATCTACCTGCGCTGCATCTCTTACTCTCAGAATCTTGCGTCATTTTTCTCAGTTCCCTCAACGAGTCAACGCCGGCAGCAAAATATAGAACGGCGGCAAACGAAACTCGAAACAATTATCCGCTTACTGTACGATCTGTACGGAGTCCCGATTCTGGGGCGAGGGCGGTAGGGCCAACTGCGCGGGCTGAATCAGACAGGACCCGCGCGGCTCGGAGCGAGCGATAGCGAGCAGCGCACAGGCAGCGTTAGTGTACATATCCATGGACCATGGGCCTGATGGTTAAAATAGTTGTTGCGAGGTCGAGGTCGCATGGGTCAGACCAAGAGCGCGTACCCGAGGACCCTGCCTGTAGCCGCCTACTGTATATAGTCTATTTTCCCATGAGTCTATTACACATTTGACGTTTTGTCCAACGATTATGCCCTGACGTGTTTTGTTCAACTAATTCAACTATTATACATGATTGTGAACCATGTAAGATAGATGGAAAATGGGACGTAAATGGGATGGAAATTGGCGCCTACGGGTCAAAATTCAAGACAATAGCTGAACTGTGAAGCCCGAGGCACGTTCCTACATATCCGGCTCTTAGTCCTCGCAGAAATATGGGAAGACTGATACAAAAGTACGGGGACGATGAATAATTATCAAGAACGCAGACTATTCTCAGCCCGGTCATTCTATTAGACTCAATTCTGCCCGTTAGGCCGGGTTAGTATGATACAGTGTCCATCCAGCGCCGAGTGCTCAGTGCTCAGTGCTCAGCAAGGTAAGCTGCACACCTACCTAGGTAGAGTCAGTTACAAAAGTTACTTGATTGTCAATCGTCAACTCCGAGGGACTCGTATAGCCCAGCCTCGCCATGTCGATGCGAGGAGGTAGGGAGGTAGGGAAGTACATTTTTCTGCTGTACGGTATACCATTTCCGGTCCTTTTTAACCAGGAGGAGATAACTACGGTATACCTTAACTTAAGTTAAATATTACCTTTAGCTTTTGTAATAATTCGACGCGTCTTTGCACGTATTGTGGCGAACTTCGCGTTATGACCATTATCCTATCTACCCTACCTTCCCTTACTCTGCTATCGTGATATTCTTATTTCGCTTCCCCTTCTTCAAACTCCCTTTCTTGTAATATTGCCGTTTTTACGCTCCACCCTCTTCTCCTCGAATCCCAACAGACTTTACCCCGCATTCAGCATGTCCACTTGTAACTGTCCACGGCGTGTGCGCGAATTGCATCAGCACTGAGCTCCAGTAACTTACCCCGCAATGAGCATATGACATAAGCTGTGTGTTAGAATGCTCAGAAAAGAGGGAGGAAAAAAAAAATGCGAGGTCAATTTTCCAACTGCGTGATTTTTCAGTACATCCCTTTGTTCTCGTGACTTTTTGCTCTCTTCTGCTTTTCTGCTCGTCTGCCTGTGGTCCTGCCGTTTTGCGTCTTTTGTGATAATCTTTCTCCATTGCTGTACGGGAACTGGTCATGCTTTCACATTTTTCTTGGCCACAGCTCAATTCTCTATCCGCCATTCACTTTCCTGTTATTACCCAGCTGCCGCTTCCCTGCAATCAATCGAGAGATGCATTTCCCCACAACCCCACTGATCCACTTCTGCTCGTTGGTACACCAATACACGTGCCTGTCGCTCAAAACGTTCTCCAGACTCTGCTCCGGCAGAAACTGTTTCGCTCACCATACCCCGCCGCTCAATGCCGTGTCGTCGTGTCGGATATCAAGACATATTTTCACTCCCTAATGGCCTGTAAATGCATAATCTCGATGCCTGCATGATGCATCAATCCGTCGGATGTGGCGCAGGCTCTCGAAGCGTCTAAGTGGCAGTCCGGAAGTGCAGGCGTGCTTCACATTTAAACAGTACTGATGGTGTTGTCATGTCTCTCGCCACGGAATCCGGCATTGTTCAAACCAAGACATCCCGTCCCAAGGCCAGTACCTCTTGCTCGAGTATCTTTCCCCTATGGTCTAGTTTGAATGAGTGCGTCTCGTCAGGTATCCCGATCCAGTATCCGTAGTTCTCGTCCTCTGGTACCGATGGAGGTAGGTCCATTGGATTCATACTCCCGGCGCAAATCCATAGAGCCATGAAAGTGTAGCCTTGGCATCGGGTTGCTGTATTTTTGATATGTAGTGCAGTGTAGTTAGATATTCGATCGGTGCACCCAGCCCGGCTCAATTGGTCCTTCTTCTCAATCTTCCCATCTCGTTGTGGAGACGAACGACGAAACACATCAAGCAGCCGGATAATCGGACAGGACAGTCTGCTTTCGTCTTCTCAGAACGCCAGTAGTAGCGTGCAGCGTGCACCTATCCATGTGTTCCTGGACCCTCGTATTCCTGCGCCTTGCGTCTCGTAACTCCACTATTGGGACTCCTCAAGCGGCCTATAGATCGATAGATCGATGGACCGACAGATCGATGGACCGACAGATCGATGGACCGACAGATCGATGGGCCTGCTGGCAGATGGGATCTAGTTATCCTTCGATCGTGAGGAGGGTCTCAGAAAGAATGTGGATCGGACGAATATATATACCCATCGCACCGGCCTAATAGGCCAGCATTCGATCGGGCGTCCGAGAGCCCGAGAAATAGGGGACATCTCCTGAGAACCAAGCAGTGTGTAAGACAAAGATTGGGCCTTGACTATAGACTCTGGATTCTAGACTCTGTAGCCATTGTACGGATCAGCTTTTGTGCAATACTCAATTGTCTCAGATTACCCAGTTTCAAGACTCGACGTCTCAGCGTCTCAGATGTTTTAGACATTCAGACTAGCGTTCCAGAACGAGCAAAAGAATAGTCGAGGCCCCAATCCTCGAATCCTCGATCGTCTGGACTCTGGACGTTCAACGTATGTCTCTATCGCTATCTCCCTCGTTCTCTTCTGATTATCGTCTACCGTACCCTTGTCTTTGACATCCGTGTCTGTCTCCAACTCGAAACGATAACCGTCGAGAATGGTTCATTTTTCTTCGTACCCTATTATCTGTTTCACTCCGGTTCCATGTCTTTTCTTGGCGATCGCTCTCGTCTCTCATCTCATTCACTTCACCTGGCATCCGGCTTCTAGAATCCCAAAGGCGTTATAGGTTTTGCATGCTCGGACGAGTCTCACCTTACCAGGGACAAACCAGGGTCTAGATCCCTTAGGATCTCTACAGTCATGCGATTTTCACGAGTCGTGGCGTTGCGTTGCGTTGCGTTGCAGACCCAGAAGAGACAGGGTATACTGTGTATGCGCGTAAATGGAGCAATGGTCTGGACCAAGGTCTGTTTCAACGGAGTCTGCTCCGGTCGTGGGTCTCACCTGATGATTTGGTGATTTGGGGACTTGGCTTCTCAGTATTGTACTACTGTGAAGCTGGCGATAGAAAAAGATATATATATATATATATATATATACCTTATATATGTCTAGACTGTCCAGACTCCAGATTCCAGAATGTCCAGACATTTCGGGACTCCGGCCCCTAAGTAAATGGCATAAGCTATAACTTACAAGTAATGCTTGCTGCTTGTATGCAGCAAACCAATATCGCTGTGCTTGCAAGAAGACTTGTTGCCACAGCTTTTCAAGCGTTTTTGCTGTTCTGAACTTCTGAATATCAGAATAACGAACTAGTGGGCCATGGCCAGTCGAATGGACGCAGGAGAAAGTTGAATCAAGTCAAGTCGAAGCGACAAAGTAACCAGATACAGAGATATTCTGCTGTCCGTGTTGGAGTATGACAGTGGGAGAGTGTAGAAGCAGTCCCTGTAAAATTCTCCTGTCGAAAAGCCGTAAAAGATTGTAAGTGAGCACCTTCGAGTTTTTCCATATTGATAACAGATCTTCGATAAACAAATATATTGCTAATACTAAAAGTCTAAACACTGATACAAAACTCAGAGTGTATGTTGCAAACGATATCATCTAATTTCAAACATGGGGAAGTAACAGATTAAATGCGAATAGTATGAAGGCGAAATTTTTTCTTCTTTTCTGTTTGATACTGAAGCCAGAACGATTATTCAATTTATCACGAGAAAATGGGCCGGTGATGGCTGCGAATCAATCAAAGTACTTATCAAGGAAACCACATTCTAACACGTCGTTGGACTCAAAGTGGGAGATTTCCATCAATGAAAGCCATTGACCTTGTTCAAGAGAATAATGGTACCGGTTTCGCCTCTGGGAAAATGCTCATCATCTGCGCCGTCTGAAATAGCATTCAAGAGGTCCTGGTCGAACTCATCCTTTTCGTCCAGCGTGAAACCAATGTACTGTCTGGTGCCGGGAACGGCCGATTTCTTGCTGCCATACGTGACCTTGAGCTCTTTTCCATTTTGCTTGGTGTAGACCAGTGTGAATTCAACTGACACGTTGTTGTAGATCTTCCCAAGGCGGGTTTTCACCCACTTTGTTGCGGCTTGGCGAAATTCTTTGCCTACAGTCTTGGAAAGAGATACAAAAACCGGATTGAACCCGACAAGCTCCTTGGTGGCTGATGTATGCTTAAGGGTCATTGGTGGTTGCTGATAATTGTACCATGTTCCATCGCCAGTGAGATAGGTAGTCCACCAGGCGTAATTTCCCGTTGCTGGGGCCGGATTGGTCAGATCAACTTCTCCAATGCTGGTCATCGTGCTGGAGTAAACCTGTCCGGTTTTGTCCTCGCCCTCAAACCACCATTGCGCTTTCTCCAGGGGCTGATATCTGGCATTGCTGTTTTTGAACAGGCTGACCGGGTCGACAAATACTTTTTCAAAGTTTTTGTCGTCGGACACGAGGCCAACCACGATGTGGATTCCCACGCCTCCGTAGTCGTAATCGACATTTCCAATATTCAACCACCCCGGAAGACCCGCATCACTCTCCTTCTCCAGGTAGCCAAGATTATTCACGTTCCAGACTTCGCCCTTGTTCGCAGCAACCCACAAGCCGCCAAGCTTGACCTCCGCGCCGGTTTGGAGGTTCGTAGTCCAGTTCAACGCGTACTGTGTTTTCCAGGTAACATCCATTTCCGGCGCAAAACCCTGCGCTCGCCAAATAATGTTTGATTCTCCATCGGGGCTGCCTTCAGTTGCAACCGTTTTGGCAACCGTCCAGTACCATTTGTTTGCTAGAATCTTTGCAGCTTCCGTCTCTGGTTCAATACAGGTAATGGTGCGGTTGGGGGAAGCCGAGAAGGTGGTCATTTTGAATTCTTTTTACAGAAAGCGTAAAGAACAGCTCGAGATATTGACAGTTGAGAGATGTGCAATGATATAGGTTTTGATGGCGGATGATTTCTTAGTCGAATACTCAGACGAGATGCTTGTTGATTCCGTGAAAACTAAATGGAGTCAATGACGTGCCTTTATACTTGTCAGAATCAACCCCTGAGAAATTCGAGCATATGAAGTGTCAAGGTGAAGCAGAGCCCCAGGGAGACAGCCTCTACGACTGACCATCTGCTCAGCCAGCCACATGAAATAAATCACTGGCAAACAGATCTCTGTCAGCAAAATAGAGACAAAGATTTTTGCACAATGCGTTTCAGCCTTCAGCTGCATTGGGTGAATTCCTCAATCTCTCGAGTCTCTAGCGAAATAGAAACTAGCAGCAAGTGCTTCATCTGTTGCGATTGAGCAACTCGGGCATCTTTGTCTATCAGCTTTTGATCATGAACCGCCGTGGCTGGCTGAAGAAAGCTCTCAAGAAGTCTAGCCCTTCTCCTTTCCTTTGACTTCTCCAGGAAATGGCTTGCCTCTTGAGCTCTTTACGGCTCATAGTGTACTTTACTAGCTGGTGCGAAAGGTGTCAGTTGATGTGTTGACGACTATTGAAAGACAGCCCCTATTCAGCTGTGCAACAGTCAAAAGGCGCGTAGAGGTAAAAGGAGTCTCTGCTAGAATGAAAAAGGATGAAGCTAAAACGTTTTCACTCGCGGGTGGAGGAAATGTGTAGATGGTCAACAGGTAAGACAAAAGGGCGGCTGGGGCGCATCGTCACTAATGCATGGTCCTGGAAAAGGGACATTGCGTTCTCTGCCTAACTATACCAATATTCGAATACAATAAGCGAATGCTGAAGAGGAGAAAAACGTAAAGGCAAGTGTAAGGTAAAAGAGGCTTCAATGCTTGATCACATGGAAGTTTGCAACGATTGTCATTGGAAGAAGGACAGCCACAGAAATTAGCAGCAGAATGCAGCAGGAAAGTCGCACGAAGTTATCAATCTTTGATCATTAACACTGGTAGAGCTTGCAGAGGAAATATCGATGAGTATCCCCGACTTTAGTGAGCGGCGACAAAGCCAAAACAGCCCCATGGAGGACAGTCATGCCGGTGAATAATATGCAATTTTCTAAACACGTGAGGCGAAATGTAAAGCTGAGGGGCGGCTAGGTCTCGAGCGACAGCAGGAAGAGGAAAAGTGGCTGGTCGAGGCTTGACGCTTCCAAGTGACAAAATAGTTCATCTTAGAACTGATGACATTGGATCTGAGAATAGCGGCTGTGACAAAGAGGGGGGGCATCACAAAAAGTGGCTGATGAAGTAGTTGTCCTTTAAGCTTAGACAGGTGTTTGCAGGATGGTGAAGCAACGACAAGGGGGTTTTGGCGGGGTCAGAACGTAGCCCAAGGCTGGCAGCCGTCGTTTTGATTGGTTGGTTCAACAGCAGCTCCAAGTGCGCTGAAAAGCAAAAGCTGAGATCTTGCTTGTTGAAGCTACTCTGATCTCCCACGTAAACGATTGGGAGGAGAATTGCTCAAAAGCGGCGCACCTAGCTTGGGATTTCTATACGACTGCACCGTGGCTTGCTAGCTCTGCTCGCTGGGCTGGGTCCAGGCTTGTCGGTCGATGAAGCTGAACTGTCGCTATCAAGAAGTCGACTTTCTCAACCTCCGACACCATTTACCGGCCTATAACCGGCCTATAAACGGCCTTGTGTGCTTTTAGAATAGCTGTGAAAGTTGTTGCTGCGTCCTCATCAAGGTCAGAGAATCTTGCAGATGGATCCATGAGCGCTCAAAAGAATAGGCAGCTAGGTCTCAGCAGGCCACACCAATCAATTGATTGGCAGGATTCTGCGAAAAGTTCATTGGAGAATGACGTGCTGTTATAAAAGTAAAATGTGTAACAGTGCCCATTGAACGGTGGTATGTGGGAGTGATGACCGAAGTTGGAAGAAAGCTGTTCAGGGGCTCGCAGTGGTCTAAACAGGGCGAACAAGCAAACCTGAGGCACACTGCGGCCCTAGCAAATGCGATTTCCATGCATTGGTGCCTCTGAGTTCCCGTGCCAGGTCAAGCGTTATATCTTCAATATATCGGACCAGTTGGTTCCGGGTTGAACTTTTGGACGCGTTTCTACGTTTCATCATTACCCTTTTGAGAAGGTCACAAACAATCGCGAGTGGGTGAGTACCTTGGGTGGTTGTAGGAAATCATGCAAAATTATACTAGATTTATGCACAGATAATATCATGTCGCACCAAACACAATTTGTACAGCATGACTGACCATATCACATGGAATTACCAAACTGCCATTTATCCTTAACCAGCTGTTGACTGAGCCAATCAGTAGATGAATTTTGAGCCTCATGTAACTGTAAGGGCTATGCTCCCAGCTCTCCATGCAAGGGACGACGGGCATCTGGGGAGAAAAGTCCAAGGGTTGGAAACGCCAGTTGATGATATCTGATGGTAGGTAGGATAATACAGCTGGTCTACAGCTCATAATTATAAGAAAACATCCCACGGCTCCTAACTCTTGTGCATTACTCCCGAGTCGAAAGGATATCAAACGATCCCACCACATTATCCATCTCAAACCAAGATGGTCGCAGGTTCTTCTAGCATTGTTCCCCCAGGCGGGCGCATCCTAATCACTGGCGTCAATGGCTTCCTTGCCTCTCATCTAGCCCTCGTCCTTTTAAAGCGGGGCTATGGTGTTCGAGGCACCGTCCGTTCCGCCGACAAGGCCGACTGGATCAAGGCCGCCATATCCCAGCGGGAGCTTGGTGACCGGTTCGAGGTGGAGGTTGTGCCTGATCTCAGCGTTGCAGGTGCACTAGATGATTTGGTTCAGGACGTTGACGGCATCGCCCACGTAGCTGCCGATACGACATTTGGTTGCGACCCGAATAAGATCATCACGCCCCTAGTCGAGGCAATGCGCAACATATTGACCAGTGCTAGCAAGGCCCAAAGCATACAGCGTTTTGTGTTGACCAGCAGCGCCATGTCGGCCATCTCGCCGCAGCCAGGCAAGAAAATCTTTGTCGACAGTAATACCTGGAACGACGCCAGTCTGGAACCCGCCTGGGCTCCTCCACCTTACGAGCCGGAGAGGGCGTGGGATGTGTACGCCGCGCTCAAGATGACTTGCGAACGCGAATTCTGGCGCTTCGGACAAGAGCAGGGAGTCAGTTTTGTCCGCAATTCGGTGCTGCCGGATTTCATTATCGGTCCTCTTCTTTATGCCAAGCAGACCGGCAGCAGCAACCGCTTGGTCAAAGAATTTTTCGACGATCCCAATGTCTCCGAGCCATTGCGGACGTTTATCCCTCGTCAATATGTCGATGTCAAAGATGTTGCGTTGTTGCACATGGCTGCCCTCACTGAAGAGGATGTAAAGAATGAGCGGCTGTTGGCTCATGCCGGGCCGTTCAACTTCAATAGCTGGCTAAGCGCATTCCGCCAAATCGACCCAAGTAAGGCCTGGCCGGCGGATGACCCTAATCAACAGCACGACTGCAGCATAATCGATACGCGCAGGTCCGAAGAGATACTCAAGCGGTATGGCCAGATTGGATTCACCCCATTTTTGGACAGTGTGCGGAGCAATTGCCTTGACAGTCACCCAGAGTGGAAGCGATCCTAGTCGTGGCTGATGGTAGTTTCTCTCCTTCGAAACTTGATTAATTTGTGAAGGGTTGGTTATTGCTATGGTAGTCGGTTGGCGATCCTCTGCCTTAAGTTAGTTAGTCAACGTAGTTATAGACGGCAGCGAATTTAGTTTACCAAAAACCAAAAGACACACTAAAATAACTCTATTAAGCGCTATATCGTCATTACCCGCATTGCTCGCTGGGCGTGTGCGGAGAGTGGCTTCTTACCAAGGATAGCAAATCCGATTCAATATGTATATGTGTTTGAATCTACCATTTGTTCATCCCTAGATACCGTGCGAAAAAGACCGTCGAGGGGGAGAAAAGAGAGCGGAAGAACTTGTTTATTACAAGCTATGAGAAATATGGATACTCTATCCGATCAAAACACCCCTTTCAACCCGCCCCACTTCACACCACCCCATATTACGAATTTGGGTTCGAAGCCCTTTCCAGCGCGTTGAGCAAGATTCAAGCCCTCGTCTTGAGGTAGAAGGATGACATTTTCCGGATATAATTTCCCCAATAAGGCCAGACTGACAATGGGATCGACGGTAGGAATGACATGAATGCCGCCAGCCTTGGCTGTGAGAAGACCTTTTTCAGATTTCTCGAGCACAGCCGCCGCGTCATGCACTACTGTCGATTTGAGCTGCGTAGAGGTGTCATTCAGATCTCTCTCGGAGCTCCCATGGCCACCGACTGGGTCGGCGGCGGAAGATTCCAATGCCATGTAAGAGTAGCGATGGCCACGGGCAATCTGGCCAAGGTCCACAACGGTACGCTTACCATCATCAAATCCAAGTCGCAGTTGGAGCTGGCGAATGGACTGCGCATGTGAAGACGGAACAAGGCCGACACTGGAGCTGTGAACCCGAGAGATCTCTGTGAGCTGCGCCGCTGAGAGATTTTGTTGATCTAACTCGGCAGTCGCAACGCCGGAAGGAATCTCGAGGTGAGGTGCGGAGTAGTAATCCTGGAATTGATAATCGAAGAGAACTTCGCTGGAAGTCTCGTCAAACTTGACCGGAACGTACTGCAAAAGGTGCAGTGGGGTTGGGCCGCCTGAGAGGAACGCAGGCAGGACGGAACCCTGAGGGTACTGGAAGCCGTATCCGACAGTAGACGTGCGAAGCAGACCGGGCGCCAGCAAAGCCTTTGCATATTTGATAATAGCCGATTGTGTGGTGTGCTTCGTCATCAGCTCTGCAAGAAATTGGGCCCGTGCCTGCTCCAGATGGCGAATGCCTCGCGCAGCCTTGCCATCGAGCGGGATCAGAACATCCTGATAGTTTTTGAATGGCAAAAGTGCATCGCGAAGGAGAACCATCTGATGCATATATTCATTAAACAGCTGCATAAGATGCGGTTGGCTCCGATAGCCAAACATCAGGTCCACATTTGGCGGGATAAGCAAGTGGCCCTCGCAGGGACTGCGCAAATACATGTCTGGATCGAATGATTTGGCACTGGATTCGCGGGCCCACTGCACAAGGGACTCGCCAATACGCTTGGCCTGCTCAAGCATTTCCCACCGTGACGGGTCCAAGGGCTCAGAAAGACGGAGCGTGGCCTCGCGCGTGTCGGTGGCAAGGTTGGCGGCGAGGTTGTCAAGGAGCCGGACACGAGCGGGTTTAGAATCGGGAGGGTCTTTACCCAGGCGATAGACCACAGTATCTAGCAGAGGTGCAAAGCCTTCGACCAGCTGCTGCGGCGTGTAGACGCCGGTCTTTAACCCCCATGCTTCAGCCAACGGGCTGGTGTCGTGCGCACCGCCATCGGCTTTAGGTGTAATGAAATAACCTAGGAGAAGGCTTCCCAGCCCTGGGAGGGAAGTCGTAGTGTTTGAGGGTCTGGTTAACAGCTTTTGAATCATATTCTGAGGAAGCAATGGTATGAAGAGGACGGAAATTAGAAGTAGGATCAGTCTCGAACTCATTTGCCTTGAGCCACCCAGCGAGGCAAATCCTCATCTTTAAATCCTCCATTGTGTTCACATACTCCGAAAGCTGACAAATGAATTTCTGCGCTCAGGCGGACATGACTGAACTCCGCAGGAAGTACAGCGCCGTAGACGTGAAGTCATTTGTTGTTGTATTTCCTGTCTGGGAGTTTCAGGGAAATGGCGGGTGGATGAATAAGCCGGAGCAAAGTGGTCGGACCATCCAATTCCGACGCGTTCATGGACGAGCTCCGAAACTCAGATATTCCAGCTTGTACCGTAATTTCAGATTCCCTTTGCTGAATAATAATGCAGAAATATAGTCAAATCTTTGCCAAAGGGTAATGATTGTCGTGCAGCATATCCAAAATTCTCTAATGTAACCCATCAATACTGACTATGGTGACAGCTCACGTTCTTCGAGTATGCAAGCCCTTAGTGACCAGGCTATGAATGTGTTAAACAGGTAGTTGAATTTACAAGCTTCAGTCCATGTCAAATAGAAATGCCTTATCTTGTAGTGTTGATATACAGAATATGTAGTGATGTAGCTCTGACTACCTATGTGGCCGTCTTCCTGCAGGTTTTCCTTATGGCTCTGGAGAGATTCCCTTGAAGGAGAGGTTGAGAGAATTTGAGTATAAAGAATTTCAATTATAGTTTGTAAACACTGACTAATCGTGAATCAGGTAATAAGAATTCAAGTTTTGCTCATCCCCCTTAATGAGTTGACAAGTACAAGACTAATAAAGGTATAATCATCAAAAACGCCCCACCCATATCGAACACCTGGAATAGAATTTCAATGGTATCAAAAGTTGCTAAATGCAGGTGATCATTCAGAGATATTGTTCCAGAGCGCAGAGAATAATAAAAGAACGTAGCTCGTCTGAGCCGTCGAAGCCGCAGCCCTTCATAAGGGTCGTTCGTAGATGATCCTTTGTAAATCTCGAGAACAAATTTTTAAGGCAGAAGATGCCACCTGCATTATGCTCAGAGAGGTCGAACACGGATAATGGGTCACTCGCGGCTGGCCAAGGATTGGTCTGATGCAGCTGCATAGCAAGCGTCCAATCATACTCAGTCCGCGCGGTCCACAGAGCATGACTGCATGGAAGGGGCATATTCAAGATCAATTTATTGTTCAGTGGTTCATAATAAGGCGATTTCTGGCCAGTCTCGGAGTCACGATTGCCAAGAAAATTGATCATATTTGCGAGAAAAATTGTACGACGTGTCGTTTCGGCGACCGTCCATTGATTCCAGGATAAAGAACTTGAGCCAGAGATGAAGTCGGCATTGGAAGAGTCGGAGTGGGATTTGATGAGGCACTGCGTCATCTTCACGAGAAACGGTGACTTCAGGCCTTTGACAGGAGGCTTTTGTTTCCAAGCCTCGCTGTCATCTTCGAGAGTCAGCTCCATCTCCAAAATTGCATATATTAACATGGCATGCAAAGCATCCCATTGTTGCATGCATTGGTACGAAGGCTAGATATTGTGAGCGTTAGCGAAACAAAATCAGTTCATAGGGTTCGAGAAGAGAGGCTCACGTAGGCATCTATCAATCTCTGGCGCTCCGCGTCCATTGCCCTTTTGACGTAGCGTGCTCCGTCCTTCATCCCTATCGCACTTCCGCAGCATATTGCCGTCGAGGTACGCGCCAGCGTTGTCATGTCGGGCACATTATCGCTGTATAGACTGTGATGGAGAAATGGCGAGGAGAAGTCATCGCGAAGTAGTAATTTAGGATATTGCTTCAGCAAGAAGACAAAGTCAGGAAGGCGATGGTCAATTGGTGTCGGGTCGGAGACGCTCAGCGGCGGTGTGAAATCAGCATCCAGCCCGTCCAGATTCACCGTGGGAAAGTCGAGGTCTAGTAGACCCAGGGATGAGTTCTCCGCCAGAGAATTGTACATGAGCCCTTGAGAGAACCCATCTGTCGCGGGCGGAGTGACAGGATTTCCGAACCTAGTCATAGCGGTCGGCGTCGATAACTGCATTGAAGGCAGATCGCTCTTGTCAAGTGACCACGGAAACAATTGTGAGCCCCCGGTCGAACTTGGTTCGACACTGCCAGCCATTGTTTCCGCAAATGTATTGCCTCGGACTGGCGGGTCTGAGGCATCGGTAGGCTGACTGGTGCTTTCTCCGGACATGTCTCCTGCTTTGGCCCTCTCGTCCTCTCTAATTGGCAAGGAAAGGTATTGGCATGGGATGCCCCGTTGGGCACAGCGGGAGCACGAGGGCTGAGCGTAGGAGCATTTGGCCTTTGCCTGAACACATGCGTTGCAGGCTTTTCTGCGTGTCATTGACTTCTTGAGCCGTAGGCAGCGCCTTCGATGGCGCAAAAGCAAGTCCCCTACATCTCTCACACTTCAAGTCAGTTGCGGATCGGAACCTTTTGAGCTGGTCTGGGCAATGCGAGGTCGGAAAAGTGTAAGACGGAATGTTGTTGCGGATAATTTCCTTTGGAGAACGCGCAGAACCTACGACGTTGGTAAGTTTTGAGGCACTTGTCGCAGGCATGACGAGGCTCGCCGGCGTCCATCTTTGCAACGTGAGCAGCGAAAAGCGCAGTCATTCAAGTTTGGAGATGTTCGAACGGATGGTAGACATTGTCGCGTATACAAATAAAATCTCTGGTTCCTGTCACATCTTTCTGATACTTTCTCGTTGTACTGCCTTCCATACAGATGTTTCTTTCGTGAGCTATTCTTTATTTCGTGTGGATGACTGATATTATATAAATAACACTATCTTTCGCGGACCTTGCGAGTACGTCTGAGATACCTCTCTTTAGCTTACCACCCCATTGAGCACTTTTTAATAGATGTATAGCACAAATACACTTTACATATATACTCTCTCTTCACTTATTTATATGAAATGAATTCTGCTTTTTAATTTCCTCCTGAGGAGCAAAATATAATGTTCATAAACCATACTTCGGCGTTTGTTATTTTACGCTTACGTCAGGTGGAATCTCCTAGTGTCATTAATAGCCTCAAGACTGGTCGAAATTATTGCTGGCGGCTGCTGAGAGCGAGACGAAGTCCCAAGCTCTCCTGACCTGATCACATATCAAATCAAGCAAGCAAAGCAGTAAATCATTGCGGTAGCCAAAAAAAAGGCGCTAGAAATATTTGTTGTCTATAAGATATTTGAAATTTAAATGCATGATTAGGTCTGCTGATCCTTTGTTAGAGAAGGATGTTTGTAATTACTGCGCGGCAAGAGATACTGCTATGCATCATACACCTGCATCTACAGGACACCATAGGAAAATAGCTTTTCTCTATGGATAGCTATATAGCCCATATCAAAAGGCCCCCCATTCCAGCGTCTATTTGAGGTTTTCACCCCATGTAAAGTCGCGACCAAATTGCACGATTTTCAAGTCTGAGCATGCCGTGGTGCAAATAAACCTACCGGCGGATAGGAATGCCAATTATTCCAAATCAAGACACATTGGCACAAGCAGTGAAACTGACATGAAAGATAGCTACAGAAATCAGAAAGCAATGTTCATTCCATAGTGTCAAGAATGCTATAACTAATACCAAATCCCATTTTCAGGGAAAGGTCAGCAAAGGCAAGAAACCTGTCTCCATTTCTTGCCAGAGTTCTGATCTCGATAACGTCAAAGAAGCCAACTAGAGCCTCTCGTCTGTAAATGACTAAAGCTCCAATGATAAATAGAGCCTTGGAGACCATGTAGAGCAAAGAGCACCACATCAAGCACATGTCGGATCAATCAAAGGAATGGATAAGAAAGCAAACTTTTATCGTTCAAGCTCCAGACCAGGTTCGTGAGAGTAGACACACAACAGCAAGACATCACGCCTCCACCTGCACTAAATGCCCAAATTCATAAGGTGGCAGGGGATGATGAAGCAAAAAGCAAAGAAATAGAGAAAGGAAAAGAAAGCAGCATGACGCCGTAACATGGTCCAATCCCGCGTACTTGAGAAAAGAAACGTCATTCCATCAAAGGAAGCCGTGAACCAGTCGACCAAAATAGTCATCTAAGAAAAATAAAACGCCATTCAAGCCTTCTGCTCGGTAGCCTCCTCGGGCTTGGCGGGCTCCTCGGGCTTGGCAGCACCCTCGGCGGGGGCGCCCTCAGCCTCGGGACCCTTGGTCTTAACGTATTCGTCGTAAACACTCATAGCCTCCTCAACCTTGGCGCGGAGAGCGGCCTCATCCTCAAGACTGCTTATGCATTAGTACACGTGCAAACCAACGATACAGCTTAAAGAAGACTTACAGGTTCAGCAACTCAGCATTGTCCATCTCGAGCAGCATACCAGTAATTTTACCAGCAAGCTCAGGCTGCAGGTTCTGGATCTTGGGATACAAGGCCTCACCGAGCATCTGCTTCTGCTGTGGCGGGGGAGCAGCCGAGAGGGACTGAGGGGTCAGCGCGCCAGGGGCGGCGTCCGGACCGGGAGCCGCGCCGGGTTGACCGATCTGGGGAGGAGCCTGACCACGTCCACCCTGGGGGAAGGGCACTTGACCGGGGCGCACCTGCATGTTGCCGCGGCCAGCGCCCTGAGGGAAACCACCAGGACCACCCCGAGGATAGCCCATGTTACCAGGACCACCCTGGCGCTGTCCAGGGCGTTGACCAGCCTGAACGGCCTGGGCCATAGCGTAAGCGGCGGGGTTAGGGTAGCCGGGGCCCTGAGGAATGGCACCGGGAGGAACTTGGCCGGGCATGCCATAGACGGGCATCTGCTGGCCACCTTGGCCGCGACCCCCCTGTTGAGGAGGGAAGCCACCGGGGAAGTTGCCACGACCACCCTGAGCGCCGGGCATGACCATGGCACCGGCAGGAGGGAAAGGAACACCGCCACGGCCGGCAGCACCAGGAGGAAGGAAGCCGGGCTGCTGGCCAGGGCCGTAAAACATGGGTTGCATAAACTAAAGTAATGATTGTCAGCATCTATAATGAGCGACGCCAAGCGGAGAAAGAAATAACTCACCTGCTGGGGCATACCAGCGGCGGCGGCAGCCTGCTGCATTCTAATCTGGTTGCGTGCCTGGATGCTGGCCTCGAGCTAAATGAAATTTAGTTGCTTGCACACAGAGAGGTGAATATTGTAAACTTACCTGGCTCTTACGGACATCCTTGCGCTGAGCAAGAGCAACGTAGAGGGGCTTGCCCAGAACCATTCTTTGGTTCATCTCAGTCACAGCCTTGGTGGCTTCGTCGGGGTTGCTGAAGCAAACGAAACCAAAACCCTTGCTCTTGCCAGCAACCTTCTTGGCACTCTTCTTCTCCTCCTTGGCCTCCTCCTCTTCACCGTTCTCCTTCTTCTCCTCTTCCTTCTGGTTCTCCTTGTCATCCTTCTCCTTGCGCTCAGGGGAGACGCTGCGCTCAGCGGTCTCGCGCATGACCTTGGCAGAGGTAATGGTACCGAAAGGAGCGAAAGTCTCACGAAGCTTTTCATCATCAATGTCATCGTGGAGGTTCTTGACATAGAGGTTGACGCCCTGGTACTTGGAGGCCTTCTCGATGCGGGCAGCCTCGTATTGCTTGCGGAGCTCTTCCTCACGCTCATGCTTCTTCTGGGCACGGCCGACATAGAGCTTCTGGCCCTTGAAATCGGAGTCGTGAAGGTTGTTCACAGCCTCGTTAGCGCTCTCGTGCTTGCTGTAGTTGACAAAACCGAAGCCACGGCTCTTGCCGCTCTCGTCGCGGGCGAGAGTGGCAGAGGTGATCTCACCAAACTGCTCAAAGAGCTGGCGGAAATCCTCCTCGGTGGCCTCAGTGTCAACATTCTTGACGTAGACATTGGTGAAGTTGGCCTTCATCTCTTCAAATTTGCTTTGGCGGTCCTTCTTGGGAATGTGGTGACCGACAAAGACCTTCTTCTCGTTCAGAAGCATACCGTTGACATGCTTGATAGCGTTGTTGGCAGCTTCGGCGGTTTCGTAGTGAACGAAGCCATAACCCTTGGAGTTGGCAAACTCGTCTTGAGCAACCTTGCAGCTGAGAATGTTTCCAAAAGCAGCGAACGTGTCATGCAGAGCCTTGTTGTCAATGGCGGCATCGAGGTTCTTGATGAAGACATTGCCCTGACCAGTCTTGCGGAGAGCGGGGTCACGCTGAGACCACATGATACGGCAAGGCTTGCCCTTGATGAGAGTGTAGTTGAGCTCCTCCAGAGCACGCTCACCGTCCTCGGCGTTGTTGTAGTTAACATAAGCGTAACCCAGAGAGCGACGGGTCACAGCATCACGGCACACACGGATCGAAGCAACCTGGCCGATGGAGGAGAAAAGCTCGAAGAGCATGGCCTCGGTCACGGACGGGTCGAGCTCACCGACATAGAGGGAAGCCGAGTGGGGCTGAGAAGTAGCAACGGAAGTGGGAGCCGCGGAATCGACAGTCTCGGAGGGAGTCTCTGAGGCGGTGGTAGTACCGTTGGTGACAGCCTCGGCAGGCGAGGCGTTGACCTCGGGGGTCTGGTTCTCCACAGCGGGAGTAGTAGCAGCAGCGTCGGCAGACATGTTTACTATAATATCTTGGTCAGCTCAGAAGTCCGGACATATCAAAGGGCGCCGTCCGCGTTGCATACGGAAGAGCGCACAAACAAAGAGAAAGAGAGCGCCAATCAAATATAAAGCCGGTTGTAGGACCCCCAAAAATGATGAGGATTTGAAGAACACGGACCTTGCTGACTATAAAGCAGGGAATTACTCTGCAAAGATTTTCTGTTTGGGATATAAATCCGTCGCAAAAAGATAAAGCCCTCAAGCTCACAGGAGGCTAGAAGGGAAAATCGAGCGAAACGGGACACACGAGTTCGTCGATTAAGGTTTGAAGTGCAAGAAGGTCGACGGTTGTTTGGCCGAACGTCAATCTTGCGATTAAGCGGTCGATCGAACGGAACGTCGAGGAGAAATTTTCTTTTTGCTTTTCAACTTTTTTTTGGAGTTTCTTTGAGAAGCGGATTGAAAGAGCGGGTACGGGAGTGCGCACACGCAGGTTGAGGAGTGTGTGATGAAGAAGAGGAAGGTTGGTGGTGGATGTCGTCGCGGCTTTGATTTGATCCTTGCACACACAAAAATGAAAATGGAAATTTCTTTAGCGCGGCACCTGCCGAAAGGCGAAAAGTGTGGGAGAAGAATCGGGAGTGTGAGGGAAGTTCTGGGAAGGAGCGAGTGCCAGACAGGCAATCGACGCGAGGGCGGCCAGAGCCAAAAGCGGGAAGCGAAAAAAGTCAACCAGCAAGCGAACAAAAGCGGAAGGAACGACAGCCGTCAGGAGGCGATAGGCAACTTCATATGATATGACGATGGCTCAGAAGTACTACGGCGAGGCAAGATACAGATAATTGCAGGTTGTTTCATCTATAGAGGGCCGTTGGGAATATTTCCTTCACCTGTACGAAGTAATTTCTCCCTAAGTTAGCAACAAAGGGACCGAGTGCACTCAATACTTGCTGACTAAGCCCCTAGTCAACGAAGTACGGTCAGAGGAAGTGGCGCCCCCCCAAATATATCCCCGAGAGGGTCAGCAGGTGGCTTCCAGCTGATGTCCAATTTGATTTTGAATTATTTGTGAAAGAAATCTATTTAGTTCATATGACCTAGGAATGACACCAATACGCGGTTATCTGGATTTAAATACAGAGTGAAATAAAGAAGAGCAATTAGAGGAGCACGTAAAAGCACCTATCTCGGTGATGCCAGATTTCAACAACAAAGTCCAACGCCTTCCCAATGCCGCTAAGCAGATTGCACAAACGTACAAAGTCAACATATAAACGTCTTCTTGGCGAAATCCTAGATTTCCTTCTTCAGCTAAGATCAAAACCAGCTCCAGAGTTGACAGCGTAGAGTAATTTCTCCCGTAGCGTATCAGCATCTGAATACCGAGGCAACTTGAGCAGATTTACACAGGTACTTGTGCTTGGAAGCCGGACCTGATCGTCTCCAGCATCCCGAATACTGAAACGCGGGTTCAATTGACCAAATCCGAGCAGAGGCGCTCGTGGTGTCGACGTGACGAACTTGAGAACCTTGCGCCGCTCAGCATCTGAGAGTGACTGCATAACCTGCCAAAATAATTGCACAGATGGGTGCTCCAGATTATCGTCGCCAATCGTGTAAACACCTCCATATAAAGTGTTTCGCCGCAGGTCAAAGACGTCAATCTCGGCTGAAGCGCCACCGACTAAGGTCTGAAGTTCAGATTGATTGAACATGGATAGCCAAGACGGCGGGATAATCTCGCCAAGTCCCCGCAAGAAGGCACTCGTTTGCAGATGAGGCTGTACTTGGAGGCGGTGGCGAGCCATGTATGAAATATATACAAGACGGTTCTCGTTTGTGACAGGTATATCAGATCCGCCAGGGCGTAAGTCGCGAGTGGTAGTTCTGATAGGCCCCTCCATAGTTCCATCAGGCGCCTTGCGTGGCGTTGTGATATTGTCCGTGACTGTGAAATTGAGAGCAAAGTCCTCAACATTTCCAGGGTAATTTTTAAGTTGAAGCTTGATTTGTAATGTTAGTCATCAACATGAGAAGCATTAGCGGGAAGAGAAAAGACAAACCAATCCTTGATACAGACTTTCGTCGAGGTCACGAAGATCGTTAAGATTTGCGCGGTAACCGGATTCCCGCGCAGCCGACCCCGAACCGCCCGTCAAAGCCCATTTGAGAAGGAAGAAAGGAGCAAAGCTGATGTCAACCAAGATACCCTCGTAGAGGCACTTGCCGATTACACGACCGAGGAATTCGTAACGTCGCAGAAGATCTCGGATCTGTTCGTTCCAATCGCGGGAACCTTCACGCACACCTGCTTCCCGTAGCCATTCGCGTCGTTCATCTACTGCAGCAGGATTAGGGTATAGCAAACTCTGATCATTTTCCACGAAAAGGTTGAGATCACTGTCCGGGCTGAACGCTTCGTTGGTCACGCTGGTAAGAAACTCCTTCGTGACACCCCCGCCATCGATGCCCGCCTCGACAGTATCGAACTTGTCCACAAAGGTGATCTGAATGGGTTCTTTCAGACCCTCGCCTAGCTCGTAGAACTGTTCATATGCATCCTCGAACACACTCTCTCGACGAATTTTGGCGTGGTGTTTGCTGATTATCTCCTGTCCAACGGACTGCCCGAGGGGATTGCGTTGGAAAGCAGAGTGCTGCATGATTGACATGCGCCAATTGTCCGGATCGACATGGCCTCCGCGCCTCCGCGTCTGGTCTAACAAGACAAATTCTCGGAAAATTTGCACCCGTGTAGCAAATGGAATGAAAAATGGCATGTTTTGCAGAATCTCTAGGCGGGGTGTGACCGCCTCCAGGTACTTTTTACGTGATGCTTTGCGCTGCTGTTTTCGCAAAAGTTCCAAGTTTCTGGCATGCTGCGTACGCCGGGTCCCAATAATTGTCGTTTGCTCTTGATCTTCAACTTCTAGCTCCTCGAGATTTTCTTCATCGTCGTCATCGGCCTCTTCTAGGCGGTGTCGATTCTCCTCTTCGACAACAACTGCGGGAATAAAGCCCTCCATGTCGAATCGAGAAGTCATCAGCCAATGATCCTTTGGCAAGAATTTGCGTCTCGAACTGTTCGAATTGTTAGTGAAATCACGATCATGAATTTTATTGCATAAGAATCGTACTCTCTCTCGTAGACCATTCGAAGAAGACCGGTAACGACGCCCTTCAAATAGTCCAAACTCATTCCCGTTACCCCACCAATCGCAACTTCTCTAAATTCTTGCTGACCTGACTCAACCATGCGTGAGGGGCTAGGGCCCATATTGGATGTGCTGAAATAGCCCGAAATGACACTGCCATTTGCAGTCGTATCGCTCTCGGCAATGTCTGATGCATTCCAGTACATTGTAAATGCCAAATTCTTCAAGAAAATAGTTAGATCTTTGACGTCTGCGAGTGGTAACGCGCTTTGACGGGTCCACGAGGCTGCGGTACCAAGGCTGACGTGAGCGCTTCCATGAAAGAACTCCTCGTCATCCATGACTTTCAATATGAAGGCGTAGAGTTCGAAAAAAAGAAGAATAATCCTCCATTCTTGGTCCGCCTTTTCGAGCTTATTATTTTCGGTAATGTATGTGGAAGCACGTACTGCATCCTTTAACGGGAGCAATGCAGCCCGCGAGTCACGACTTATAGAACCGAAAAGCTCCGTTTTCCGGACAGCTTGCCAAAAGAACTTAATTGCGGGAATGCGCTCAGCCGATCCATCCATTACCACATCATCGGAAACTGGCACGGAGCCTAAATAGAGCCACATTCGTATTTCGTCCGCACGTCTGGGGAATACCCGGAGAAGGGTTAGGGCATAACTCGCAAGAAGCATTTCTTCGCTCATTGAATAAATCTCCGGCCTGGCCAGTCTCTCTTCACTGGTTTGACTCGACTCGTGCAGTTTGTTAAAGAGTGTACTGATACTTTGCTGGTTCACAAGCGTTAGAAGTTCACGCCGAACAAATGGTGGTAAGGGCAAAGGTTCTCCGCGACTTGCGCCAAGGTCGCCCTCTCGGTCCGAGTAACCACCGATTGGAGTATCTTCAACTTGTATTCGTGAAGCGACTTCGTCAGCAAGAGAGCTGAGGAGTTTGGAGACAATTAAAACATAGTCCGGCTCGGGGAGATGCGCATCGCCTTGATCTAAGCCGTGCGCATTGCGATGAAAGTAGATAAAATACCCTAATATCCAAAGACGAGATTCGCGCTCCTCGGGACTCGAATTTCTTAGTTCCTGGTGCTGTTTCTTCAATTGTTCCGCTAATGCAGCCGCTAGAAGCTTATAATTGATCCCGGATGCTAGAACATCAACACCTCCGAAGAAGCGATCGAGATCCGCTATTCCTAGAAGTTTATAGACAAATCCCTGATATGCGGATAGAGTTTCTGATGTTAAGATCTGCAAGGGAGCTAGCACTGCGGAAAGAAGCAGCTGCCGATCAACTGAGGGTGCTGAGAGAGAATGACGGATTATACTGGATAACGCAGAGTAATATTCCGTGGATACCTGGGAGGTATCTTTCGGCAGTGCTTTGGCAAGGGTTGGGAGCAGGAGCAGGATGGCCTCTGACAGTGACTTAGTGACGGATGGTGGTGTGCTGATAATCAAATATCGAAAGCAAAGTTTCAAAAATCGCCGAAACAACAGATGTTTTTTCTGCAGCACAGGTTGGAGCTGGTTATTGGATAGCGTTTTGAGAAGCCTCCGAATATACCAGTCCATTCGCCATAGCTGCCGCGGATCCCTGAGGCTGACAAAATGGACTAACTCCTGTAATCGGCGGACCGCGTCCTGGTCCGTTGAGAAAGGTGGCAAGTCCGAAGGAATAATTTGATATCCTTCAGGTGTCCAGTTGTTCTCCGTTCCCTTTAGCTCGTAATACTCAGATAACTCTTTTTGCTCCCATTCCTGCCCCCAGGTGTCCTTTAATTTCCGGCGGCTGTTGTGACCTCTCCATATTCGCTGTAGCGTTCTTGCGGCATTTGTTCGTTCGCGCTCAAGTTGCCTTTGTATACGTTCCTGCTGTGCATTCGCTAACGTTGCTTGCGCGACAGGAGCTTGTCGGGAAGCAGCAAGAGAGGCAAATGGATTCGGGTTTCGGCCAGACAAGTTCACCTGCCTGGGGCGGCGAGATGTTCCGGTGAAAGACGGAAACATGATGGGAGGTAAGTTATGGTAAATCAGAAAATGACAGTCGCCGGAGAGGCACGATCTAATGCAGAATGTGAGCAGAGTGTCCTTCTTTGCGTATCTATCAAATCATGACGAGAAATGAGGATTAAAAATGGTGTAAGCACTCTGTAGGCGGAAGCTGGTTGGTGCTATTATATGCTCTCACTGACACATGCATACGCCATACTAAGTTTACAGCTTGACGGTCTCGCTGGGGGGGAAGCCAAGTCGTCATTCGCTTATCTGATAAAGGCATCCTGCGTCGCCGGCCGCTGCGGCTTGCGCCCTTCTTGCGATGTAGAAATATTGTAAATTTACAACTTATGCTTCGTCCTAATCGACGACCAAGTTACATTACGGTTTTGATAAGGCCTTTGTGTAAACCAAACCTTCCTTGCTAGCCCAGGATGATATGACAACGTAGAGGAAGCTTTTCAACCCACAATCAACTATAGCAGACAATGCGGAACGGACACTCGAAATTATATTTGTTTTGCAGTGAAGAGGGACTCATTTTGAAGTATATTATTGCTGTGTATGAATGATGATTGAAGATAGATGGTGCAGAAATGCCGAACATGCGATACAACACTGAAAAGCCGTGGCTTGTCCAACAGAAGTAGCTTCTACTCTCCCCCAAGACATGTAGAAGCTCAATCCAAAATGTTGTGGTAAGGTGTAAAAAATCTAAACTTTGTACAGTAGGACCGGAGAAGCGCTCCAGCGACTTCATTACATAGCCAATCCAGTAACAAGAGGGTCCATCCAGTAAACTCCGAATATAGCAACTGCCACATCGTCAATAGAGCGCCTAGTTGAGCGCATGTTTCGAGATACTAACATGCAAATCTCACTTTTTAATCTTGGCCGTTTTCCTCTTTCCAGCGAGTGAGGTAGCGCATGGCACTGAGGCCGCCTTGGGGATCATTCTCAAATCGGCCGCGAGCAGACTTGATATTTTTGCTCACAAACGGAGTTAACTGTACGAATTGTGTTAATATATATAGCAAAAATCCATTTAGCCAAAATGCTTACCTGACAATCCTGGAGCGCTTCGGGTACAACATAGGTTCGCACTTTGTTCCATTCGATGATATATCCTCCATGTTTCGTGTGACGACCCATTGATCCGGAGCCGGTTCCCTTGTAATATCCACCATTGACCTGCTTTGTAGTCAACGCAAGCCGTCGTAGCCGCTTAAGCAGAGGTTGGGTAGGTTTGAACATGTTGATTGCGATTGTGATGGCCGAAAAGATTGAAGATGCTCCAATCAGTTCGATATTATTGGGTTCGGAAATTCAGACGGCAGTGGTTGTCTGTCAGCGGAATTTACCGAACGAAAAGTTCGTGGCAGCCGACCGCCTTCAAAACAATTTTGGTTCAGTTTTAGCGAATCCTTGGGCATCGTACTCGAGCCAAATTTCATTGTGCCTCGAAGAACTTGTTACATATTTACTCTTCGGCCGTGTGAAGAAGAGACAAAATGCCTGGAAGGAAGTGGACATCTCAGCCAGCGGCTGGTCCCGCGGCCGGGCGCACTCGAGCTCCCAAAAATCCCCAGAAACGTTCTTTGAATGCTTTCTCCATTGCATCTCACCAGAATCCTGAGCGCATGAAGGTCCGACCGCATCGGCTTGGGGACATTGATGAAGATAATGGAAGAAGAAAAAGACAAAAGTTAGATGGAGCGGGCAGTAACGATTATACGCAGGAGCGGTCTGATGACGACGGAATTGACGCCGAAGACGGCAGCGACAGTGAGGGCAACGAGTGGCGCCTAGGCCAAGTAGACAGTGACGACGACAGCGACCTTGACAGTGAAGAGGCATTTGGTGAAAGCGACGACGATCGGTTTGAGGGCTTTACCTTCAGAGGCAGTTCCAGCAACAAGAATTCAAAGAAGAAAAAAGCTCCTAACGCCGACATCGACCTCAACGAGAACGAGGAGGATGACGCCGGAAGCAACGGATCTGATGAAGATGGCGATAGCTTGGGCGAGGATGCTGTGGACCTCGCAACTATGCTAGATAATGACGAGGAAGAATCTGGCAGCGAGCAAGCGTCAAAAGCAAAATCCTCTCGCAAAGCTGCGGCCTCTGATGGAGAACAGGAGAGCAATGAGGATTCCGAAAACTCAGAGGAAGAATCAGACGATGAAGGCTCTGCGTTCTCAATGTCTGATGATGAGGGGCAAGGTGAGGACCTGGCCCGACTCTCGGCATTGCAGAGCCTGGTGTCGAACCTCCCGTCGGGCTCCACAGACCAAACCAACAAACGTCACCAGGGCACAGATGCACATGAATCGACCGCCCCTTCGGACTACGCTTTGAACGCCTCACAGAAGCTCTCCATTGCCGATCTTCTCCCTTCCGTGACCGACCCTGGCCTTAAAAAGTCCCTTAAGCTTCTCTCATCCGAACAACAAAAGGCGCCCAGCAAGCGAAATGGTATCCCAGGCAAGCTTGAAGCTCCTCTTCCAAAGCGCCAGCAGGACCGACTTGACCGAGAGGCGGCATACGAGAAGAGCAAGGAGACTCTGGACCGATGGATAGATACTGTCAAACATAATCGAAGGGCGGAACATTTATCTTTCCCGCTTGCCGACCCGAGCGCCGATGCGGCACAGGGTCGTGGTCGGTCGTTGGCTACTACTTCTACCCAACCTCTAACCGAGCTCGAATCTGCAATTCACGAAATAATGCAACAGAGCGGTTTGGCGGATCAGAATGGCAAGTCTGAGGAGGACCAGATACGAGAGTTTGAGGAGTTAAAGGCAAATAAACTTCCTCTTGAAGAGGTTCAAGCCAGGAGGGCAGAGCTTCGCAAAGCTCGGGAACTACTTTTCCGAGAGGAATCTAGGGCGAAAAGGATCAAGAAGATCAAGAGCAAGTCCTACCGCAGGGTACATCGGAAACAACGAGAGAGGGAGGAGCAGGCTGAGCGAGATGCGCTTACGGCTGCTGGTGTTGAGATGTCCGAGGATGAGGCTGAGCGCGTACACCGCAGAAGGGCCGAAGAACGAATGGGTGGTCGACATAAGTCAAGCAAGTGGGCCAAAGGGGTCAAAGAAAGTGGAAGGGCTGCATGGGATGATGATGCAAGACATGGTGTCACGGAAATGGCGCGAAGGGATGACGATCTTAGACGCCGTATCGAAGGAAAGACAGTTCGCAATGAAAGCGAGAGCGGCTCAGATCTTTCTGACGAAGATGACCAAATCTCCGAAGGAGAGGACGAAGAAGATAGCGATGAAGCTTCTGCAGGTAGACTTCGGCGGCAGCTTGATCGGGCTGACGGAGAACCTACGCCAGATGGCAACGGACGATCAATCGGTTCCAAGCTTGCCAATATGAAATTTATGCAACGAGCGGAGGCAGCCCAGAAATTGCAAAATGATGCCGAGGCAGCACAGTTACGAAGAGAGTTAGCAGGAGAAGAAACGTCATCCGCAGAAGAAGACGATGATTCAGCGCATGTGGGACGCAGAAAGTTCGGGCCCGCTTCAAACGTCACCACTCCTCTTCAAAAGGGCACTCCTCGCAATGAATTTGAGGAACGACTAGATTCAGAGGATGAGCCAGAAGAAGAATCAAAAAAGGAAGATGATGATGTTGAAATCATCCTTGACAAAGAGTCTACACACAAGCCTACTTCTGTACAAGCTCGCAAATCTGCAACCGAACAGAGACTCAGTCGGCAGCCCAAGAATTCGACGCAGCTTCCTGACGCTGACACGCAAGAAAACCCTTGGCTAGTTGCTCCTGCGAAAAAGACCGCGGCAGAACACTCGGCTCCAGTCCTCGGCCTTAATACTGGGGTGTCACACCCATCAAAATCCGGATTCGGACAGTCCAAAGGCAAACCCTCGGCGGAGAAATCGGGCAAATCTGCTCCTAAGTCTCAGGCCAGCGGAAAGCAACAAAGTGCTGTAGTCATCGGCCAAGAAGAAGATACAAGTGATAGTGAGGATTCTGAAGCTGGTAATCCTCAACTACCATTTGTGTTGCGCAACCAAGATCTCGTGAAGAAGGCCTTTGCAGGAGATGAGGTTGTGGCAGATTTTGAAGATGAGAAGAAGCAAACAGCTGAGGATGAAGATGAAAAGGTTGTTGATAATATGCTTCCTGGCTGGGGTAGCTGGGCGGGTGCCGGCGTAAGCAAGAAACAGGAGAAACGAAACAAAGGCAGATTTTTGAGCAAGGAAGAAGGCATCAAGAAAGATCAGCGCAAAGATGCGAAGCTGGACCGCGTGATTATCAATGAGAAACGGGTGAAGAAGGTATGTCCGATTGAGACAGTGGAGAAAATTCTGAATAGTGACTGACCACGTATGCGAACTCTGCAGAATGCCAAATATCTCGCTTCAAGCCTCCCTCATCCTTTTGAGACGCGCCAGCAATATGAAAGATCCTTGCGTCTTCCTGTCGGACCAGAATGGACGACGAAAGAAACCTTCCAGTCGGCGACGAAGCCACGCGTCATGGTCAAACGAGGAGTCATCACACCTATGGATCGGCCCACGGTTTGAAGCAATTTTTTTTTTCTTTTGCGTCGAGTAGTTTGTAGAATGTTATCAAAAGTTACCTTTCATTACGCACAAATATGGTGGGGCGTCGTCATGATGGGATTTCCTCTATACATGCCCATCCATCCCCTTCGATTTTCATTAGTCACAGTGGGCACTTGATGCGCTTATAGATTATAATAACATATTATCTAAAGAGTTGCGCGTCGCAAGGTCTTGACACAGAAGGATTTCAGGATAGTACCAACGTGATCATGCCAAGAGGTGGCCAGAGCGCACTGCTGAGAGGGGCGCGACAAATAACAAGACGAAACATGATGATCACCCCTCATGTTCGAGGTCCAAGTGTTGTGTCGGCGTCGAGGATGATAACCAGAAACAGATTGGTCCTCCTTTCGGAAGCGGTTGTGGCTCAGGGTGCAGATACCCCCAGCCCGACCTCACACGTTGAATCTTCACCAACCACTGTCAGGTCAGCAGATGAGAATGAGACTCGATTCCTCACATCAATGATCAACCTTCCTGATCTGGCCATCTTCTCCACCGTCGGTGCGCCAGAGATGGAGGTCAGACTGCTCTGAATATGAGCGCCTTGCCAATTCTAGAAGTGGATCTTGTTGTTTTCCCCCAGCGCCTGTCCTTTTTGCTCATTCATTCTCAATGATTATTACCCCGCTGCCCTTCTGTGCATCACATTATACTTGTCCGTATGATTGATTAAGCATCGTCATTGTTTCATATGTGTAGCTATAGGGAGTGGCAATCGGCATCACGACCATGACGAAGAGTTTCCCCAGTTCTGTGTTCGAGCATGATAAATACTAGCTATCTTCCCCCAGATTACTTGGCACGGAACATGTTCTCCGATTGAGATCTTGCATCTTAACTTACCGTCTCGTGTTCCTGTTCACTGACTGTTACGTCGCTTGTTTTATCCCTGGCAAACACCCCACCTTCTTCTTCTCGTTCCTGCTTTGTATCATCTTATCGCTTCGTATCGATCTTTGTTCCTAGACACTGCCTCTTCTGCTGCTGCATTCCGAACTTTCCATCTGCGTAACGTGCATCTCGCATCGACTTTGAGATTCTGCAAAACCCCCACGCGTTTGCATCGATACCGGTGCGGCTGACCGCCACATACCTCAACGCCCTACAAGGTCGGTACCGGCTACTACGAGGTAAGGTGCTAGGTAGTTATAGCGCACATTCCTTCTTTCTTACCCATTTCAGTATTTTGTTGTTGTGTGCTTTTGTGTCACTCTGTTTCCCATCTGTAATCTTCATTTGAAGACCCGATGCGCTCTTTGGTCGATATTTTCGGCTCTTGTTCTTCTTTTTTTCACCTTCTTCTCTTCGCGCCAAAAAAGTGCACATTTTAAGATATTAATACTTGCCCACCTACTGGGCAATAACGACCCGCCAGCCACGATTTATGAGAAGTCTAGAGACGATTTATGATAACGACCAACCTGAAACGATAACGGCCTTAAAATCCACGAGAATACTTGATCGCTCTACTAGACTTATTCTCTTTTGCACGTGGCGCTGAGATCACGAGCAATTTTCTTCAAAGCCAGATTTGGCAAATTTTCAATATCGCAAAACGCCCTTCTCCCAAATTCGCGATATTTCAATAGATACTAGATTGTTCTGTCGTTTATCATTGGGATTATTTTTTTTTGTTTCCTCCTATTAACATTTATATAGCTCACAATGCGAATATGGATATTCTCATGGATCGCAAAGCTGATTCTGCTTTTAGCTCTTCAAGACCCCGTCAAAGCTATTCCCTTTCCCGAATTATCGACTTATCAGCCTCCCGGAAAGAGCTTTCTCGGCGTGAACGGGCCCGGACCAGTTCCAACATCTGGCCCACCAGTGCCAGACTATAATGTGCGTATTTGCTATTTGTCCCCTGCTTCCATTCCCCTCTGAAGCGAGCGATGCGGACAAAATGTAGCTTATGCTTCTCGCAGATATTGACGGACCTTCTTCACGCAACGGAACGGCTACAAACCGTTGAAACCACTGAGACACTTGTCATCTACGAAACCTTCGAGCAACTTACCTTTCATCTGCCTGAGCCCACGTGCACTTCAACTACTGTTACCAACTCCAAGGACCTGGCTTCAGCGAAATTGCCTACTCCTAGCCCGACTACTCTTTTTAGTACATTGTCTGAAACCGTCATCTCCAGTTCAACTGGTTCCAAGTCACCCAGCATGTCTTCGAATATCTTTGTTCCAGTTAGCACGGGCGCTCTTCCCAGCGTGATAGGCAGTCGGCCTGATCACCCTGTCCCCCGCTTGGGCATTGTCAGTAATTTCTGGTTCTTGTGCTATCCATGTTACGTCGGACTGACAGCTACACTAGTCAAACCAATCCACACCACTATCAACAAACAAATTCTACGCAAATCTGTTTTTGGGGAACCAAAACCAAGGGGCATGGACCCACCCATACTCTGTTTCCTGGGCCAAAGGAACAGGGAATGCGGCAAGCTGGGGCCTGAGCGTCTCACATATTGAAGCAAGCCAGAGAGTAAGGCCTTTTCCAAGCATGCACCAGGTAATTCTAGCTGATCTAGGTAGGCGTACGGCCCAGGAAATCCAGTGCAGTATTTTATCAAGTACGGTGCCTCCTTCATATATATAAAATAATGGATCTGACGGAAATTCGCAGTCCCATTGGTATTCAGTCAATGATTCTATCTGCTGTTGGGCTTGGAAGGTCCGTATCATCTCCCGCTACTAATGAAGAAGTTCTAATCGGTACTCATCTAGCGATACCACTCTTACAACGAGTGAATTGACTGCTTTCTCTGTGAATGTGCATCTATCCCAGAGCGCAGGCGCACCTCCAGCAGTCACGATTCCACTTGTTCAAGGCATGGGATTTATCACTGCCATCTATAGCTATTCTGCACCAGTCATCCAGAGCAGCGTCTTTTTCCGCTCCTTGAGCGCCGTCCAATCACCCCAGAGCGGCGTCGCAAAGTATCAAGTCACCCTTGAGGATAACAGCATTGTCAGCCGCCTCCCATAATTTTATTTGCGTTCAATTTACTAACCTTATCTAGTGGCTGATCTACCTGACCGCCTCTAGTGGATCACCAGTGGCATTGCAACAAATCTCAAACACAGTTATCCAAGCGCCCGCGGAATTTAATGGGACTGTACAGATTGCAAAGGTCCCGCAAGGCAATACCACGGCTCAAAGCACCTACGATGCAGCTGCCGGTGTATATGCGACGACGGCTCAAGTCTCAGGTAGTGTCTCCGGAAGTGTTGGCAGCTACAGCCTGAGCTGGACAAAAGCCGGGAAGACCAGCAACACGCTGCTCATGTTTGCCCTTCCTCACCATGTGCAGTCATTCTCCTCTGGGACCAAGTCTGGTGTGACTGGCATCCAACTCCAAACAACGACAAAGGGAATCGCAACTGCAGTCGTCGCAGACTCATGGACTTTGACCGAAAGCAGTCTCCCGACAGACATGGGATTTGCGCCTTGGAGCCCATCGCTACGCAGCGTCACAAGCCTTTCGGCGGCTGCTATTCAGCTGATTCAGAGCGTGGGGGCTAGCGAAGTATCCCAGGACATGAATGCGCAAACCAACTTGAATAGCATGTATTTTAGTGGCAAGGTAAGGTCTTGACTAGCACATCATCACTGCCATGTTGATATGCTTACATACTCTTCTCAGGCGCTTAGCAAGTTTGCAACTATTGTTTACACCTTACACGATCTTGGTCAGCGGCCCGACTTGGCAGCCACTGGGCTTGCTTCATTGAAGAAAGCATTTGCGCTTTTCGCTTCGAATCAACAACAATATCCGTTGGTCTATGAAAGTAGGCAGCAAACTGAATACGTATATGATTTGCAGAGCTAACTCTTCTCCAGCGGCCTGGAAAGGTGTCGTCTCCACTGCCTCTTATGCAACAAATGATAGCGGAGCAGATTTCGGCAATACTTATTACAGTATGTTGCGAGGTTCGCTGATGGAGGACTGCACTGACGTGTTGAGTAGATGATCACCATTTCCACTATGGCTATTTCATCCATACCGCCGCTGTCATCGGCTACCTGGACCCGTCCTGGCTAGCTGCCAATCAAGCGTGGGTTAACATGCTTGTTCGCGATGTAAGCATCGATCAAGGGCTCTGTTAAGAGGAATTTGAAAATGGCTAAATTGTTAAACCCAGGTGGCCAACCCGAGCACTGCCGACCCTTACTTTCCTGTTTCGCGTTCCTTTGATTGGTATCATGGGCACTCATGGGCAAAAGGCCTCTTCGAATCTGGGGACTCGAAGGACGAAGAGTCATCCTCTGAAGATGCGATGTGCGCATATGCGATTAAGATGTGGGGCAAGACGATTGGTGATGCCAACATGGAGGCTCGAGGCAATCTGATGCTCGCAATCCTTGCGCGGACACTGCACGACTACTTTTTGATGGAGAGCACTAACACTATTCAGCCCGCTAATTTCATAGGCAACAAGGTCACGGGAATTGTAAGTTTTCAGGTTTCTCTCAAAGATGTGACGAGGCTAACATTGCTTCAGTTATTCGAGAATAAGATTGACCATACGACATACTTTGGAACGAACCCTGAATATATTGAAGGGTAGGAATACCCCTCGACTTGGCGCATATTCTGGAATGGCTTGATGGCTAATGTGTCGTAGAATTCACATGATTCCATTGAACCCTAGCTCGGCATTGACACGAACTCAAAATTTTGTGTCGGAGGAGTGGGCGACGTACTTTAACAATGGCCGCGTCGATCAAGTCGCAGGCGGCTGGAGAGGCATATTATATGCTAATCTGGCCATTATCGACCCCGTCACATCGTATAACTTCTTTGCCCAAAGCAATTTTGATGCGAGCTGGCTTGACGGAGGGGCCAGCCGCACGTGGTATCTGGCTTACAGTGCTGGTGAGTGCCTTTTGTTTAATTTTTTTTTTCTCTTCCTTTCTCTCCCCTTCTTTACCCCTGCTGACGAGCCTTCAAGGTCTTGGCGGATCGAAATGATTGCAATTTGCATTTTGTAGGGTATTCTTGATAGCTGTTGCACGAGAGGCTTTCTTTGAATGATCCAGTCAATTCAATTAGCAGAGTATTATTGTGAGCTCGAGGTTTACGGGCACGCGTTCGCTCGTTGCGGCTGTTTATTCTAGCACCTTTGTCTATTTGTTCAAGTAGCACGCGACCATTCTAAGCAGTTGCGCACAATCAATTCAGGGTATCATGGAATCGTAGGATAATCCTGTCTGTCAGTGAAGATGAAACATGTTGTTTTGAGGCATTTGTTCTAGCATTGAATTTGACACGTAGACTTTGTATTCCTAGTTTGTCAAGGCAAACTGTAAAGATGGCTCCCAATGTTTGAAAGTGAGGTTGGGGTGAAGGTGGTCATGTCGTCTGCCAAGGAAGGCTGTGCTGCATTAGCGCCCATGAAAGAGCTGGGATGACGGGAGATTGATTGACGTGGGTCAAGTTGATCGTCGCAAAGTATATACCAAACTCGGACCACAACATGACGACTTACCCGAAAGTCTCAATGTTTCACCCTCTTGGAAAGAGCGCTGAACCTTGAAAGCAACAGCTGAACCGGCATCGCCCCAGTGTGATTGTGATAAGGAAGTTGCATTACGGAGTACTCGTACGGAGGTAATTGAATAGCGAGCAGGGTGACAGCCATACTATACGTTAGACCCCTTTCTTCCCCACACAATTGTGTATATCTGTGCCCTCAATCTTCCGAGAGCTCTTTGCACAATTTGAAATTGATCACGCTGACTGAGCTTAGACGTCCAGAGGGTCGACCCTGTCTCAAGTTTCTCCTGTCGATCGAAAGCTGAATCGCAATTGGATTCGTGCTCCCACAAAAGGCTTGAAGCTACTCGATCGCACCAAGCTTCCCTCCTTACGATCCGTGGTTCAAACCGGATTCGGGTCCCTACCCGCCCCAAAACTACTTCACTTCCGGCGACCACTTTTCTCCCACTGAGCAAAGCTTGAATCCACATTGCGATCTAGTCCTCCTCTACTTTCGGGCAAACGTGTCGATACCACTGCTGTTCATCTTATAGCTACTCTGCTCACAATGGGTACGTTCATAATTGCAGAAGCTCTCATTTAGAGCCACGCGTCTTTTTTTTCATGTGCCGCAAGCTTTTCCCGGAGCAATTAAGCCACTCAACCACTGCATATCTGTTCCTCTGCTCGATTTGAACTATTGTCTTGGCATATCCGCCGTGAGCGCCTTGACTGCGCACCGCCGCAAAAGTCAACTGTTGCTCTCTTATCCTCTTAGCCTTGTCCGCACCCCCATCTCTATTCATCTTATCAGACCAGCCCTTCTGTCGTCACCTTCTTTTTTTTCCCTTCTTTACTCCGCATCACAATCCCTGGCCCTGTCATTCTTTCATACCAACCCTGGGCCGAATCATCCATTGTCATTTGAGCGTCAAGTAGACTTGTGAGTAGTGGCTTGGTGTGCAAGGCTTCAGCTCATCCTGTCATTTTTTTTTTCTGCGCAGAAATTGTGCGTTTGCATTGCGAAAAAATCAGGCTAACCAAAATTCAATTTGCAACATATTAGCTTCTCAAATCAGGAAAAATCTCAAGCGCGAGTTTTATGGAAGAACGAGGTCGAACATGTCCATTCCACGAAATGACACGAACGAGCGCACGGGCCTGCTAGGGAGAACTACCTCGTCTGGGTCGCAATACCATCATGAAGAGCATCCAGTCTGGAAGAGATGGCCAGTGAACGTTTACCATGTGACGAGAGCAACATTGGTTAGCAATTATGTCAATGCTCTTTTGGTGTTTGTGCCTCTGGGAATCATCGCCGGTGCGCTGCACTGGAATCCGACTGCCATCTTTGTGCTGAACTTTTTCGCCATCATCCCATTGGCCTCGCTGCTCAGCTTTGCGACAGAAGAGTTGTCGGTCAAGTTGGGCGAGACTCTTGGTGGACTGCTCAATGCTACATTTGGCAATGCAGTAGAGCTTATTGTAAGCCAATGCGCCCTACCCTCTTCATGGCACAGCTTCACAAGTTGCAAGAATTAGGACATGGAAACATGGCAACTAATTTGACTCAATTCTAGGTTAGCATTGTTGCGCTCAAGAACAATGAGATTCGAATCGTCCAGTCCAGCATGCTTGGCAGCATCCTGTCCAATATTCTTCTTGTATGTCTGGCAATTTTTTTTCCCCCCTTGGGAAGGTCAAATGGAAGCAATTTGAATCTAATAGTCATGGCAGGTTCTGGGGTGCTGCTTCTTCGCCGGCGGTCTCTACTACGAAGAGCAAGAGTTCAACGAAACCGTCGCGTCAACAATGTCATCCCTCATGGCAGTTGCGTCGGCGTCGCTCATAATCCCAGCAACCCTCTACGCCGTGCTCAGCCGATCCAAGTCGAAGACTGAAGACAACATTCTGATTCTCTCCCATGGCACGGCCATCATCCTCCTGATCCTTTACATATTGTACCTCGTATTCCAGCTCAAGACCCACACCCGGCTTTTTGAGGACGCGCCCAAGAAGAATCCTGCGGTATCTGGCGATGCGGAAGCAAACGGAGACATCCCCGCGCAAGTCGTCAGCGCCACGGCCGGTACCGCAGCAGACGACGAGGAAGAGCAAGAAGAGGAGGAACACATTCTCAACCCGTGGGCCGCGGGAGTCGCGCTTGTCGTGGTCACCGTCTTGGTCGCCGTCTGCGCAGAGTATCTCGTCGACAGCATCGACTCGATTGTGGAAACGTCTCACATCTCCAAGACCTTTATCGGTCTCGTTCTCTTGCCCATTGTCGGAAATGCCGCCGAGCACGTCACTGCCGTTGTCGTTGCCATTAAAAATAAGATGAACCTCGCCATCGGCGTGGCTATTGGAAGCAGCATGCAGATTGCCTTGCTCGTCACTCCGTTCTTGGTCATTCTCGGCTGGATCATGGACCGGCCCATGACCTTGCACTTCCAGACCTTTGAAACCGTCGTCTTCTTCCTCTCCGTCCTCGTCACAAACTACCTTATCCAAGACGGAAAGTCAAACTACCTCGAAGGCGCCATGTTACTGGGAACGTAAGTAGACCTTCCCTTTCATGTATTCATTTCTTTACGCTATCCTTTTGCCTGGCCAACTATTTGTCTGTTTACGTTCATATGATGCTAACTCACAGGCTAGATATATCATCATCGCTCTTGCCTTTTACATTTACCCCGATGACGCCCCGGATATTGGATCTCTCATTGGATCTTAAATGCTCCAATGAATGCAATCTTTGCCACTCTGCCACTCCGCCACATCTATTCGGTCTGGCCTTGGTGTTCAATCATCGTCAATCTGACCTGGTCTCCTCGTATTCCATCTCCAATAATTTGATCCGGTTTCCGTAAAATGCCTTACCTACTCGATCCAATCTCTACGTCCAAGATACCTACCTCCTTATTTTTTTTTTAATCTCCGTCTAAACTCGCGAATACAGCCTCGATATTCCAACTTACAAAGTCAATTCGGAATGTGAGAGGTTTCTTTTTTCATTTCATTTGCTGAAGGAAATTGTATTTAAAAAGCTGAGCAAACCAATTACAATTGAATTCCAATTTTTGCATAAAGTCCAACAGAAAGATACCTGCGAGGCGTTTGATATTCCTCTTTTTTTTTGGCCTCATAATGTCCTGATGTTCCAATAATTTGATCGTGCCTAGGTGCCGGGGTTTATTCAATTTCTTTCACTTTGTGCCTATGTGCATATGTGCCTATGCCATTTCTAGCTTCCTTGTCCTTTTCTTTCCCCCTCGTCCTTTTCCCTTTTGTGATATAGATACTTGCCCGCTATACGAGTTGAAATTTACGATCCGGAACCTTTCATCCTTTTATCCTTCCACGATTATTCTTAATCTTCTCATCTTATCATTGTTTTATTCTGTTTTGTTTTGTTTTATTGTGTTATTGTGTCATTATGTCATCTGGGAGATTTCTGCTTGCAAGATTCTCTGTGTACCTGTATTATGTATATATGTAAATAGGTAGGTATATAAGGTGGTATATACCGCGTATGATATTCCAGTGTCATGCTCTGGATACTATACTATACTGTATTATACTATACCATATACTGAAACGCTCCGCCATCCGCCCAGGTGTCATGCTTCAAAGCATCGTCCCTTTGTTCCCTCTCCAACCCACCACCCCCGGGCCCCGAAAGAAAAGAGACAAGGAAGAGAAAAGGAGAAAGAATAAGGGGAAAGAGTAGGGGGGAAAATAAGGGAGAAATATGGCGAGAGAAATCGACAGTACATGTGACAAGATCTGCGCGGGATATTCGTGTCCTAGCCGCGCCGCGTCCATTTCGTAGTAGGATACTACAGCCCAAAAGCAGAGCAGACAAGCTGGACAGTCAAAACTCAAAAAGCGTTCCGCAGAAAATGCGTCAATGGGTCCTTGGAAAAGAGAGAAAAGAAAAAGACGAAATTACAGCAAGAAAGAACGGGGAGACCAAGAAAAAAAAAAGAAATAAAAGAAGAAATAAAAAAGGAAACAAAAATGATTTAAAAAAAAAGCAAAATAAAGGTATCGACGTATCTTATCTAAAAAACTTAAAGACCAAGAGCGTCAAAATCTCCGACGGGCTTTATACTAGTATTCTGGATCTGCTGCATCTTATTGGCATGGGCACGCCCATCTCGGTGTCCACGTCCATGTTGAGTAGTAACATGCGAGCGTGGTGAGCGATGTGAGTCTCGAGTACGGGACTTTGCGGGCGGCCTCGTTTGCTCATCGGACGATGTGGATGATGAATCTGACGCCGCGGACGAGGAGGAGGAGCTGCTGCGCCTTGCTGTCTGGTCTTTGTTCGAAACACGTCGTTCCGGTAATCGTGTGCGATCTGTCATAGGAAAAGCTTCGTCTCGGACACGTTTCTTTGATGACTGGTTCTCTTGGCCGAGCTTAGACTCTAGCTTCGACTTCGAATGTAGTTTGGAAGTAGTTTTTGGCGGTGGGGAAATATCTCGTTGTCTTTGTTGTCGCGCTACATCCTGCGTCCGAATAGGAACATGTATAGCTCCGGGCCTGACGTCCAGTGGATTTCCTCGAAACATTTCTTCGGCTTCTTCATTTCTGTGGTTGCCACCCTTGCTGCGAATACGACCGCCGGGCTTTCGAGACGAAAGTCTGGCCTGCTCCTCTAGCTTCTCCTTCTTCCGCTGCCGCTCCTTCTCGCGTTCCAAATGACGCTTTTCGCGCTCTGCTTGTTTCCGTTTCCGCGCTTGATGGCGCTTGATTTTTTCTTGTTCTCTCCGTCGCGCACCGTTTGCTTCATCGAAAAGTTGTTGTTCCTTCGCCGGCGATACGTACCATGGCGTAGAGAGGATAGTAGTGCGAAAATGCGTATTCTCTTCCCATGCGTGCATTTCTTGAGTCGTGGAGGTTATGGGACTTATTCGCTTTAGTTCCAATTGTCGAGTGCCACGGAATACCTTAATGAGGCCTTTGACTTTGACAATGGAGCCGACGTCGTAGCAGCTTAAGTTGATCCCTTGGTCCGTGGCTGTATTACCGGAAGCCTTGCGATCATTTGCAAGAGCCTTGTCCTTGTCCTTGCCGGCACCGGTAGTAGTGGACTTTAAGCCCGTTCCGTTGCCGGTGTAAAGATCGCTTGATGGATCAAGACCTGCTCGTATTTGAGCCTGCGCTTGAATCTCTTCTTCGGTCCGTCGGCACCCGACTTCGATGGTGGCGCCTGAACCATCGTCTAGTGTCAGGACGTTACGGGTTTCGTACTGGTCAAATGCAATAATGATCCCGACAAGACGGACATATTTGATAGGGTGGTTCAAGTGGAAATAGATACTTTGAACTGGTGGATACAAAGTTAGTACAGCTGCTCGACAGATTGGGGAGTTCTCATCTCAGTCATAGACGCATGAGATGTCAAACGTACAATCATATCCATCTATGCTATCCAGACGACGCACGTCTGCGATGCTCAAGTGTGCCCAAGTCCCGAATGTCGGCGATGCGGGGAAGCAATAAGCCGGGTAGTAGCGTAGCGGAGGTTGCAGCGGCTGATGTCGCTGCCCCGAGGATAAGACTACATCCTTTTCATTTCGAGGTCGTGTATGTCGCAAAGCAGATGTGCGATCAAATGTGCGAGTGGTCGTGAATGTGGTCGTGGTCATGTCATCATTGTCGGGGTCATTGTTTTTGTTTTGGGGGAATTGTTGGTGGGAGGTTGTCCTACAGTTTGGTGAAGCGCATTGACCATCTCCCGAGAGAGCCTCCTAAGACTAATCGGGATAAGACGGAGGCCCGAACTCCATGGCATGGTTCTGGCATTTTCAGCCCTGTCCCGTATCAATCTTCCGCGCAGCGAACGTTGTCGCAAAGAAACCTAGATTCACTTGCATTGAAAGCTGAAAGGTATTCATTAGATTTTATTCAACGATTTTTCAATTGCTGGTTCGATTTTCATTATAGCAAAATCCTTCATTGAGTGTCCCTAGCATCTTGTAATTCATTGGTGGTCATCAACGTGCTATACTAGATTCAGGAGCTTGTGACGGTCTTTTTAAGGGAATAGACTGATTCTCATTGCATTTTCGAAGCTATTCTTGATTCTCTTATATCACATTTGAGTCTTTGCATAATACCTGGGGCGGCATCAAACTAGTCTGCTTTGAAATTCAATCTCACAAATGAGTCATTGAAGATACTCAAAGCGATTCTATTGTCCCATTGATGCCTCGTGTCTACACATGATTCGTTCAAATTTCAAGACTGCACTTCTTTAGTATTCTTGCAGCATCAGCTGACTTTACGTATTTTTCTTTCCTTTGTCTCTTGTTATCTGGTCACCATTAACTGATCGGCAATTTTTCAAGTCTCAGGGATTCACTCCGTCATTAACTGCTGAAGCTATTTTATCTGCCTACATACCAACTCAGCTACGCTCGCATCTGGGTCACGGTATAAACTCAGCCTGCAAATTTGTCGACTCCGCACTCGTCTTCTTCTCCTTGGCCTTCTCCGCTTTGCTGCAGAGCCACAGAGCGGCTTTGAAGAACGTAAGTAAGGCTGGGTTTGGCATTTCAAATTTCAACTGGAAGTCTGACAAACTTTTTTCAATTAATAGTCATAACTGTGCGATCCATTCAATCACTTTCATCTCACATTTGCGGCCTCGCCCTCACCAGCCTTTCTTCTCTTCCTGAGTCCCTGAGTCCCCAAGTTCCCACCGCGCACCAACTCGCGTTTGGTTTGTCTCTGTCTCCCGCCATTTGCTGATAAAGATCCATCAAAGTCATTCCAAAGTAAGCATTTCTAGCTCATCATTCTTTCCCCTTTTCCTTTAATTTTGTGGGCGGAGGAAATTTTCTTTTGGGGTTGTGAACTTGCTCTGACAGTCAAAGATGCCCCTTACTCCGACGCTGACCGCCGACGCGCTCGCACGCCTGTCTGCAATAGGTGCTCCGGCTGTTCCTGGCAGAAAGCCAGGCTGGCGTTCTCTCTCTGGCGGTTCATATGACAGCGCGTCCAGCAGCGGTAGCAGAAAGCCCGTGGAGGTACCCATGTATCTCGAAAGTCTCGAAACCCTGCAGTACTTTGGATTTGACGAGCCAGCCGCAACAAAAATTTGGGACCACTACCAAAAATACCACGACAACTGGCTTACATTCATGGATTGTGTTTACAGTTATATTGAAGGATGTCATGATACTAGTGGAAGAAATGATGACTGGGACAAAGCTATGAAGGAAATGGGTATCACCAAACGCCTGAGAGACGCAATCCTTGATCCCGAATTCGACGAAATCCGATTAAGACAAACTGCCGCCTTCTGGGTTCTTGACACGATCGAAGACACTTATGCGTATCTTTCCATGATGTCCCCTTGCATCTCTGGGAACGTATCTTTTGCCTCCTTTGTCAGCGACGCCACCTCTCCCGCTCCTTCAACAGCCACTGCGGAGACTCATGTCCCGTCCATATTCTCGGAAGAGTCAGTGGGACAGCCGAGCACTCCGATCTCGACGTACTCTGGGTCACAACAGGATCCTGCTGGGGCCTCCAAAGGCAAAGGAAAACGACGAGCAAAGTCAGAAGCCGCACCTGCACCTGAAAAGCCGGCAGAAAAGACAGCCAAGGTCGAGGCCTCTTCGCCTCCATCCGGATCAAAATCCAGGGAGGCACTTTCGCTGACAACTGCGGCACCCAAACCCCAAGAAGCTGTAACCGTGCTCTACAAGGGAGGCATAAGTTCTCGGCTGAAGAAAGCCGTGCCGGACGAAGATACCGATGGAAATAGAGGACTCGCCAGCCTCACTACGAAACCACCATCCGACTTCGGGGCCGGGGCAACATTCCGTGTCTATTTTACAAAAGACATTAAGGTAGCGGAAATGTATGCGAATTGGGCCGGCAGACGCTCGATCCAAGAAGATAAACATATGGGCATTCTGCAGGTTACCGTCCCTACTCGTCTCTTGGAAAACGCGGTGCAGATCTATGGCGATGATTGGAAAAGATTTGTCCTTTGCGGTCGTCGAGAGCGTGCTGCCATACCCCATGACCTCCGGCCATATCGCGCCGCCGAACTTCTCATTGGGCCAATTTGGACGGCGAGCATCGACGAGGCACGCGACGCAACCATTGAAGACGTCCAGCCCTATAAAGTCGACGGAAATACCCCGGCCCAATTTGCCTTCACACCAACGATGCTTTTTGAGATCGCAGAGGAATGTCGGTGCTGGGTGGAGGACTACGGTCTTTGGCAGCCTGGGAAGTAGTTGCTCAATTTGAAGAACCGAATTGCTTTTCTACTCGTGTGCGAAAAGATCCAGAATTCTTTTTATAACAGACTGCTAAGAGAGAAAGAACTTTAAATCTACGTTACAAGAAGCACCAAGTATTTTACTTTGCTCTGTTCATTAATTAGCCAGCATAGGTTCGCAGCGCTCAATAAATTGCTTCTGGTTGACTATTGATAAACTAATATCAGCACATGATTATGAATATATCCTTGTGCATGATAGTTATACAAAGAAATACATGATTCTCAAGTGAAACTCTTTATCTTGTATTTCATCAGTTTTGCTATGTGATTCTGGCAAACAAATACATGCACATAGCTTTTAAGGAAAACAAAACAAAATAGTCTCTGTAGCTTTTCCCTGTGTTGGTAGTGCTTTGACCCTGCCCTTAATCATCGTTATCCGTTGCTCAAATCATCAAGCTTGGTATTTAAAGACACTCATAGTGGAGCCAAAACTGAGAAGATGATCTGATGCCTGTTTCATTTATCCTCCTCATGCCGTCCCATTCAAATCTTGCTACAATCAAGGGTGTAAATCAGGTCTTGGCCAATAACGGGTGTCCACATCAACACGTCCCGTAATACACGGAGACATCATTTTCAAATATGAGCGACTGTTTTGGATGGTATCAAGGACCCAGGTCCTAGCAGATCCAGTCAGACGAATCTCGTCAAAATCTGGATCCAAAATGGCCTCTCTCAGGCGCTTGCCGATGCCCATTTCTTCCATGGCTTTGTTCCAGTCATCGTCCTTCGCAATGGCATCCTGGCATCCTTGAAGGTGCCCAGTAACAAAATCCATAAATTCAAGTGTTTCGTCATGGTATTTGATATAACGGTCCCAGATTCTGTTGGCTGTCGATTCTTCAAAGCCAAAGTACTCCAGAGTCTCTAGACTTTCAATGTAGCTTGGAACCGTAACAGGTTTGTCCCCTTTGCTGTTGCCACTACTCGCGGTGGACGAAGTGGTGTATGATCCACCTGTGAGCGTACACCATCCTGGCTTTGGACCATCGACAGCAGGAGCGCCAAGTGCCTCCAGTCGCGCACGCGCCTCGGCGGTGAGTGTTGGGGTTCGAGACATCTTTGAGTCTTTGGCTTTTCGAGCGAGTATATATTCATGAAATACTCTTTATTGTGCAAAGAGGTAAAGGAGAAGAGAGAGAAGCCAGGTGAGAGAGGAAATGTCTGGTAAGACTTGCTTTTCTCAGGAATAGAGGACTAAACCTGCTTCTCTGCTGGGTTAAGTACTCGAAGATGTCAAACTGGACAAGTCGCAGACTCGCCACACTCCAAAAGACTATACCAAAACCTATCAAAGCTCAAAACACCACGTTTCTGATTACGATTCCAAACGTGACCGCAACTGCAACCGCAACGAAAATCGTAAGTTCTTAACACGTAACCTCAGACCGAAGGACGAAGATTCAACCACCTGGCTTCTTTAGTAGTATTAAGACCCTTTTTCACAGTTTATATAAAAGCTCATCTCCTATGAAAATGTATTTTAAATTGCAATACACTACTTTATCAGTGTCGTTCATCAGTGACAAGGCCGGAGTTCCTAAGAAGCAGCCTCCAAAATGACATATACTTACTCCCTCCAAGGTTCTCCTTCCGCACGGCCAACTCTGACTCATTCCGCTCGTTGGGCCCTCTGCTCTGCAGGTTTCCCGTGCCCAACACTTTCACGGCCAGGATGGGTATTACTTACCGTTCCCAAGAAATATCAAGGTGTCCTTCCAGGGCTGGGGCACAAGCCCGTCCGGCCGCTCCAAAACCAACAGCAATCTCAACATCAGAGCCCGCAGCGATTCAAAGACGTAGACCCTGTCATCGAATTCCCAGAATACATTGATAGTCCCGAAACTTTAGAATACTTCGGGTTCACTCCCCGCGCTGTACACACGATATACACCCGCTACAAGAACCATCTTAGCGGTAAGCATCTGCTGGGAAATTATCGTTATTTGGCACTTATGCCGTTTGTACACGAGTACATGAACAGATCAGAAATAAACGAAGATGCGTGCGCGCCTGAACATGATTGGGACGATGCCATGATGCGCATAGGCATGGACGAAAGTCTGAGAGATGCAGTGCTCGCGGAGGAGTTTAAGGATATAAGGATGATGAAGACGGCGGGTGAGTGGTGTTTGGAGACAATGAGGGATGATTGGGAATTTTTGAATACTTTTTCGGACAGGATTGTAGAGGTTTTTGGTAGAATCGGTGGTGCTGGTAGGCAGAATATGAGGAAGAGGAAACGAGTGGATGTGGATGAAAATGGGGAGGGTGGAGAAGAGAGAGATGAAGAAATGAAGAACCCTGCGGATGCGGACGATGAGGAGGAGGATAGTGAGGAATCTGAAACGGCAAGTGTGAGTAGTTTAATAGGTTTATACAGGGGGAAACATGACTGATTACGAAAAGGATGACGAGATGTACGATGAGGACGAAGATGCAGATGAGGAAGAAGCAGATCCTGAAGAATATGAAGATAACTTGGAGGATGAGGAAGAGGATGATGACAAAGACGATGTTGAAGGAAACCGGGAGCGCGAACCACGAACAATATTCTTCAAAGGCGGATCACGACTCCATCTCGAAACCAGCGTCCCGGGTTCCTTCCCCGGCACGCTCACCGGAGTCGCGCAACTAATGACGGGCACCGAATGCGACTTTTCGTTCCACGAGCCACAGCTGTATCTCACGCAGAACTACCACTATGCGAAACACATGGCGGACTACGCGCGGTGTCGAATTGACCGGGTGAGGCAAATCACCATTGACAGCGGGCGCTTAAACGGACATGACATTTTTGGATTTGCGAATATGCTTGGGACTGCGCGTGGGGCTGGGATTCTGCACATTGAGATCCCGACGCGTTTCATCAAGGACCGTATCAAGGATATAAGAGGCACTCTGTGGCAAAAGTATGTATTCTTCTGCCGGAAGAGATTCAGCGTGTTAGGATCGTTTCCGGAACAGCTATACGCGGCGCCAATACTGCGTGGTCCAATCTTGGCAGTGAATAATCATGTGGCTCGAAGATTCAGCTTCGATCCGGAGAATGTTGTCCCGTTTAGAATGCGCAGAGCTGAGAATCGATGGGGCGTCAGAAGCAGCGGGAGGAGCGCGAGTACAAGAGGGGGAGAAGAAGGAGAGGAATTGTTAAGAGTAGGAGAGTTTATGCGACTAAGTAATGAGAGTAGAAGGAGTAGAGAGAATGGTGATTTTAGTGAAATGTGGCGGTTGAGTAATCTTGCAGATGCTATGTTGGATGATGGGGGAAGTATGACACAAGGAAACTATGGCAGGCTGGATGGAATGGAGGGAGATATTGTTCTGCAGACGTCTTTTAAGAGAAAAATGGCATTGGAGAATGAGAGACATTGGGTATTTAAATATGAAGGTTTGGAGGAATAGGCAGGTTAGTAGTAGACTTGGAAAACAGTGTTTGGCACCTGGTTTGGATCGAAGAATTCGAATTCTGATACAGATGAACACTTTTATAGAGATTAAGACGAAGAAAAGAATATTCTGATTTGATCATAGACTCATACTTGGAATTGAAATTTCTCAAGACCACGTTAGAGGGAACACTGGTTGCAATTTAGTTACCCTTCTTTGCATCTTCTGCATCGTTTTTCGGTACGCCCACCATCTTCGGCACAGTGACGGCGTTTAGGCTGCGGAATACCTGTAAATTTGAAGTCAGATCACCGAACAAAAATATCTCATGTTCGAAGTAAAGAGTCGAACTGATGAAATGAACGAATGCGAAGTGAAGCGCCAGGTGTTGATAAACGGAGAGTGGAGTTTAAAAAGACCAACCTCCCATGGTCGTGTCCACCATATAAAGCTCCAACACCAAAATCCCCAAGCAAAAATGTATCCAAACCACCACTTGAGGCTAAATAATTGTCTTAAACTACTTACGTTCTGAATCGAACTGTCGGGCAGCTCGCCGTCCCAGCGATCCTCCACTCTGGTAATCTTTCCGGCATTGTTGTAGAAGATTTTGACCTTGCTGTTAATAGTCTTCTCCATGCCGATGCCTTTGACTTTATATCGCTGGCTCAGGTCCATTTCGATAGGGTTGCCCGAACTCGTGACTTGGTGGTTCAGGCGCTCAATCTCAGAAAATGCCGTTTGTAGGCCATACTTGAAGATGTCAGCGCCAGCACAGATACCAGACGCGAGTAATTAAGCAATTGGAATATTTCAAGAAACGGAGCAGCTGGCTAGAGGGTGAAGAATGCTAAGGTTCCATCTTACCCATTGCGCTTCGTATTGTTTTCTTCCGCCAGCTTTAGTCAGGGGATCTTCGAATGTCGCATCGTCGGTCCAAAGACTGAGCTTTTTGAGCGAAGGGCGACCGGCAAAAAGCTACAAAGTAAGACCATGTCAGTCGGAGCTGCATTGGTAGCTCTGTTCTACTCATAAAAGGTAGTCGTACATCAAGCACACTTCCTGCTAGGAGCCGTTGTGTCTGGTCAAGCTGGACTTGGGGGGCCGTGTTCACGTTGGTATTCTCGATGGGTACTAAATGATTCGAAAATTAGCTTATGCTCGGATGTTCAATAGAGGATTCCAATTTCTGCATTAGATCTCATGTGACCTGTGTATGAAGCTCAAAGGAGAGAGCAGGATACAATGCTTGGGGGTCGCGAACACGACATACTATCTGTAGCCATTGTGTATGACTGGGTTGTGGAAAAGCCCCTCACAAGATGTGTTGAGGATGAAGTTGCACAAGTAGGTCTTTCTATGAATATTCTCGAGGGACTGAATTCTTTAAACGCCAAATAGGTCGTGAGTCCCTTGAGGATTTGTGGAAAATCTGCTGCGGATCTCATGAAAAGCATAGGGCAAAGCTAGCATTGAAGGATGGATGGGGACAGAAGCGCATGAGAGTGAGTAAGATATCGTAATATATACCATGAATCAAACGTAGATAAAAGGATCATTGTTTTGTCATCCGTGTCATATGGTTGAGGTGTGACTGTTTACATTTCACAGGTCTTGACGTAATCGATCCTTCTTTGGCGTCCTCGCGAGAGCGAACGGCCCAATGCAGCCAACCTATTCATGGAGGAGCAAATGATTTCAAGCACAGAGAAAACGTTTTAGCTTGGCGTTTAAACAGGAAACGTAGATTGCTTTAGATATGGTAACTCAAAAAAATGTCGTTAAATACAAACGTCTGCCTGCTGTGATGCGCTTTTGAGAACGCAAAATAATAAATACAGTACTTGAGCAGTACATGCAATGCGCCCCCAGAAACGCCACTTTTTGTATGCTTTTTGTTTTGTTTGAACACGAAATTTTCCCCTTTGTACAGAGCTACCCATCTGCTATAAACAGCCATATCGACGGGGCTCAATCACCAAAATCCTTCCGCCTATTAGGATTACCTATCCATATCCGTCGAAAGGGTGAAAGAAACAAGAAAAAAAAAAGAAGGCCGGATGACGCTCAGATGATGCATGTGCAGACTCGGTCGTTAGATGCCCAAAAAAATGAAAGCTCGTCACAAGGTGGATAGATATCGTAGTATATCTGTCGGCACCAAGAGTGTGTTCATTACAGAGTCGGAGCGCGAGGAGGTTGCTGGTGCTTTCCCGTGAACTGATCATGTCCAGCGGTCGCAATCTTGAGGATTTGGTCTTCGAAACCAGGGACGTGTACACATTCGATGCCGTGGCCCCAGAGGCGCGTTCTACCCGCATTGAGGCCCACGAATATGCGAGGTTCCTTGACTCCGAGGTAGATCTTGCTGATGCCAGGGTGTCCGTGGTCTTTGGTTCTCATAATCCTTGCGACGCAATCCAGGTGGCCACTCATTCTCTTGCCGCAGGGTTCCATGGTAGTATAAAGAACGGTTTCGTTTGGCAATACTTCGCCCACTCGGTCCTCCGAAATGTTATGTTCTTGTGCAATCTTGTCCAAGCAGCACTGTTCTGCATGTGTGTTGCCGGGAAGCTCAAGCGTATAGCCCGTCGCAAGGATCTTGTTCGCGGCGGCATCGACAATGACAGCCCCTACTCGGAAATTGGTTGGCCGTGGGGGGGATTGCTCGGCGAGCGACACAGCCAGCGCCATGTAAGCTCGATGGTCGCCAGGAGCAATGGAGTCGGAAGCCATGATTCAGGAGAAGCAGGCGCTAGAGAGATAAATGGAGCAATTGAGGGAAAATCTTGGTGTTTCAATCAGGGACAAGAAAAGATTTCACATTTGACACATTGCGTGTCGAGTAAGAAGACAGGTGGAAGTATTCTCAATTGGAAGGCCAATGCGGCATAAAGCTGAGCTGAGCTGGTTGCACGAGAAGCAACTGTGTGGGAGAAGAGTAGTGTAGTAGTTGGTGTGGGGTGACGAAGAGGGGCGATGGGTCAATTGGCTGGTCTAGATCCCGTCGATAGTCACATTGTCCTCATACCTTAGTTAAACTAAAAATCAGTCAGTTGATCAAGTCTAGCTCTCACCACTGCTTACCCGCTGTCAATGACGTAGAGCGCGTCACCACGCGTCTCTTCCACCTCTTTCCACCAATCATCTCGCGTATTTTCGCGTAGCTTCTCTCTGGAGCTTTGAGGCTTTTGAAGCATTATCATTGGCATTGGTAGATATCCCAAAAGACCATATTGATATAACGTCAAAAAGACGCTTCATCCATCATCTTCATCGCGATGTCTTCTGATTCGGAAGATTTCAATGAGGAGCCGCCTTCTTCGATCAACCCGTACGAGGTTCTCGGCTTAGAAACTACTGCAACGGCTGCGGAAGTCAAGACTGCCTATCGTAAACAGGCATTGAAACACCATCCAGGTAAAGATTAGCTCTTTTGATTCTTTTGAGTGAAGACATGGAAGATGCTCATATCGTTGTAGATAAGGCTCAGACTGAATCCAAGGATGAGGCGCACAAGAAATTCCAGGAGATTGCATTCGCATATGCCATATTATCCGACGAGCGCCGCCGGAAACGCTATGACACAACTGGTCGCACGGAAGAGACGCTTGATCTCGAAGACGATGACTTCAACTGGAGTGATTTCTATCGCGAGCAATGGGCAGATGTGGTGACTGGCGAGTCTCTGGAGAAGTTCAAAAAAGAGTACAAAAATTCAGATGAAGAGGCTCGTGATCTCTTGGCAAGTTACGAGGAGCATGAAGGAGACATGAATGCAATCTTTGAAAATGTCATGCTGAGCAATCCTATCGAAGACGAAGACCGCTTTCGCAACATTATTGACAAGGCGATCGAGGATGGCAAGGTTCGAGCATACAAATCCTACACGCACGAGACCAAGGCGAGCCGGAAGAGAAGATTGGGAGAAGCAAAGAAAGAAGAAGCTGAGGCACTCGAGTTGGCCAAGGAGCTCGGTGTTGACGATAAGCTGTTTGGCGGAGGCAAGCCCAAAAGGAAGTCGGGCAAAAAGGGGAAAGAGGCCGATGAAGAGGCTCTAGCATTAATAATCCAGCAGCGACAAAAGAGCCGGTCGGATGACTTTCTCGCAAATCTTGAAGCCAAGTATGCAGGGAAGGATAGGACGGGCAAGAAGCGGGCTAAAGATGAGGAGCCACCAGAGGAGATGTTTGAGCAAAACGCTCGTCGACCGAAGAAGAGCAAAGCAGAGGCGAAGCCGGAGACCTCAAAAAGTGCAGCCAATGGGTCCCGGCGCTCTGGCCGTTTGCGAAAATAATATTTGGCTTTTGCTTTTGCGTAGATTTGGGTTATGCAATTTTTGAGCGACAGCAGCAAGATGGCGTTAGGGTGTTTGCGAAGAACAGCATACTGGCATTCAAGGTTCCTCACCAGGACGGGGCTTTTCTTCTTGTTATGGCTTCAATAGAAGAAACGGAATCAGAGTCTCCAGTATGAGGAATTACATGTATCTAGATCATTTCTGGGACCAATAATCGGGCTTGCGTGTCTTGAAGGGAGGTAGATGGACATTGGTCTTTTTATGTCAACGGGTTGGAAGCGGGGAATTTGCTGCCCCTGCATGAAATGAGCAGAGCCACTCATCGTAAAAGGTACATGATTAGTACAGTATAACTACCTAAGGTAATCTTCTTGTCTGTAGAGCATCATCTCTGCAGAGACGTTGTAAAGCCCTGCAAAGTCAAAACTTCTTGTCTTACATCTCAATCATCTCCAGTAGTGTCTCGCTCGCAGCAGACTTGACAGCCGAATGTTCCAAGGCGGGATCAAGTGGCAGCCATTTTTCACTGATATTCACTTGTCTTCCTATCTATATAGGTCTTGCCCTTAATACTGAGCAGGACTATTACCTTGAGCAGTGAATCTTTTCCCCACAATCCCCGTCGGTAGCGAATAAAACGTCTCCTGTCATTCCTGATACGTGCGTTTCCTACAACATTCATCATCCGTCTTAACTTCTTATCGATATTCCCAAAAAGGTACAGCATCATCATCATCATCGTCCATCTTCCACGAAATGCCTTTGAAGCCTCATCGTCTCAATGACAGGGCCAATTTCAACGGCGATCTCTGATGATATCCAATGGAGGGATTGATGTCTTTTTTCAAATTGGACGACATGGACACTCTCTCCTTCTTTCTTCCCCTACGGCTTCTGCCTTTGCACCACCTCTCCCTCCCCCCCTGCATCCCTCCCTCTCATCCTCCCCCCTCCCACACCTCGCGCATCATAAGGCTTTTCCTTCCAGCGTTGCTTCACTTTACTTGGTGCTTTTTATTTGCTGATTTTAGCTTCAGATTCTATTTGCATCATTTTTCAGAGAGCGCAATTTTTCCCTTTGAAAGACAAAAGGAAACAAGGTACGTGAATCAGCCACGCGGTGAACCACCTCGAATCACCCCTCCTCTACCCTCCATCTTGAGAAACCAATCTCATTGCCTATCTGAGATAATTATGGTGGGGGTGGTGGCAAACCCGTGGTTAATGGATCGGCCACTACACAGAGGCGAGAGCCTGTTTGACAAGGCGGGTCCCGGACTCAAAAGCTTGGAGCCGTCTCTCTTTTCTGTCTCCGATCATGTCACTTTCCCATTTACATATCCCCTAACACGAATGCTTCTAGCTGACTGGGCGATTTGACATTTAGCTCGTTCATCAGGCGTCTTAGCTCCAAGTGCACGACCCGCCTGCCGCTCCGATTCCTCGAGCCGGCTGGTGCATTTCGCCGTGGAGAGGACCCTGGAGAACGCCTGGGACCCTGTGTACATCCCTGACAAGTCTTCTTCGACGAGCCACTTGTTCAAGCCTACGATTGGCGGTCAAGCTCACTGGTCCCTTGCGTACCGTCGTTGTCCTTCATTTTGACTGGGTCGAAGCGGGGAGAAGCGACACTGCCGTGGGCGTTTTCCCTTTCCCGAGTTATCCCAAAGGTATATCCCTTCTTATCGCTAGGCCAATCCATTGGTCCAGCCACCCAATACCTTTCCCCCTCCACTTCGAGGCTCCAAGGCGATTTGCCCTGGCCGTGTCGCAACGAACAGCTGGTCGACCCTCGACCCTGGTGCGCAGGGCGAAGGGGGTGGCCCTCAACCTTGCGACGGGCTTCGGTCATTATCCCTCCTTGTCCTTTTGCGCGCCAATGATGCCCTCCCTCTCTCTTTCCTCTTGCTGATTCCCCTCCTCTTCGACGTCAATGTTATCCATAATCGACCACGTTGACATAGCTTGCGCTGACGATACCGAGGCGCGCATTGCCCTCCGACGACCACTGACTGTTCGAATAGTATCAACAAGCGTCTACAGTGACTCATTGTAACGATGGGAGACCCCATACACAATATAGATGATGAATTCGACGACCATCCGTCTCTCTCTGCTTCCTTGGACGACTTTGACCACGAGAACCATGTGTCCCCTCTTTACGGCATCCCGTCGCAGCATTCAGGATTCAAAATGGAGGATTCCGAAACCGACGCCGACTCTGCCGGTCCATGGATGCCGCCCGCCTCATTTCGCAGAACCGCCAACGGAAGCACATGGCTTCGGCAGCCTCTTACATTGCCAAACGTACCCGGTCTGCGATCGCGCGAGATGAGTCCCCAGTATGAAAGTGCCCTGGAAGGCGATACAGCAGTACAGGCGGATGAGCTACCCCTAGCAGCAGAGACGCCAGTGAAAAAACGGTCTCCGAGCCCTGATCCATATCCGCAAAATGCTCCAGATTTTGCGCGCACTTTTACCGATTCGAACCAGACTGTCCCTGCACCCGAGAATCAGAATCAGAATGGCAATAATTGTGCGTGGTCCCATGGAAACTATCTGGCTACTGTTGTGGATACACTAGGCTAATATCTTCTTCCGAAAGACATTCGCTTTGCGGTCCGCGCCGAGGTCCAACATCGAACGGAGCCATTTGAAGCGGCCTTCTGCTACATGCGCGACAAGGTTGATTTAATCACGTCATCCCGCCGTACCGCCCTGTTCGCCGCTGGAATGGCCATCCTATCCATTTTGTTTATGCGTGTGTTGTTCCAGCCTCCGCCTCCAGCGCCTGTGCCAGATCTCGTCAAAGTTGCCGGTCTTGCCAAGTCATTTGAGCCACTGATATTCTATTCCGAAAACGGCGTGCAGCAAATTGGAGATCTCCAGGAGACAGGTGTTGCTGTGTGGGATCTGGGAGAGAGCGTCCGCTCAGCAAATATGACCTCTGCTCCCTTGATTGTGCGTGAATTGGACGATCTCAGTGAGAGTCTTAAAACTTTGGCCATTGAGCTCACCAAGTTCTTTGCAAATGTGGATGGTGATGTTGACAGGTATGTGTCTCTGTGTGAAAGCTGGACACACTTATTGGTTTGTGAGACTAATGTCGTTGTTAGCATTTTGATTGTCATGGAGTGGGCCAAACGCGAATTGACACAGGTCTCTTCACTTCCCATGACGTCATTCACTTCGGTGTTTGACAATGTCCATTCACTCTTTTGTCGCATTGGACTTTTTGAATCGTCGACTGGAAAACCCACTACTATGGGCAAGCTCGTCACGGATCTCTTTGGCCAGACAGGTCGGCAGCGCACTCGTCAGACTCTTCAAAGAACCTTTAATGAATTTCTGTCTGTCCTTGAGGAAAGCATCAACACAGAGCTGACCTATTCAACTGCGCTCTTTGCCTTGTTTGAAGCCATTGACAAGCAATTCCTCAACCTTCAACGGACGGTGATTCGAGAATCTGATCAGCAGGAACGTGAGGAAGGCGAATTACTCTCTTCATTGTGGACACGCGTACTTGGACCCAATGCCGCCCAGCTTCGAAAGTACGAAAAGAACCGCCTCTTGTTGTCCAATGTTCGCGAGAAGACTGTCCGGAACAAGCACATTTTGGTTGACCACAACGGCAAGCTGCTGACCTTGAAGAGCAACTTGGAAATCCTTCGCCGCAAGCTAGTCAGCCCACTTGTCCGCAGCAATGATTCAAGTACTCTTTCTGTGGAGGAGCAGATTCATGGACTGGACGGCACGTACAACCACCTGCGTATCGTTCGCGAGCGACAAAAGGCGAAACTCATGGAGATGCTTTATGGAGCGGGAAAAAAGCGCGTTGGCATTGGCAGAGAAGGGTCGACCGCGAGTGAAGACTATGGAATTGAAGCAGCTTAAGGGGGGAAAGGGTCCATTTTCAAGGAAGAAGCATATATAAATAAGACTTTTTGCTTGTCTTGGATTCCTTTTTTCTCTTTCGCATTCATGCGGGCTCTTTTAATTTCATATCTTCACATTATCGGCGCGGAATCGGTTCTCGTATCTTATCTCTGATGCATCTTCACTATACGGCGCTTGGGCGCTTGGGCGCGTTACTGGAACGCCATGGGGTACCTGGGCACAATGGATTTGCTGCTTCCATCAATCAGTCTTTTTTTTTTCCGGGAGTTCTTTGTTTGTCTTTGACCTCCTAATCTGCAATGGGACGGATTGGCTGGGCATTGTCTGGACAATTATTTAAAGCGGGGTCAGGGATACTAGGCATTAAACTGGAACACGGAAAAAGGGGAACCGGTTTTTTTCCTTTTTGAACCAAAAAAGGGCGGGCGCATGAATCAGTATGGTCGGTCGGTGGCTAGCTGGCTGGAACTGGCATTCTCTTTTGTGTTATTCTTTTTCTTAACATGACGCTCTGGAGTACTGAAACTCACCTTGCCAGGAGGAGAGGGAAGGGATGCCATCATTGTTCATCGGGCATCGTCATGATCAGACTTATTATGGGCGGGCATTGTTTATCGCATCGCGCTTATGATTATCAATTATCACTGGGAATTGATTTCATCTCTGAATTAACCTTGTATGATCAAACTGGGCGTCTCGCGGTGTGTTATGGAGCGTTTGCGTACATTGTCATCATCAGCCATGACATTGCATTTCCTTTCATCATTTTCTTTTATGGCATTTATTTCCTGCTTCTTCGTGTACTGAATTTTTTTTTTTTTTTTTTTTTTGTCTTCCCAGAAATTATTTTTCTATTCATATCTTCGACTCGCCGCTGTTATAGCTTCCCTTTTCTTTTCTTTTCTTTTCTTTCTTTTCTCTCCCTCTCGTCCATCCTCTTTCTTCCATTTCTCTGTTCTTCCTCTATCTCTATATTATTATATTACTATTTACTACTATCTACGTTTATACTGATGTACACCGTAGGCATTACAATCGAGAAACAGAGTCATTGAGATTTTTACATTCTACATGCCAGTAAGAGCCATACTCCTTTCCACTAGCAAATAACATTTCATTTCTCCCTCGAAACTCAGTCCTTAGTCCTCAGGACTTAGGACTCATAACCCAGACGTCCTAAATTTCCTGAGTCTTAATAGTCTACACGAAACGATAAGATTTTGGTACCCCATAAAAATATAAAATAAATACATAAATTAAAACAGAACACAAAATTTGTCAAACAATCATATCAAACTCAACAAAATAAAGATCGATTAATTTAATTTTTTAAATTTCTGTATATTCTCGAGAAAAAAAAAAATAAAATAAATAAATAAAAAAGGGTTGGTTAGTAGAGGCAAGAAAACCCAGCAGCACCCAGAAGAAAAGAAGGTAACTACAAAAAAAAGGACAAAAAAAGACACCCCACGCGGGACTCGAACCCGCAGCCTCGAGATTAGAAGTCTCGCGCGCTACCATTGCGCCAGCAGGGCTGGTTGTCGCTACCTAGCGACTTGCCCAGGAAGGTTGAAGCGAGGAGTGTTAATGTGGAATATGTATGTTGTGGTTAGCGCATGTGCGGTTGCGTTCGTTTGGCTGCCAGGCTGCTAGCACGAACCTCGGAAGTCATCCTAGCTACCAGGGGGTCCACGAGATATTTCATGAAGCAGATACGTGTGACTGTATCTGCAAAAGACAGAGCGACGAGCGACATGCGACAGAGCGTCAGAGGGGATATTTAAAATGGTATTTTTTTTTTAAAAAAAAAGGGGTATAGAATCGTTTGATAATATTGGTAATTTGTTTAATATATTGATGGATTTGGGGAATGTGTACACCATAGGTCCAACGCAGAGAAAGGTAAAAGATAAATCAAAATGATAAATCTCAAAAAAAAAAAAAATAAAATAAAATAAAATAAAAATAAAGAAAAAAAGACAAATCAAAAAACGGATTAAAAAAAGAAAAAAAGAAATGAAGAAAAGAAAGAAAGGAAAAAAGAAGAAAAGAGAAATCCAAGGGGGATAAACGTGATAAAACTCCAGGATATCAGATATGCTGTAATGAAACGTAGATCTGAATTATGTATATACATGAAAGAAAATACATCGACGCAGTAACGCAAATGATTATCCACATCTCTCGTGCAGACTACCAAATATCTCGCTCATCGCGGACTTGATCCTCTGCAAATGCAACTTTGCGTCCGCCTTCGCGCTGCCGCTGCTTCCTCTCTGCGCGCGTCACGAGTCGTGGTGTCACGGGCGTGAGCGGCGTAAATGGCATATATGGACTGTATGGGGTGGCAGGGACGCCGCCATTGGGAGAGAGGAGGCCGTTGGCGCCAATACCAGGAGTGCGCGCGCCAGCGCCGAGGGGATGGAATGCGCCGGGAAGAGGACGCGTGCTTTCGACAACGGTCGTCTTGGTGGTCCATGTGTCGGTGCTGCTGGTGGAGCGGAGTGGGAGGTGGAAAGTTGGGTTGGTGGCGGACGAAGCTGGCGGCGCCCGCGTAGTGGAGGGTTGTGACGGACGGAGCGCTTGCGGCGGCCGGGGAGGAGAAGTATATTCCGCTGGTGCTGCCTGCAAGGATGAAGACGAGGACGAGGACGAGGAGGATGGTTGCAACGACAGTGGCATCGGGATTTTGTCACGCGATGCTACGCGAGGAGGGAGACGCAGGATTGGTTGAGGAGGCGCAGGCGCTTGGGATTGCGGGTACGATGTATGTGATGGATGAAGAGATTGGGCGTGAGGACTAGTCTGGAGGGTGTGAGATCTTGGCGGGACCTGGAGTTGTGGTGGATGCTGAGTCCGGGATTGGGGCTGAGGTTGAGGTTGAGGTTGAGTTCGAGGCTGAAATTGAGACTGCGGTTGGGATTGGGCCGGAACACTGTAAGCATTTTGGGCGCTTTGGTGAGTCTGACTCCGCAGATTTGAAGGGCCAGTAGCTTTGCCAAGAGAAGAGTTGGACGGCGTGCGGCGCTGAGACGTTTGCATTGTTTGGCGAGGCCGAGTTGAGCCGGAAGAAGAATTCGCGGGCTTCCTGTCTCCTGAAGACGGCAGCGACCATGACTGCTCCAACGGCGACCCAAGGGACCGCTTCGGAAGTTCTGGCTGGGCTATTACTCCGGGTTGCGATGGTGGTGGTGGTGGCGGCAGCGTCGAGGAGGCCGATGCATGGTGCAGGCGCTGCAGGTGCGGAACGGGGGGACTCGATGGCGGACGCAGCGGGATCAAATCACTCTCATCTCCACTAACATACGGAGAGTATCCGTCTGACGAAGACACTGCCGAGATAGGACTCGAGATTGTCAAACCTCGCACGCTGCCCTTGCGTTTGCTTGATGTCGACGCCATCGAAGATTGCCGGCTGAGTCGACTTGTCCGAGAATTGGATTTGGCGTGCTTTCGCACAGGTGGTTTGGGAACAGCAATCTTTGGCGGTGGCGGCGGCGGTTGAAGTGAGCCCAAAGTAGGCAAATGCGTAGTTGCTGTGTTCCCGCCAGGAGAGGGTGTATTACCAACAGCGCGCTGCTGGTCAAAATCCATGACTGCCGCGTATAGACGTTCAAGTTCTTGCTCGCGTTGGGCCATATCGTTTTCGATCACGCTCTTGTCAAATGTAACAACGCTGCCCTGTTGCCTGTGCCCGTTGGGCCACGAGAAATTGTCGCCAACGGATTGCTTATCTGGACTGGGCCAAGTGGCCGTAGTGCGGGTTTCGATCGATACAGGCGAGGCCTCGAAGCCCGGTTTGCTAGGCGTCAGGGGCGATGATTCAAACGGTAGAGCTACTGCGCGCTTGACCATCTCAACGCCCAGAGTGCTGCCAGACGCTTCAGCTGCCCGTCGCAGACGGCGACCGACAAGCAGCAACGCCATGCCGAAGGTCAACACACTGAACAAGTATGCTGCAACGATACAGCATGCCTGGATAGGCAGCAGGGACATGTTGCGAGTTGCATTCCTCGAGAACGCCGGCCCTTGGTCTGCTGGTGGTGCTGGACTATTCCATATGGAGATATGCCATAGAGACGGCTTGCCATCGGCGGCCAGCGTCGACGAGGCAAGTAGTAGAATGGTGATTGTGAGACGGGCAGGCGACGATTTGTGAAGCCTGTCCATTGCTGTCGTCGAAACGAGTCCACTCACATGGACCCAGTGCGACACAGCAGGAACAGCACAACAGAGCCCAGCACTGTAAGCTCTCGAGCGATATTTGCAGGCCGTATTATTTTCAATATTCTAGGGCTTGAAGACAAAGTGGAGTTGATATCTCTGCCGGGAGAGAGGAGTGCTGGGAGTTAAGTGATGGTCACTGCCGGGCAGGGTGCGGAGCAATGCATGACCAGCATTGTAGCCACAGCATGTTTCCGAGGCGTAGAAGCACATTTGGGCGTTAGGCAGTAGACCGGAATGATTGGTGTCGAGTGAAGTGGTAACTGTGATAGTTTGAAGTGTGACATGCATCTCAGCGCTAGTAGCGTGCAATTGATTGGCTGCCGTGGCCCCAGGGGAAACAACATAAGGGTCTCGATCCAATCGATAGCAGCGAACCGGATGATGAGAAAGATTAATGCGGAATCTCAAGAATATCAATGGAGAAGAAATACAAGTAGAATCAGTAAGACGGAATCTATTCCATTCTCAAAGAGATAGACAAAGAATAAGCAGCAGGAAAAAGTGCAAAATGAGCCCTGCTATTAATGACATGCGCGGATGGAAACACTAGTTGGACCACAAACTCCACAGAATTCTTTGACCGTTTTAATTCTCAGTAGATGATTTGAATCAGAAATCAGTGACACGGCCATTGTAGCTCCAATCCGCATCGCCACCCCATCTCAGAGGTTCGTTCTTCGGTCCTCCAACTTCGCCTGTTCGAGGGTTCACGTCTCCCTCAAACTCGGGCTTCGCTCCTCGTCTCACATCGGGGTGTAGTTCCTCGCCATCCCCACGGGCAGCAATTGCTGCATCGAGCGATTCAGATGTTGATTGGTTTGTTGCAGGCGACTGGTTCACGATTACAGATGGGTGGACCGAAGGGGTGCTGAATGCGCCCGTGGACGCTCGCTGTAATCGTTCAAATATCTCTTGTTCCTCCTTGGGTAATCTGGGTGGCGACGGGCCTGTTGACCAGGGCGTCGGCTTCTCATCGTGCTGAAAGACAGTGGAAGTCCTCGAAAAGAGTCGACGAGAACATATTTGCTTGAGCGGTCTGCTCACAATGTAGCTTGCTCGGAAAGACATGGTGTCGATGCAAAGGTAGCTTGAGAGGTGCGGATACCAGATTATGAGGCTATATGCAAGGCTTTGCGAGGGTGTGAAACAAGCAACTTATGGAAACTCGAGAAAAGCCTGTGATATGGGTTTGATATTGGGTAGAATGTAGAATCTCAGTATTATTGACGACAAGATCGAGATCAAGAACCCTCGGAATTCGGAGGAGGTTGATGGGGAAATCACTTCGGTTCGATAAATATCCGCGAGATCTAAGTGGCAAAGTGCCCCAGGACTTCCACCACCGAGCACCATCTTACTCGGACAGTCCCATTTAACATTCTGAACGGCCCTAGGTATCCAAAGCATAATAGCTCAAAATTTCTGACAGCATAATTCAGCATAATTCATCATATTCATTGAAATCCACACTGAAATATTCATGATCATCTAATGCATCGTAATTGAACCACTCCCAATACCCCGTAGTCCTTTACCATGCAACAATCGAACCCTCAAAACAGTGAGCTGAAAGGAGCTTTTAAACGGAACAAAAGTCAAGGTCGACTGCCATGCTTTCAGAAGCGACATACAGCCAATGAATTTCAACCTGGTTCACCAAAAAATAATGCTCCCACAGCCCATGACCATCACCCACGCACCGCAAGAAAATAGAAATGACAAGGCAAAGAACATCGACAAACCCAGGCAAAGTCTGACATGGCGCAACCCTCCAATGACGGGATAGAACAGACAGCGCGCCGCAAATGTTGAGCAACTGAGATGACAAAAGGACAAGAATGTGCATCGGCATGCCCAGTTGAAATAGACCGTGATGGTAGAAGAAGAAAGTGGCGTAAGGCATTATGGTATCAAAGGAGGACCGAAAAAGGGAGGTACAGGGTCATTTCCGTCTTCGACTGGAAGTGGAGAAAAGGGGAAGAAAAATCAAGGATATCGCGAGAGCCCTTGTCGCGCCTATATAAAGTAGTGCATGATCAGCACCCGTCGTCGCAGCATCAATCACAACAAGATACTTACCTTCATTTGTTCAATGCGAGCTTTGAGTTGGCTCGTCACTTCAGCAGCTCGCTTCCAGCTCTCAATACCGTCGCCATTGCTGCCACTGCCGCTAGCATTTCGCGACCCTGTGATTGGGCTTCCACGGCCGCTGGTGCCAGAATTGCGCTCTGAAGAAAAGGTCGGCGACATCTTGGCTCTTGGCGGAGCCTCAAAGGCTCCATTCTCCTTCTCGTCGCTAGGGCTCGACACGTATGATCGCGCCGAAGCTTGCCTGCTGTTATACGCGTCGTGAAACGAGTGTCCGTTCATTTCAACATCTCGATAGATATGGTCACTGACGTCTGCCGGTGGTGGACTTGTCACTCGCACGGTACGGCTGAGTTCCCGCTTCAACCGCTCAATCTCTCGCTGCTGCTTCTGGCACGTCTGCTCGGCCGTTTCTGCGTCACTCCTTGACCGCACAAGCTGGGTCTCCTTGGCCTTGATGCTCAGCACATCTCTTGTGTGGTCCTCAATCAGCTGAGCATTCTGGTTCTGTAATTCGTTGATCTGGGAATTTAGCTTAGCTCGCTCCATGCGCAGCTCTTCATTTGCCCGCATCAGCCTTTCCTTCTCAGCGCGAAGCTCTTCAAGCTCGGCCCGTTCAGCTGCACCTAATCCTGGAGTCGGAACGGGCGAGGGTGCTTCAGAAGCCACTGGTGCAGGTTGCGGCGTAAGCTTTCCCAGAGGTCGTCCAGCAAGGCCACGGTTGCCGAGCCCAAACTTTGGCGGCGCTGGCACTTCTTCTTCAGGGGCTCCAGCCGAAGCTGGACGTTTGGGCGATGCTAGACCAGACGGTGTTCCACCTGGAGGAACAATCTTCCGTTGCAACTTGAGGCCGGCTCCTGGCGCAGCGAGGCCAGATTTGGGACCAGCGAGCTTGGACGGAACGCCCCTCGAAGTTGGCTGGGACTTCAAAGGCGCGGCCGCGGGTGGCTCTTCGACTGGTGATGGAGCAGATGGAGGCGGAGGAGCAGGAGCAGCAGGCTTTTTAACTCCGAGTGCGGGTTTCTTGACAACCTTCCTCGTAGCTGCAGCCGGCGCAGCGGCAGGTTTGGGTGGAGGAGGGGCCGCCTTGGGCTTCTCCTTTGCTTTCACTTCGGCCTTTTCAAAGTACTCTTTGATCTTGGTCTTGCGAATATCGTCCAAGCTCTCCATGTACGGATTCATAGCCCTCTCTCCCGTGATCTTCATCAACGTTCCCATGGCTTCAGCGGCTCCAGATCTTAAGGCTTCAGTAGACTCTGCGAGCAACTTGGTACTCGCGTCAGCAATAGACTTGATTTCGGTTTTGGAGGGCATATCGCGTGTTGTTTTCAGGCATCGAATCAAAAACCGCAAAGATTCAAGTTTGACCTGGGGATTCTTGTGTTTGAGAAATTCCAAAACCTCCTCCAAACATTCCTCTAGGCTAGTGGAAGCGAACACGGCATCCAGAGCCCCGGCCAAGGCATCTGTCACCGATTGCTTCTTTTCCTTGAGGCGTTCCATCATCGGCGCCATGATCATTGACCGGTACTTGGCAAAGCTCTTCCGAAGGCCTTTTGCCAGAGCTTCAACACAGTTTGCAGCGACCGTTACAACCGCTACATTGGCATCCTTCATGGACTTGGCAAATCCGCGAATCATCTCGTCGAACGGACCCTCCTGGATCCGAGGAACATTAATAACAGCATATAGCTCATCAAGCGCCTCTTTTCGGTCCTTCCATTTCGAAGACGCCAATCTTTCGTGGAAATCCTTGGGCGCTGCTGCAATAACATCCTTGGGCTCAGCCAGAGAGAATTCATCCAGTTCTCCGCCGTCCTCTCCGTCTTCCGGTTCGCCACCTGCAGCTTCGTCTCCGCCCGTTTCTGCAGCGGCCGCCATGGCTTCTTGCTGAGACTTGAGGTATCTTTCCTGTTGCGGCGGTGGTTCCTGTTTCACCTTCTCGAATTGCGCGTCGAGATCATTTTGCTGCACTGGTTTTAGCTCGCCCCAAAAGATGGCTTTCATGGCTTCTTTCAACCAGCGGTACAGCTCCACCGTGAGATTTGATGCCTCCGCTCGAACATTCTTGTCGGCATGAGCGAAAGCCTTGGGGAGAGCCTTAAGTACAGGTTTCGGATCAATCGTTTTGCAACCGTAGGCATGGTATATCGAAGTAAGCGCTGAGAGGGTGGCTGCGATGATCTTGGGTTGCTTATGTGAGAGAGAGGGCAATAGCTCCTCAATGATCGGATCAGGCTTGTCTAGCTCGATATATAACAACAGCGCTTCGAGTGACTTTGCCTTTGCTGCTGGCCTGGCTGCCGCGAGGCCCTTTTCGACTATAGGTGTGATGGTGAGGGATCGGGTCCTGAAGAGCAGAAGGATTAGTTGTAAATCGAGCATTTCGGTTGGTCTGCTCACTTTATACAAGCCTGCGTCCCTCCATATTGAAGAAAAGAGCACAGAGCAGCAACACCATCTTGCTGGGCGGCGACATTTGTGTCTCCGGCGGCTCCCTTCCAAAGACTCGGGTCTTGTAAAAACGGCTTGAACACGGGATCTGATTCGTCGGCAGTCTTTTCGAATTCTTTGGCGGCATCTTCGTATGCTTCTTTGCGTACCTTCCATAACTAAAATGCCCAAAGCCATTAATGTCCAAGCTTACATCTACGACTATCCGGTCGGGGGAGGCTTTTGACCTACTTTGTGTACGAATCGATCTGGTAAGGGTAGGGATTTGAAATCTTCAGCCGGGTCCCCCATCTTGAAATATCGCTAGAGCTCGTAATATCGCCTCTGTTATAAAGGTTGTTTGATTAGCGTATGGCAAAGACCCTGAAGAATATACGGGGGCAGTTTTCGTTTCATAAACGTTGTAATATGGATAACAAGACAAAGAGCACGCAGTCTGGAACCTGTTTTCCTCTTACGATTTTCGTAGGATGCTGCGACTGATTTTCAAACAGTTGCAGATTGTGACGTTGCTGCGACAAGCTGGTATTTGTTTTGATAGAAGTGTCGACGCGTTTAAAACGCCGGTCCACTCTTGTAGTTGTAGGCACTCAGGAGGGATATAGAGAGAAAGGAGTAGGTCGCCAATGCTCTACTATAGAGAAGAATAAAAAAGATGTTCTGAGGAGCAAATCCAAGGGTGCGATACAGGTAAGCGGGTTGTTGATGAGTATCCCCTTCTAGTTGATTAGAGAGGGACGGTGAATGTTTTCCCTCTGGGTTGTCAACAACACACCCGACTGTTGTCCCCAGTCATGGTGGCCCAATCCTCGGTTCGCGTCTTTGGTTGCTACACGTCAAACGGGAGTTGCCGAGACACAGGGACTGTCACTCTCCTCTTCCCCCACTTACCCACCCACAAGAGACAATTATAAACAATCAATAACAAGACCTGACAAGCCTCATTTCCACGTTGTCCTTGATTGTTACAGAACCATTGATATTGTGCATGCGCTGAGTAATTTGGCTAATTTCTCTTTTCCTTTGATACTGCTCATTGTATTACTGGCATGTCTCATAAGCCCTTTATATTAATGTCGGCCTTCACTGCTAATGCCTTCCTCCTCCCAGTCAGCTAGCTATCAGTACCAAGTTGCGCAATTCCTATTCCAATTGCTTGCCTAACTTTCGAACTGGAGCTGCGCGACAGCAATTAAATCCAGAGAATCGTGATTGCTTGTCTGCGGCGAGCTGTATGCGCAGTGCGTAATCGCCGCCATGAGCAAACTCCTAACGCCCCGACAAGCAGAAGAGCTGTGAGTGAAGCTCTTTCCCGCGAACATTACAAATTTGATATGTGCTCAATCGTTAGACAGGCACAAGACAATCATCGCATATCTATCTTCCAACGATCTGGCACACTCCGCGAATGCATTGCGAGAAGAGCTCAACATTGGCGACAGCTTCAGCGAGGAGACGTCCAAGAAGTACGAAGGCATTATGGAGAGGAAATGGACGAGCATTATCCGTCTGCAAAAAAAGGTGGGCTTCCGTGTCTGACCATTGCGGAATCTCAAAATGAAAAAAGCTGACGTGGGCTTTTAGATTATGGACCTCGAGTCGGAGAATTACCGTCTTAAACAAGAGTTGGAAACATCCACCCCGACCTCCTTCCTCCGCGGCAATCAAGATCCAGCTACCTGGCTACCTCGGGCCCCTGCTCGCCACACGCTGCAGTCTCACCGTAGCCCGGTCACCTGCGTTGCCTTCCATCCTATATTTTCATCACTCGCCTCTGGCTCCGAGGATAGCACAATCAAGATCTGGGACTGGGAACTCGGCGAATTGGAACGTACCGTCAAAGGCCACACCAAGGCTGTTCTGGATGTCGACTACGGTGGACCACGTGGGGGAATGCTACTTGCGTCCTGCTCAAGCGACCTCACAATAAAATTGTGGGATCCGAGCGATGAGTACAAGAATATTCGAACGCTGCCGGGACATGACCACTCGGTCTCGGCAGTGAGGTTCATCTCGAGTGGCTCTGCTGGGCTACCCTCAACAGGAAACCTCCTTGTGTCGGCCTCGCGAGATAAGACTCTACGCATCTGGGACGTCACAACCGGCTACTGTGTAAAGACGTTGAGCGGACACCTGGACTGGGTACGAGAGGTCACGCCGAGCTTTGATGGACGATGGCTCCTGTCTGGAGGCAATGACCAAACAGCCCGTTTGTGGGACGCAGCATCTGGCGAGATCAAGGCGACCTTTCTAGGACACGAACATGTCATAGAATGCTGCGCTTTTGCACCCCCGACGGCCTATGGACATCTTGCCGCATTGGCAGGCCTCAAAAAGCCCCCTCTACCCAGCAGCTCCGGTGAATTTGTAGCTACGGGGTCTCGTGACAGAAAGATCAAATTATGGGATGGTCGTGGCACGCTCATCAAGACACTTGATGGCCACGATAACTGGGTTAGAGGCATGGTGTTCCACCCGGGCGGTCGCTACCTGATCAGTGTCAGTGATGACAAGACAATGCGCTGTTGGGATTTGGAGCAAGAAGGCAAATGTGTCAAGACTATAAGTGATGCGCACGGGCACTTTATTAGCTGCATCCGTTGGGCGCCAAGCATCAGCAACGAGCCAAGTGCTGTCAATGGAGATACTCCAGGCCGGCCCTCAAATTCTGGTAAGGGGCAGGAGTTGGCCGCCGCAAAGGCCAACATTCGCTGTGTGATTGCAACCGGCAGTGTGGACCTGAATGTCCGGATCTTCGCTTCTTAGCAAGAACCATACTGCGCTCGCATTTTGTTTCGGCAAGCTTCTCTGGAAGGATCATCTCAATTACCTACTATCGTGACTATTTTTATCTTATCATCTCGCGACTTGGCGTGCATGGCGGCTTAAGCTTGATTTAGCTCTTTCATGTCGATGGATGGACGGCGTCTGGCGTTTGGGCTCGGCAGTGAAAGCGCGGCCGGTTACACAATCGTGTCAGTGACTGATGGCTCATGGCCATGCCTGGGAATGTCACTTGGGAGTATTTCTCGGATGGGAAAATGATATCCCGTTTCTAGCGCATATTTTCTTAGATTCATGCTATTTCCTGCTGACTAGCTGGCATTTACCATGGGTCAACCTGTCGAAGCAGTTGTCCCGTGAGTCAATTTAAATTTCAAATGGATCTCGAATGGTTCTTACTCTACAGTCCCTGGGACGACGTTTCAACTTCGGGCAGGTGCACCTACAAGAATTCTCTCATCATAGCTGGAATACAATAAATCAAACACCACTACAATGCTTAACGTCTACTGGCTACCAGTGCTCTTTTAAACCATGAACTCAACCTTTAGAGCGATACGCTGAAACCCTGATTCGCAAGGAGAAAGTGATTGTTGGAAGAAGCTCTTGGCTATTTTCAAGCTGGCGGCAAGAAGCATATCACTGGCTACAGCTTTCGATTGCAGCTGTAATAATGTCACAAGTTTCACCAGATATTCGAAACATCCACGTGTTTGAGTGACGTACATGAATGATAACAAGACCCGCCGGGAGTTGCAAACTCCGATACAGGCTTCGGTCCGAGAAAGCCTGTGAATTAGACCATGGAGGAGATGCCAAGAACATGCCAAGTGTGCGAGGTACACCTCCATTGCGTGGTTACCATGTGAAAAGACCGGCGAAGCGAGTGGAGTGGAGAGGAGTGGGATACGAAAGTGTCCTATCTGGCTCAGCGTGGGTGGGATCTCCCTCGTGGTAGGTCAGGGTGATGCTTTGCCAAGAGTTTCCGCTCGCTTTTGAGGCACTACTTGACGAGTACTTGTGGTGGCGAATATTGGCTAACCCGGATACCGTACCTCGGAGGTCGCCTTCTCCGATTCGCCGAGCTGCGCCTGTTTCCTTTTCCCCCACGAACTTCTCCAATTCGGTAGCAGTTTCGGGATAATGTTGTTGGACGCAAACGTGGATGTGATGATCTATATCTTGGCGCCGTCGAAAGACCAATGGGAGCTACTAAACTCTATCTGAACTTATTACTACGACCCATTTGTGGGGCAGGTCAATTCGTGATTCTGGAACCTATGTTTACGGCCAAGAATCCAACGTCTTGGCCCAATGATTTCTATCTGGCAGCTCTGGCTAAGGTGCAACCTTTATCACAGGAATATGTTTCACACGCTCTTGGCTAGTTCCTTGGCTCATGAGCCTATCAATTCAATATCACTATCGCTGCCATAGTTGATTCTCGGCGTGAGGCCCGGCAGAGAATGGCGTCATTTGAGCCTGGCCTGTTTAAATACAGGGCCATCGCTCTAAGTTGGTTAAGATGTTGCCGTCATTCAAGAAATAGAACAATCTCCCTTCGGGCCCCATAAAGGTGAAAGGCCGATTAGAAGAGTGTTGACGAAAAGAAAACATTCTACGAGCAGAGCGTGCACCACGGGAAACGCTTGCTCGATATACATTAATAGATTTCCATTCATATTAGCAAACCGAAAGCCGCTACTCAAGAATCGCAGACATCTCTCGACTTAAACCTGGGACAATGTCACCAGGTTCCGGAAAGAAAGGTGGAGAGAAGCAGGAATATGTGAAACACCCGTTCCTACTCTCAGTCGACGATGTGGTTCAACATCTGCACACTGATATTGAGAAAGGCCTGTCGTCAGCGCGGATACTAGAGCTCCAAAAGCAATATGGGCAGAATAAGCTCGAAGGCGAAGGCGGTGTGAAATGGTACTCAGTGCTGATGAAACAGATCAGCAATGCCATGATTTTGGTGCGTGGCGATTGCACTCCTTTTTCTCTTGCAAGTCAGTTGGCGAGCGGTATTCCAAGTCGCTACCACTGCTTGGCAGTCTCTCCGCCAGGCTTTCCACAATGAGGAGGCTTGCGTGAGAGGTTCTTGGTTCGCGTGTCTTTGTTTCACATGTTTCATTACAAATTTTTCTAACAATCTGCACAGGTTCTTGTCTTGGCCATGTCCTTATCTTACGGAGTGACGGACTATGTCGAGGGCGGTGTCATTACCGCCGTCATCGTACTCAATGTCCTTATCGGCTTTTACCAGGAATACCAAGCGGAGAAGAAAATGGATTCGTTGAAAAGCCTCTCATCTCCCAGCGCAACCGTCCTCCGCGACGGCGAAATTACTACGGTCCCCTCTGTTGAAGTCGTTCCTGGAGATATTGTACAGATCAAGACCGGCGACACAATTCCTGCCGATCTTCGTCTGTTTGAGGAGATGAATCTTGAAAGTGATGAGAAAATCCTGACCGGTGAAGCGATCCCCGTGGCTAAAGATGTTGATGCCGGCTTTTCCGGTAAGGACGAGCTTACCACGGGTGTCGGTGATCGTGTCAACGTGTGTTACTCGTCCGCAACTGTCACCAAAGGCCGTGGGCGTGGCATTGCCATTTTCACCGGCATGTCAACGGAACTGGGAAAGATAGCCAAATCGATGCAAGGAAAACAACGAAAGCCAAACCGGTCATTGTCGCGCAAAGACGGTGGAACATTGCAACCAGCAAAGGGCCTGAGTCTTCGCATCTGGGATGGCATTGGCAAGTTTCTGGGTTTGACAGATGGCACTCCGCTACAGCGGAAATTGTCGAAACTTGCCTATGTCTTGCTTCTTTGTGCCTTGTTGCTGGCAATTATTGTCTTTGGTGTCAACAGATTCGACGTCACGAACGAGGTCGCAATCTACGCGATATCAACCGGTATGTAATATCAGCTCTACCTGAGAAAGACTATTCTCTGACTGAACTATTTAGGCATCGCCATTATACCCGAATCTCTGATAGCTGTATTAACAATTACCATGGTCGTTGGAATGACGCAAATGCGCAAGCGCAAAGTTGTCATTCGGCAATTGAGCGCTCTGGAAGCGTTGGGAGGAGTGACCAACATTTGTTCCGACAAAACAGGTACTCTGACCCAAGGAAAGATGATCACAAGGAGAGTGTGGATTCCTGGTGTCGGCATTTACAGTGTGAAAAACGCGGATGACGCATCCAATCCTACTCGAGGTATCGTCACGCTCGGACCGGCTCCAACATCCAGGCTCGAAGCCGAGAAGCAGGAGGCTGAAAAGGCCGACGAACTTGACCAGAAGAGAAGCGGCGCCGCTCTTAAGTTTAACGAACCAGAAGAGAAAAGACGAAGAGTACAAAATCGCGCCGCGAAAGAGCAGGATGACAACGACAGCAATGACAACGAAGAGAAGTCTGAAACTCCTGAAATCGTCCCGGAGCTGAAAGCTTTCCTCCAATCCACCTCGCTCTGTAACCTTGCTACAGTGCGCAAGGACGCAGAGAGCCAGAAATGGTTGACAACTGGAGATCCGACCGAAATTGCTCTACAAGTATTTGCACATCGATTTGACTCTGGCAAGAAGAAGCTTGTGGAAAGTATGGGCTGGAGGCAGCTCGCCGAATATCCGTTTGACAGCACAGTCAAGCGCATGTCTGTCGCATTTAGAGTCCCTGAAGAAGAAAGGACTTTAATCTTCACAAAAGGGGCCGTTGAGCGCATACTCGATCTATGTGTCACCGTTGGTGTCGGCGAACACGAAAAGAAGATGACTGAGGAAATGAAACAAAGTGTAATTGAGCAAATGAACATGCTTGCTGAGCAAGGTCTACGTGTTCTCGCAATTGCTCGTCGAGACTGGCCTGAGGAAATCAATGAGCGGTCAGAGACCCCACGAGAAAGTGTTGAGCGAGACCTTACGCTACTCGGTCTTGCTGGCCTCTATGATCCTCCTCGATTAGAGACTAAAGACGCTGTCCGAGGTTAGTATTATCTCCTTCATGAATGGTTCCTCGTTTATATGCATCAAATTAGAAACACTAGGAGCTAACGAAAGTTAGAATGCACTACTGCCGGTATCCGCGTTCATATGCTTACTGGCGACCATCCAAGCACTGCTCGCGCCATTGCCAAAGATGTTGGCATTATTCCCAAGGACTTGGGGAGCCTCCCTGCCGATGTTGCCGAATCCTTGGTCAAAACCGCTGCAGAGTTTGACGGAATGTCTGACAATGAAATCGACGCAATGCCCGAGCTTCCACTAGTAATCGCTCGCTGCGCACCAGACACCAAAACACGCATGATAGCAGCTTTGCACCGCCGTGGCCGCTACGCCGCCATGACTGGTGACGGAGTCAATGACGCACCATCTCTCAAGGCCGCAGATGTTGGCATTGCCATGGGCATGGGTGGAAGCGACGTTGCCAAGGGTGCATCGGATATTGTCTTGACCGACGACAACTTTGCTAGCATAGTCAATGCCATTGAAGAGGGCCGGCGCATGTTTGACAATATCCAGAAATTTATCCTGCATCTTCTTGTCTCCAACGTCGGCGAAGTCATCCTCCTCATTGCCGGTCTTGGATTCCAAGACAGCTACGGATTCTCCGTATTTCCCCTCTCACCACTCCAAATCCTCTGGATCAACATGCTCACATCTTCGTTTCCCGCTTTCGGTCTCGGCCGCGAACGCGCCGCTCCAGATATTATGAACCGGCCTCCGCACTCGAACAAGAAAGGAGTATTCACAGGGCAAATCCTCGCTGACATGATGGTCTACGGAGTTATCATGGGCGCCTGCACGCTTCTTACTTTTGTCATAATCGTCTACGGCGCCAACGACGGCGCTCTCGGCGATGACTGCAACAAGGGCTACAACCCATCCTGCGAGGTCGTTTTTCGCGCCCGCGCTTCTGTCTTTGCTGAACTCACTTGGCTCATTCTCGCCTCCGCATGGGAATTCAAGTCCCTTCGGCGCAGCCTCTTCAATCTCGGCATCGATCACACCACCCCAGCTAACCCCAGTGGAAGCGGCAGCGGAAATGGCAACGGCAGCAGCAACCAAACTGGCGGTGAAAAACCCAGCGCTTCCGATCCCGAGCTCGAATCCCAATCGCTCAGCGAAGGCAGCACATGGCAGCGCCTCCGGCCCAATCCGAATGGCCGATTCCACTTATTCGCCGATCTGTACGAGAACAAGTTCCTCTTCTGGGCCGTCGTCATTGCTTTCCTCTCCGTCTTTCCCGCAGTCTATATTCCCGGCCTGAACACCAGCGTGTTCAAACACACTGGTATCACGTGGGAATGGGCGCTCTCTTTCGGTGCCATCTTTGTCTTCCTTGCCGCCGTAGAAGCGTGGAAAGCGCTCAAGCGCAGATTCGGCTGGTTTGCCCCCCGTGGATTCCAAGACGACCTGGACCGCGCCGTCGAGGAAGATCGTTTGGATCAGGGGTCAGTTTGCGTCAAGGGTTTTTTACGATAAGTCGATCGTTTTCACGGACATTATCACTCAGTCGTACAGGAACTATGACGAGAGAAAAGGAAACCGCAACCTCTCCTGCTGTCAGACAACTATCTGGTTTGAGTTCTCCAAGTACATAATTAGCTGCGGCGTAGCAGCACAAGAGTGCTGAAGCGGTTTAGTTGATTTATAATATAGCTGTTTCCTTTAAATATTTCTTTCTTTAGAACAATTACACCTATTCAATTTCATCATCTTTTCTTTGAACCCTCTCAAATTCCACTCAAAATGAGCGAATCAGAGCATATTACCTCTCTAATAAAGTTTGGTCTCCACTGGCTTATTGCTGTATGTCACTTCTTTACGACTTTTGGATACCGTGGCATAGGCGCTGCCCAAGAAGCTGAATTCAATTTATTCATTCATTGAAGTTGGTCAGCCCGTCTGTGCTCCACTTTCTGCGCCATTTTCTCTAGGGTATTGCTTTGATCTCATAAGAACAGCTTTGCTTCATTGCTAGTTCAATCGAGAATTCATTCAAAGCTGCCGTTTGTTTCTTGCAAAATGCCTGCCACAGAATCTTTTTTAATTAAAAAAAGAGGGAAAAAAAAAAAAAAAAAAAAAGAAAACGCCCCAGCCCGGTTCCTGCTATAGTAAAATCCTCCTCTCACATGCGGTCATACCTAAATTCAGGTAGCGCGGCGCCGAGTAACCTCTGCCAAGTGCCGCCGACTCTTTTTATTTTTCCGCCATCAATTATTGACCATCAGAAGAGACCGTCAGACGAATATAGAATGACGAGCTGATCCCTGAGAGAGATGCCATTCCAATTTTCAACAAGGTGAGTCAAGAAAGATTTCTGTGATTCAACATTTTGCCCCGTAGAAAGGGAGGCAATGCAGAGTTTGACATGTCTATTCCAGGGATCTCTTCACTGCCCTTACCAAGAATCCGAGAAGTATCATACGGAACGTCAGTCCTCTATTAGGAAAAACACCTCGTCATCCACTCGGGCCCGACTCGGAAAAAAAGGTTTCGCGTGGCAATTTGGGCATGGTAGCGCTGTCATCCACCTCGTGGAAGTCAAAAAGAAACATGCTTTCCCAGTCGAAAAGAGCCACGCTTTTGCAAACCTTGGAATGTTTTCTACATTGCCTGGAGAGCGGTATGGCGTTATTTTCGAGCAACGTCATTTCACTTGTCTCTCTAGCGTCAGCTTTCTTGCTTGCAGCATTTTTTGATGTTACTGCTGCAGGGGCGAAATCCTCCCAATGAATGACCCTTGTGTTTTTAATCTCAAGTATTGCAAGTGGCAATTCTTTTCCTTGATACTCCAAAGACCATAGAACATCGAAGCGCCGAGGGCCTACACTTGCCTCGACTTGACAAAAAAGTTTCCAGTCTTTGGGCAGATATTCTTGGAGAGCAACCGTGGTTGGATGTAAAAGTTGCAGTGTAGCAACCCTCAAAACATCTCCTTCAGAGACAATTCTGGCTGTTTTCTCCAATATGGGCATTTGAGAATTGAGTGGGCTCTGAGCGGGCACTTCACTAGGTAGGCACTCTTTTGCTAATTTAGCTAGCTCCGACAAGGGTTCATTCAAAAACACGGGGACAGGATCTGTGTCTTGGGTAGATCGAGAGCTAGGTTTTATTTTCCGGTACTGTTCGTCAAAGACCAACTCAGCATTTGGCAACTTTTCCTCAAAAGATTGGAGAATAGAAAGTATCATTTTTGTAGGATTGAGCTGTCAAATCTTTTGGTTGGCTTTGGACGGAAGAGGAGAGAAGAATCCTTGATACGAATGAGTTAGATCAGGGAAGGGAAGGGAGACAGGAATCTTCCAAGATAAAGCTCTTTAAAAGAGAGAGAATGGGAGAGAGAACGGGAGAAAATGGAAAAGGGCGAATAGAGAGCGACTGATGAAGCGGGCAACAAGTTTCAAAAGTAAATAAATTATCATTAAATCTAAATGCATCACTGGATGTGCGAGCAGAGTTCCGCTGTTGTGCTCCTTCTTCTTCAAGCTGTAAATGAATCAAGTTTGCACCATGCAGAATGAAAAGGCAAAAGCGATTCACAAGGAGTTTGGTCGGCGCGCTTGCTTGAGGGTGATGAATGGTTCGTATCTTTTTGACTTAATTTTCTTTCCTCTCTTGCAGAAGCCACAGAACTTATGATGAGTTGCTAGTCCTTTACGCTTAAATCTTTAAAGATGTTTATTATGCTTCTTAGGTTAAATAGCAGCCAAACTAAAAAGGAACAAGGTAATATACTACTACACAAGAAGACGGAGAGAAAGATGATTATAAATTTTCGAGAAGCAATGTGTTTGAGCTACCAGCCTTGAACTATCTGCAATTAACACATGCGCCTTGGTTGCGAGTAAAAGTTGAATCCACATACAGTGACGGCGGCCAGTCCATAAGCCCATTGACCAGTACCTCAATTCGAGCATGAGAAACTCGAGAGAGAAAGTCAATGAAGATATGTTTTGCGCATCTCTTTTGTTATACTTGAAGCAGTGTGTTTATATTCTGCATTCAGCCAGCGCTGCCAGTTCCAATCCACCCACTCTTCGAAATCAAACCTGGAACGCCGAGACTCGTGCCATAGAAGCAATGGGGAGATATAGATCCCAGAAAACATTTTATGCGGCCTGCGCTCATCAGAGCCGTCCCATGTACGGCCGAATATAGCAAATCCGAAATCGATAAAAACAAGATGCGGAGGCGCGTTAGAATCTTGAGATTCTTGACCGTCGACTAGGATAATATTCCTTGGGTGCAGGTCCGCGTTCATGATATTACGAGCATATATTGCCGTATCAAAATCCACTACCGCTTTCATAATATGCTGCCGAGTCTGCTGCGAATACGCCGCGGGATCAGCATTCATCATTGTTGTTCCCGGTAGGTATTCGATGAGGATGAATCTGACGGGACGTGTCATCTTTGTCGTCCGTCTACTAGATAATGATGATGATGATGATGACGCCACCGCAGCCACCGAGCACGATGACGACAACGACGATCCAACACAAATATCGACAGAGAAAGAGCCATAGTATCTTGGTATAGACTTGCCCTGGAGATCTGCAAGCTCGATATATGTGCGGGTCTCGTGGGTGTAGTGACGGTCCGCGATGGAAAAGGCATCGAGGAAACCACCTTCATCATCAACGTAAAGAGGGTCGTAAAACTTGGCCACAAGTCTTTGTCCTTGTCCTTTGGTTCCCGCAAGGCCTCCGAGGCCAGGGTAATGTTGATCGTCGTCGACGGCGGCCCTGAGGACGTCAACGAAGACTAGCTGTGCGCTGTGCTTGTTCCCGGCTCGCAAAATGCCGCGAATTTGTAGCTCAACACTCGTGGTATTCCCGGTATCCCCTTCGTCGGAGCGGCAGCCTCCTGGCAACGGTGGATGGCGCAAACAGAGCTCAACGGGGTCTGTTTGCTCCCTTTCGTGGCGAAATGAAGCATGGCTCGAACAGTCATATGTCATGGGAGTGGGAGGAGGCGGTATATGGGAATAAGCAGTAAATTTCCAGCCAATAACGTATGGAATTGGAGGTTTCGGCTTCTCCGTCCCCTTCAATGAAAAGGGCATTCTTTGTAGGTTTGATCTGGGAAAAGACGGATGTTTTAAAAGTTGGAGAATAGCTGGACTGGTTTTGCAGGCCCTGATGCAACGATATTGGGATTCTAACTGTCATGACACAGCTAGCGAAATCTAAATGCCCAACCAGACTGGGGGTTAGGGCTTAGGAGAGTGAAGGTAAGTCAGGTTCCAGTCACAAGACCGCATTCCCCGTAGACATATTTACCTTATTATTTATACAATTAAATGGCTAGTGGATGTGTACAAGGACCGGAGAGTAGCTTCTTTTTTATTCAATGCAAACAAGTGACAGGCCGTAGAGAATCCTGGGTGTTTAATTTATCCATTGGATGTTCCCCACTGGGAGGTCAGTCTTAAGGATTAATCAAAGCAATCTTTGCTCCGGAAAATCTTTCTCCGGAGCCTGTCTTCATAGAATCATAGCAGAGCTTGGGCTGCCAAGCAGCTGTCTGTTGAAGAGATTCTGGGGCAATCTCGGCTCCTTATATATTTGATCTGTACACAAGGACTTAATTACTCAATGCAAGGACCAATTAATTGGTGCAAGGCTTAAACACCTATCTTTAAGTACTGTTTGGCACCATGTCTCATGCTAAAGATAAGTCTTCTTTAAAATAATCCGAATTAATTCAATTTAATACAGTATCCCTAATGTTAGATACAGTTAGTCAAAAACTTTGTTTTCTCTCTCCTTCCCTCCTTAAATTTAACTAAAACAAGTTTTATTTTTTAAATGAAGTTAGATATTTTTCATTGAGAAGGAGGCTTTGGTTGGGGAAGTGGTTTCTGTTCGCGACGCTTTGCAACCAGGCCTACTTGGTAACTTACATCCTGCAGCAGAATCCTCACATGGAAGCCGTCATGCCTTGCAGAGAGGCATATCTAACAAATCAGATTATGGATCACCCTTAGAGCGGTCCAATGTATTAATGACTATTGTCAAATGAATGATCGTTTTCATATTCGTACATGACAATACACGACTGAGTAATCAACCCTTCCTGAACAAGTCCTTCCATAAGTCCTTAAACCCATAATTAGGTCTCTTCGAATCATATACGCGAACATTATCCTTTGCGCCTAATTTATCGAGAACACTGCCCGCGCGATGGCCCACGATCTCGACTCTGGGCGGCGGGGCGGTGGCGCGCTCATGAATCACACCCGCCAGCTGGGGCGCCACGTCGGCGAAACAGGCGCGCAGTTCGCGGTCGAGGTTGAAATAAGGCTTTTTTGCAAGGTCAGGCGCCATGAGGTTATATGACCGGGTCAGGGTATTGAGATTGTTGACTGCCATCGAGAGGTAGGACTGTTCGGTTTCGACCCAGGTTGGGTCACGGAATGGAGGCACGGTGGGTGATGGGGGCGGGATGGACTCCTCATTCTGCGCAGGGTGGTTGGTATTGACGGCATCTCCGGATGAAGAAGTTGCAGCGTCTGATGGGGCTGCGGCTGCGGCTGGAGCAATCTCTCGAGTGACAAGATTTCCTTGGAGGTCGATCGTCGTCATGTGCGCGGGAGAAGTGTTTCCCGTTTGACCATATGCGTGGGCGGCGTCTGCTCCCGCAGATCCAGGTACCAGACTATGGTTCGTCGGAGGGTTCTCCACGCTTTCTGCATAAGCATGGGCCTCTGCTCTGCGCATCTGCTCTTGTAGCGAGCCACCTTTACTTGCAATGACTCGTGCAGCGTGTCGTTTCCAATCTGCGCGGAGACGGCCGCGGAAGGAAGCCGCGGCTTTTGCAAGTTCTTGTTGCTTCTCGATCCATGGAGGCACAATGTCTTGTCTTTGGATGATCTTGTTCATGAGGTACTCTGTTGTGTCAATGAACGGACTGCTGACATTATAGTCGCGCTCAATAGCCTTGCCGCGGGGCAGATTCTTGAATTGGCCGCGGGCAATGGCGTCGTCGATACGTTCGTTGGCCAAGGAGGAAAGACCCTGCAGCGTAGCAGGCATAGCTCGTGCGCCAGGAGTAAAGCGCTCTTTGAGCTCCCGCCGAATTTGCTCCCGTTCCCTATCCGACACAGTCGGATCGTTCATATAAGTGTATGCATTGGTCCGCTCTTTCGCGCCGGCAAGCCTTTCGCCAGGCGAAAGCTTCAACTTGGGCTTGAGCGTTGGAGGAGGTCCACCCTTGGGAGTTGGGATTGGAGGTGGCCGTCCTGTGCGTAGAGGCTTGTGCGCATCGTTGAGCATTCGTAGAGCGGAATCGGCAATGGTCTCACTGCCAGCCCAGGGCTGGGCAGCGGCGACGTCGCGAGTACCTTTACCTGCACTTGACTGTTCCGTATCAGTATAAAGGAAATCTAGAAAAAGAAGAATACAACGACGTACAGACATATTGACTTGAGCAAATGCGCTGGCATTATCGCTTCTGAATTTAGCGGACGCGATCCTTTCTTCCAGCTGTAGCCGTAGATCCTCTGAGAATCCAGCTTCTTGAAACACCTTGCGGGCGGTTCGTCCGCCCGTCTCGAGCGATTCTTCTGTCATTTCAGCCAGCCGTCTAGACATTGCTCCACTTTTAGCAGGTGCTTTGGATGATTCGCCGTGTTTGCCCTCGGCACTGGGATTGTTATGGTCTTTGCCATCCTTAATCTCGTGCTTTTTCGTATCGTTTCCCGCCTTGCCTGGCGCTGAATGGGTAGTAGCGTTTGACGAGAACAATCTCGTCCCTCCAGACCTGGAGCCAAGTGAGCTGGCTCCATCATGGCATTTTGACGCCGATCCCCTGACCCTTGAAGCTTTGTCGGTCTCTACTAACAAACGTACTTCCCTTTTGCTCCAAACATTGTACCGCCTCACCTCGGGTCCCGAAATGCGATGCACCCGAGCATTTTGAAGACACCGGGAGCAAAAGTTGAAATGCCTAGTCGATACGCCCGCGGTGACGCTTTGCATGTGTGATTGAGAGATGTCTTGCCTTGTCAATATGGTTGAACTCCGCAAGTGGTAGAAGCAGATCTGTGACGCCTCAAGTTCCTGTTTCTTATCTTTCTATCGCGCTTAGATTGGCAGATCCGCCATTCGCCCTCTCGGCAATTGGAACTCCATTGCATCACCATCGACAAAGCAAATTACTACTGCGGCACCTCATTTTAAAAGAACTTTCATTACTGTACTGCTAATTTGAAATATCAGTAATTCTCCTATATAAATATCCTGTCTAAAGAGTCCGAACCAAAACACCATCGTTTTCTCGGCGGTCAAGCTTATTGCGCTGAGACTTGGCGTACTTGCCTAATCAGGAAATATATTTTGGGATAGTTGTCTGCCTCCCATTGCCCAGCTTGCTTGCTAGAGCATTAGAGCACTAGGAATTCCTGCTATAATATCCCACAATATCCCCGTAAAATCCAACCTAGAAGATAATTGCTTGATTATATTTTTACTTGCACGCAGCATGCCTTTCTAAAGTGAGAGTTGCCTTGTTTTTCTAAATAGCAGGAACACTGATACTGTAATAAAGCAATGGATGCAACATGCTATAAGAGCTATAACAAATGCCCTTTCCCTCTTCTCGTCTTCCATTAAGCAATCGTCTGGCATTTAGGAGCGTGAATGAAAACTAAAATATGTTGTACAATAGATGAGGGTAGCTAAATCTGCCCGGGGCACGGTGGTACAGAGATAACAAATCATCAAGTAGATCAGGGCAGGAGCAATTTAAGACCAGTAGAAATAAAAATGCAAGGTTTTGAGACTATTTTAATAAATCAGAGAATGCAATGCCTTGTTTACGTTTCGAGTGCAATGTAATCGCTATCAGTGGAACAGTCGCTAGTCAAATGCTTAAGCTACAAGAGAAAAGTGAAGAAAAAAGAAGAAGAAAGGAGGTTTCCATGCCAAGCAACAAGCAATCCCATGCCTAGATGATATGAAATAGCCCAAAAAAAACACACACACACACAATTATGGCCCAGTGAAGAAACGAGATGCTTCGATAACGCTCTCGTCTCCGTTTGCAAAATCCCATCCAATAATGCGAGGGTCCTGTGAGCAGCAGATGATACGTCGGGCATCAAATTGTAGCTTAAATACTCTCGAATTTGACTGTGATGCTCCATTGGGAGCATCAACTGCCGCTGGATGGAGATGATGATGGTGATGATGATGATGATTCAGAGGGTGATTTGCCGGCAAGTGGCCTTGAGGTAAATTCGGAAAAGGCGGTGGGTGTAAATGTGGCGTTTGATTCTGCACGGGTGGAGGATGAGCAGCTGCGGTGGTGATAGTTCCTCCATGCTGGGCCGGCCCTGCATTTGCTCCAATCCCCTGTTGAGCATGTTGAGCGGAAGATTGGGCTGCGGCGGTTACTGATACTCCGCCTGGGCCAGTGGCGGGATTGGAAGGAGGGTTGGAGTTCTGGTTGCCATTCGTGATTTGAGGCCAATTGGCCTGCATACTGGTCGCGACAGAGTGAAATCCCTGTGCGGCCAGAGCTGTTGCAGTGGCTGCCGCTTGTGCATGGGCAATATGCGGGAATGAGCCGGGCGTATGCTGAACAGATGGATTAGGCGGGTGGTGGTGTTGCGCGTGAGCATCGTGATGAAGGAGAGTGAGCTGCTGAGCCATTTCATGTTGGGGAACGGTAAATCTGTCCTGGGGAATAGCGCGCCGACTGCCACCAGCCGCCAAAACCGCGTCCTCTTGACGTAAACGGCTACCGACAACCCATTTACCCTCTGCGTCCCGTCGCCAGACAATAACAGTCTCATCATATGACCCAGATACGATCCTACTCCATCTTGTGCCCCCTCCACCGGGGGGCAATTTGGCACCGTAACCTAAAATATCTCGTGGATTCCGTGATCCAGCATTTCTTCTCCGTAGCCGACCGGTTTCAGCAGCGTCGGGCACGGAGCCAGCAGCCCGAGCCGCAAAGAAGCTTTGATCGATCGCGCGTGCTTCGGCTTGCAGGTCGTCTTCGTCCCCGGGCAAGTCTCCGAAGCCGGCCTGCACTGTACGAACCAGATTTCCATGTGCTTCGAGACAGGCAACTTCCACTCCGGATGATCTGTCAAATATCCTCACTGTATTGTCGCTGCTTCCACTGACTATCCTACGGCCATCGAATTGCAAGCAAGCAATTCCTTTCCGGTGGCCTGGAAGCGTCTTGAGGCACTCGCCCGTGCGAATATCCCAAACCTTGATGAGCCGGTCGCCGGAAGCAGAAACTATCTGATCATCATAGACTTGAATTGCATTGACGGCGGCATTGTGCCCATGCAATGTCATAAGCAGGCTATATGGTGGCAGCGGCTTGACCTTCTTATTAAGTTGACCATTCGTGTAGAGGTACGGGTGCGTCACTGGCGAGATAATATAAGAGGGAAATACAGCGGAACCAGCTCCAGTAATGCGCGGATAATCCGTGTCACCGGGAAGCAATTCTCTGCGGCTCCAGACTTTGATCGTTTTGTCTTTGGAGCATGTGATCAAGTAACGATCATCAAACCGCAAGTTGAGCACTGATTCCCGATGAGCACGCTCAATCTTGCGAATCATCTCACCAGTTGAGAAACGCCAGAGAATGACATCGGTGTCACTGCTACCAGAAATAATTATATCCTGGTCGCCGCGTTCATCAAATTGAAGACAGAGTACAGACCCTGTGTGTCCCGCGAGCGGTTTTCGGAGCAGACGCCGAGATTCAAGATCCCATATGCGAACCGTGCGGTCTCTACTGCCGCTGACAAGGAAGTTTCCAGAATACTGAATGGTGTAGACGCATTCACGATGAGCTTCGTGGGGGTGATCTGGGTGAGGGAGCTGAAAGTTGGTATATCGGCCTGCGTCCCAATTGTCCTCTAGCCGCCTTCGCTGCTTGTACAAGTAATGCCAATTTACTCGAGGCGCCCCAAAGGCAGGATGAATAAGGAGAGACGGAGCTGTCAAGAGATCAGCCGCGTAGTTGTGTGTAGTAGTTGCGACCTCCTGTGCAGATAGCAATGGTGAAGGATACATATCTTCATCCATGGCATTTGAAGACGTATGCGATAACATTGCATCCATTGCGGTTGGGGTAGGGGTCTGTGAACTCTGTGAGGTGTGCGCAGACAATGCAAAGTCACCATCCTGAGAGTCCTCTGTCATGCGTGCATCAGTGGAGCTGCTACCAGCCTCTGGGCTGATCTGCTCATCCACTTCAATGGTGCCGTGTTGATCATTCCAGCCTTGCGGTCCATCGTCAACTCTATCATCGCCATATGACGTCTGCAAAGGTGATCTAGGTCCCCTTCCAAAGAGACCGCCTTCGACCGGTGCGGTTGGTGGGTTCCGCGGCCTGACCCGTACCCTCTTATGTGCTTGTTGATCGACATCGGCATCGGCTGGCCTAGTTCTTGTTTCCCGTCCCGGGGGTCCATTGGGATAGAGATACTCTCGCTCGAAGTTGCGGATCTGCGGCACGTCTACACCCCAGCCTTCCGAACCGTATAGTTGTCTCCATAGGCTTGAATCCATCGTCCTTGCCCTCCAAGCGCGCGATGCCGTCGATGCCTTTAATAAGGTTGATGGGTCAAGGTAGGAAAAGATTTCAGATGTCAGCTCCGGGGGTAAGTAGGTGACGGGATCCAGGTGAAGTAAGGGATCCAGTCGCTGTACAATTGCAGCAATCGACGAAGTGTGGAGGGATCGCACGACTGCATATGCAAGTTCTAGTGATTAAAGAATAGAGACATTAGCCCAAGGATGCTCGACTTGTCTACGAGATACAGGTAGCGTACCCGTCCGATCCACTTCATTCAGGGCCAAAACCCACGCGGGTAGAGGCACAGATGGAGCTGGTGCTTGACCAGCCATCACGCCTGCTTTCATATCTCCTCCCACTGCAAATTCGCTGCCTGTCTGACTTCTTGTCTCCTCTGAATAGCCCTCATCCAGCCTGAATGACACTTGCATCGACGTGGACGGATACGATGATGATGACGATGACGATGACGGTGCTGCTGCGGCGAATTGTGGTTGTGAATTGGAGAAGCCCGTGGAGGGTCCCGGCATAGGCCCCACAGGTATATTGCTTATGTTTGTCATATTCGCAAAGAACGATGACAGCGATGAGATGAAGATAGAGCCAAGATCTTGGCCTCACTCGTCTCTTGAACGGATCGAGTTCAGCCGCGGATATGCATGCAGTGACCCGAATGTGCCCTGACTCAAAGGAACAATCAAGACGGAGTGAGTGGCTAGATTTAAGACAATATCAGCAAAATATTATTTGCGAGTATCAACGCTTATAGTCAGAAAATATTGTGTGTGGGGAAAAACACCGCATCTACGTGCATAATCAATTGTCAAGGTTCGCCTGTAAGCCCTCCGACGCTATACGATCGCCCCAGGGAACTCGACGAAGACGATACGACGAATAGATCCGGGGAGAATAGATAATCGATAGAGATGTGTGATTTGGAATATCAAGCAGGGTCGCCTAAAAGATGTGCTGTGAACGACGCATGCAGTAAACCTCACCATAAAGCCTGAACAGGAGGGTTCGGGGACCACCGTTGCCGTCGGGGAGCTTGTCGAAGGAAACCTCCGAGGGTCCAGAGGAGCCCAGATTGCGTAGCGGATGACAGATAGGGAAGGTCGGAAAGTAACTTAGAGGAGTTGCAATCCGAACTAGGGAAAGTCCAGGCCTGGAGGAATAAGCAGGCTTGAAAGGATGAAATCACGGAGAAGTTCAGGCGGAAATGTAGAGAATTGTAATCCTGGACTGAATTGACGTCGAAGGAGCTCGTTCTGCTGATGGTTGGCGGAAATGATAGTCCTCGGGGGTACGGAGTGGTACCACAAGTATCCGGAGTACGGAGTACTCGTTAGGTGCGTTGGGCTGTAGTAGGTGAAGGTACCTCCATCCTGGGGGTCTTCATAACAAAGCCGCTGATACAGAACGAGGTTACTTCAGGGTTCGCTCCGACGCTAAGCTGCTTTTGATCGAGAAATCTCAATCAATGGACAAGGGCACCAAATCAATGCTGACTCATCCCCCCGGCTCGAAGAGAGATAAAGAGGGTTCATTGTTAAAGCAGCCAGAAAGATAAGGCATCTGATTGGCCGATTAGCTGGCGCTTGCCCTAATAGGTCTGGCTGTCCCGCTCATTGGGGCTCAAATGGATGAAGTACCGCATACCTGAATCAGCTTGCGTGCCTTCTCCATGTCCTCGTACCGAACCCTCTCATTTAGTGCGGGGTGGGACTTTCAGTACTTGAGTCTTCCGCAAAGTTGCTTAGTGCCCTGAAGTACTCTAAACCAGTACCTCTCCCTTCACCGCTTCAATATGGGTGGGGAGGTACTCTTTCTCCAGCGCTGAAGCACCTTGTGGGAACCCCATGCATGCTTGAGCCTGCGAAAGAGTTCAACTCCCTACGGAGTAGTGAGTTAACTCTCAACCCACACCCACTCACCACAGACACACACGCACTACACTCACTCACTCACTCATTCACTCACTTACCACACGAACGCACGCACCCACACTCCCACGTCTAATCCACGCTCTCGGTCTCTCCCTCAAGCACGCAGCACCAGTACACACACACCACACATCGTACACACGCTCTTTTTCCCTCCCCCCTCTTGTTCATCCCTTGTTTCGAGAGCCGCTGCTCTCCCAGCCTTGTTATCGATCCCCCAAGGTCCTTTCTCGGTGATCTGAGCTGACAAGTTCCACTCAGTCCAAAGCATTGTCTTCTTTGTGGTTGTGCATGTGTTTGCTCAGGGAAATCGCCTGTCAACTACAACATATGAGGCCCCTACTTATCAGAGCAAGTGACTTCTTTTCAGACGTGGTTTGAAGTGCGTGTGTTAAGGTAGAACGTGCTCGTTCAATCCTTCTGACCTCTACTCATTCCTTGTTTGCGACTTCAAACACACCTGCTCAAGTGTATCGGTCGAGGATACATTACTTTCTTAGTCTCTCATTTGCTAGTGCTGCCTTTGGAGCAGCAGAATCGCGCAGGAAGCGATGATGTCGACCGAAATTTCCCCTCCAGTCTTAACACGCACATATACAGCTCCTTCATCTGTCCTTTCGCGGCCGAATGTGAACTCGCAGTCGCAACAAGGCCCGTTCAATCCGCCTCATGCTTCACGCATGCCGACGGCAACCGGACCTATTTCTTCAATTCACCTCGGCCCAAATGCCCCTACCCCGATAATCAATGGCGGTCCAGTTGTTGCCAGTGATAGCATCATCAACTATGTCGCCGGCAAAGATCAGTCGCTCTACCAGATTTGTATCAACCTTCGGCAGCGATTAAAAGACGTTCCTGGATTTCAGCCCCACTTGGATGAAATTGATGAAGAGGATCGTGTATCGGATGGAACTGACCCAGTCTCGTCACTCTGGAAATGTTTTCGCAAGGGCTATCCTTTGATGGCTCTGGCCAGTGTCTTGAACCCCGAAGTTGCGCAAAATGTGGATCCGTCCAAGGTTACAGAGGCGAAGAGGGGCAAAGCTGCTACCTTCAAATTCTTGCGTGTCTGTCTGGAAGATCTCAACTTCCCCTCGGCCGACATGTTTCTCATCGCTGATCTGTACGGTGATGATACGACGGGATTCGTAAAGGTACGCCTCTACATTTGCCCCAGAAACCTTCAAGTGATAAAGGATAAAGATTCGAATGGAATATTCTGACAGACGCATTAGGTAACAAAAGTCGTTGGCCGCGTTCTTGACATTCTCGCCCAGCGGGGCCTTCTGCACTCACCCGCCACTGACGAAAATGCCAAAGAAGCATCGGATCAGCCTGTTGTGAAGCGTACGCATCGAGATTTTGTGGTCGACGAACTGGTCTCAACCGAACGGACCTACGTCCAGCATCTAGAGATCTTGCAGCAATTTAAGAAGCAGGTTGAAGAGCGAGGCGTCATACCTGGCGATGCCGTGCACGACATCTTTTTAAATCTCAACAATCTATTAGATTTTCAGAGACGTTTCCTTATTCGGGTAGAAACGACAAATTCTCTCCCCTCGGAGCAGCAAAATTGGGGTCAACTATTTGTTCATTATCATGAAGCATTTCGGGTCTACGAACCGTACATTGCAAACCAACGTCGCTGCGAGGAGACTGCAATGCGCGAGTTTGATAAGCTCAAGGAGGCTGGTGGTTCCAAGGAACTTCGGCAGATTGTCGATTCGCCTACTGTGCTGACTGGGTTCTTACTGAAACCGTTCCAGAGACTGGCCAAATATCCGCTGTTATTAAAGGTAAGTATTCTTTGAGTTAGGCTTGAGGGTTATTACAGAAATCTTATTTCTCTCTCTTCTTTTCAGGAGCTCCGCGACAAAGGTGAGAGTGACGATCAACGTCGCTCGGATCTAACGGCCGGTATTGAAGCTGCGTCGGATGTGCTTGAACGAACCAATGCGGCTGTCGACCGCGAAGATCGCCTCGAAGCTGTCAAGGAATTAGCTGGCCGTGTGGAGGATTGGAAGGGCCATAAGATCGACCACTTCGGCGATCTTCTGCTCTATGGCACCTTCACAGTTCTCAAGGGTGATGGCAACCGAGATGTCGAACGAGAGGTATGTTAATTTTCTTTGCACGGGATGCTGGGTTCGCGTCGGGCTCATTCACGCTTCGCCGGACTCACACCTATTTATCTCGATGAAATTTCTTCGGATCCTAATAGCATTCGTTTCGTGTCACCCTTAGCTGCTCTCGCGTCGCGGTGCGCAAAGAACATGTGCTGACGAGAAAGGGCTCAATGAGCCCGTTGCTCTGTAGTATAAGGTATATTTGTTTGAACGCATTCTTCTTTGCTGTAAAGAGATCAATCCAAACAAACAAAAGAATAAGATCATGGGGACGAACAAACCCCTCGTCGACAAGAAGGGCAAATTACGACTGCAACTAAAGGGACGGATATTCATGCAGAACGTAACGGAAATTATTTCACTTGCCAAGCCCGGTACGCTTTTTTCCGCAACTGCTCGGCAAAGCTTCGATGGAAATCGACGTCCCATGTTTTAACTGACAAGGAATTAGGCTCTTACATGGTGCAGATCTTCTGGAAAGGAGATCCAGGGGTCGAGAACTTTTCCATCAAATTTACGACGGAGGATTTCATGAAGAAATGGGCCAAGCAAGTTGATGCTCAACGACAAGCATATAGCGAGGTCAAGTCGAATCCGCCAAGAGGCTCGGGCACATCAGACTCAGAATTCATGTATATGAAAAGCCAGAGTGCGAACATTCAAAACCCCTACCAACAAGAGGATGAAGCCGAGGAAGATGAGGAGCCTGAGCCGCAAAAGGAGACTCAAGAGACCACTGGCTATCCCCTAAACTCCGAGCTTTCGATCAGCCGTAATGCATCCAGCACTAGCTTACGCTCGAGGTCGACGACCGGCGAGAGCGGACCGCCTCTGGCACAAGGCCCTGCTCGTGTGGCTATGCCTCCTCCACCGAGGTTTCCTATTACGCAGAGCCCACCTCTTTCTCTGCATACACAACTTCCATTGAGTGCCATCTCACCTGGGGAACGTCTTGGTAATTCCTATTTCTCTCCAACTGTTGAATCGCCAATGTCAACACGCACTAGTGGTTCATCTTCGGGCATGTATCCTTTCCCTCGTCAAGCAACGCCTAACAGTGGTTGGCCAGGTGAAGAGCATAACCGTTTCACAGCACCTGCAATAGGCCGAACTGCGTCCAGAGAAGGTCAGACAGGTTCCCACAGTTACAGTAACCGGCCCAGCGGTCAACGACCTTCTATTGCCGGCTTGACTGGCGGCCAGCTGCCCAACCGCCTGCGATCCGCAAGCAGCCCTGACATCCATAACATTACAAATTCTGGTCGTCGGATAAATGGCCATATTCATCCTCCCATGCCGGATGTACCAATGCCACCTTTGCCCGCACACATGGCGCATATGAAAACTCCCGTTAATCGAAGCCAAAACAATTCGCCGACTGGTTCCCAGGGCGGTGTGGTGACGCGTTCCAACACGCACTCCCCTAACCTCACACGAGAGCGTCCGGGATTCACGCAAGCTCCTCCTACCCATGCACAGCATCAGAGTCAAGCATATGATTTGCCTATTCGACAAGATCCCCGCCAGGCACTCCCTCCCCAGATATCTGCCGCGCCTGACTCGCGCACCATGTCCCCTTTGTCGGCGCCCGCGCCCGAACCAAGTCAACTCAAAGTACGGGTCATTATGGGAGAAAACTATGTGACCCTCGTCGTTGGGATGAATATCAGCTATCAGTCTCTCATTGACCGGATTGACGCAAAGTTATCCAGATTCGCCCCATGGTCTATCAACCGTGGCAATTGTCGTCTGCGCTATGTTGATGAGGATGGAGATACTGTTACAATCAACAGCGACGAGGATGTTCAAACTGCCTTCCAGGACTGGAGGGAGCAAAACATCAAGCGCGGCCTGAGCAATCAGCTTGCTGAAATCCAGCTCGTATGCCAACTGCTCGAACACCCGTGATTTTTAAATCTGGTGCACTTCTCTCGCCAGTGCTTGGATTGATCATTTCTGAAAAATTTTTCCCCCATTTTCCCATATCAGTGCCATTTTCACCAAGGCCTTTACCATTTTCATGGCTTATGTTGCTTTACGACAGCGCGTCCAGGGTGTGTGGGTGATTCCCTATATATTCTTTGCTCTCAGATGCGGTGCACGCGGTGTTGGGGAAATTCGGCCTGGGCCTGCTTCTCTTCTTCTATTTCTCTCACGCGACTAAGCGGTGCATTCATGTTGCGCATACCTGTGCTCTAAAACATCACGGATGTAGCATGAGCGCGTCTTTGTTGTTTTATGTCGAACAGCCACTTCCCTAAGTATTGCCGGATTCGGATTACAAGTGGCCGGACGAAACAATCATTTCTGTTGCGTGACGCTAGAGCTTTTTCCTTTTTCTTTCTCTCTTTTCCCTCACAGGTGTTTGCTCATTTCTTACCCTGACATGCATGTTTGTTCCCGGAGCAAGGAATGCTGCTGCTGCTCATAGAGACGAAAGCATGCAGATGTGGGTTTTCGAAAGCATTTGTCGTTCTGCTGTGCCGACTATTATTATTTATGCCAGCAATCTCGTCTTTCCATTCTTTGTCACGATTGCATGAGCCATGATAAGTCTTGTATTTAGCTCTTCCCTTTTTTTGGGCATTTCTCATGATGATTCTGTTATAATTCTTCACACGCATTCCAATTGGTGAAGCGGCGTACGAGGAATGGAGCGCAAAAAACCGAGAATTTGAAATATTATTTTGCATTTATCTCTCCTATTCGAGGCAGTGATCGTTCATACAAGCAGAGTGATTCTACACACCAACTGTGATCTTCATGACTTAGTCTTAAGATTTGCAAAACAGCCCGAGTACGTTATGGCCTGTACAAGCCCAAATTCTATCCTCTAGTTGAAGCGGAGCTTGAATGTGTAAGTGAGACTTTTGACCACTCTTGATCACGTGATGTGGGCAAGGCATCCATGGGATGTGGCTGCGGCTGCGGCTGAATGACCAACCCGAAGCTGAGCGGGCGATGTTGCTGCCTGGGTGGCCGGCCAAACAGACCTCTGGTCATGTTAGCAGCAAGTCTGTTTAAACACTCTTCTCTTTGAGAACAGCTCCATAGATCATTTATAGCATTGAGTTAGCTTATCATATTCCTTTTATACATGGCTATTCCTCACTCGTGATTTTCGCTCAGTTTCTCGATTCGTTATATGTACTATCGACATAAACAATCAGACGTGGAGTCGTTACATCCTCTTCATATTTTCTCCTTTCTTCTGTTTTCTTGATCGACTCTACTCTGCTGGTCGGATCTATCAAATAATCGGGATATCTGCTGCTATCATTCTTCCCTGGGAAGTTATCTTTGGCTTCTGCCTGCTTAGACGGTGATACGGACGCAGTATCATGCATTAGGTTTCCCTTTTCTAGCAGCCTGGAGCGTTAAGACTTATCATATACATTGCATTTGCTTTTAGCATTAGTTCTCGATTTTGACTGGCTCGGCTTTTGCCTTGCATGTCCCTCGATGATTTTCCTCGATGTTCTTTTCCTGACGATCATTTTTGTGCCTTTCAAGTTTACATTTGGCTACCTGCATTTTTACCTTGGTTGCTGCCTGAGCTCCTGGCATTAACCAGCTTGCTCCTCATTCAACAAATCCAAGTCTTGACCACGTATTTGCAACGCCCGGTCTTTCCTCTCAAGCCAGCTTACTCCTGTTGTTGGTTCTCTTCTTGGGAACCTCGCTTTATAAAATTTCATGTACACAGTCCAGATCCTCAGTTAATATTGCTAACAGAGCGACATTGGCCATCGTTTTCTAGACGGAGAACATCTATCCGCCCCTATTCAACCAATCGCAACATTGAAAACTCTCCCCATGGACTTGTCTTGAAAAGCCGCTCAGCTTACAAGAGGAAAAATCATCATGCGAAATGGACCGTCTCTAGGATAGCACCGTCGCTCATTCCTAAGCAATAATATTAAGCAATCCTAACCATTGGCCCTGCGTCTCATCTACGCGTGTGAGACGATCTCACCTTTCTGACGAACGAAAACGTGCTAATCTCTTGGAATTAGACTGCGTTCACATCTATTACCGATAATAACCAGAAACCTGAACTCTTCTTGAAGTTGGCGGCGTTGAAATATTGAATAGCGATGCCCTCAAGCAGATCTTCTGCAGCAGGCTCCCAGGAGACTCCGATGTTTGCTGTTGAAACAGGGCCAGCATGGGCAAGAGAAGCCGCAATCTCGATAAGATCTCGGCCAAGTCGTGCCTCAAGCATTCGTTCAACGTGGACAAAGACCAGCATCGGTACTTTACAGGAAGACTCAGCCTTTTGGGACATGCAGTCCAGTCAGGACGGAGACTTGACTTATCTTGGATCCTGGAGCGCATTCAGGGTCCAAACTCGCCCGGAGACTCCAAGGCAGAATACTCCGGCTCCCCCTGACTACGATGGACCTGCTCCGGATGAGACTCTCTTTCCAACACCAACAGATACACCAACAGGGCCTGTATCTCAGCCGCAGTCAGCGGTGTTTGGCCAGAGGGGGTTTCGAAGCGACAGTGCTCCTCCCGAAGTAAAGCTTAACGTCAGTAGCGAGGCGACAGGTGGAATGACCAGAGACCAGTCATTCACCCGCGGAAGAGAGGACATATCTGTGCATCGGCGTCACGCGTCCTCTGATGCCACGCCAAATATCTTGTCGCCTCCGATACAAAGCCAATCACCCGGTCTTGGTTCGCCGGCCACCAATTTGCGGCGCCGCAACGGTCTCAAAATCAAAACTCGCCCTTCTCTCGATCACACAGGCCAAGGTGTCAGTCCGTTAACGCCATATAGTGGAAGGTCTCCAAATGCAGGCACACCACGAAATGTGACACCCGCCGGTGCTACTTTTCCCGGGGAGGATGAGCCCAGTTCCCCAGCTTACTTGGGCAGAGGCGCTACAGGGACTTTTCCCTCTCCAGGTTCTCTTTTGAAAGGAATAGGGAAACTCGTTGAAAACACGATAAATCCTGACGACGACGACCGGGAAGTGAGTATCCGTATACCTCAGGCCGATGGACCATCTGTTCCCAGTCAGGATGAGGATAAGTTTGGAAAATCTAGCAAACGTGATCAGGACGAAAGAAAGGCCCATGTTTCGGGAGTCCTATATCCCGAATTATTGACCGTTGCCTCAACTCCGGCCCATATTGAAGAGGGAGATATCGAAACTCACACGCCCCCGCCAATGGATACCGAGAATGACATTGTGATTCATTACACGAGACTGGTCCGCAAGCTTGACAATAGTTATCAAAAGGAAATCCGGACACGAGAGGACGAGATTGGCGAAACTCGCGCAATGATCCGCGAGCTTGCCGAAGAGGTTGCATCTCTGAAGGCGCAGATCCAAAAGGACGCATCGGAACAGAGGCAATCTATGGCGACCGGTTCGGTGTCTGTTAAATATTCGTCTTCAGAACAGCCGAACAAAAACCAAGCTATTGTATCTCGGTTACCGCCATTGTCCCCTGCCCATGTGCGGACAATCAGAGCCGCTCTTGGGCGCCGTGTAGACAAACTTCGCAAAAAGTTGGACGGACGTCCTGTCTCATTACAGGACCTAGACGGAAGTCCGAAGGATTATAATCCATTCAAAGAAAGCAGTGCCTCGAAAGGAGTCTTATCTGAGAGACTCATACTGGGGGAGGCTGCTAAAATTGAGGTCGGAGCAAGTCAAAATGATTCTTCAAAATCTGGACTCACGACGCAAGACCAAAATGCACAAAGGGTATTTTCTTGGCCGTGTCATGGCGGATCAGACCCTCAAACTGCTTCCGTATTTGATGAACTTAATTCCCAGAATCGGTCTCTCCGCGCAGATGTAATTAATCTTCAAGCAACAGTAGAGACCCTACGGAGCAGTCTTGACTTTTGGACTACTCGGTGCGAATCTTTGGAGCGTCAACGAGAGGATGATCTGGCTCGCCAGGCTGAAACACTCTTTCCTGGGTTGTGCCATGGCATTGACATCAATGCAAATAGCGACGCGGTGACTAGGACCCTGCCCGCGGCCACAGTCCATTCCGAGAATGATTCCTCTGCTTCAACCTCACTCCTTTTAGCACTCAACCAGCCCATAGCTTCTTCCTCTGCCACTACCACTCCCACAGGTGCAACGGGAAATGGCAGTATAGGCCAGCTCACTGAACTCGAGAAGCAACAGCTCTCGGTCATTGCGCGCGCTCGTCATGCTGTCGAAGATATGTGGGAAGTCCGCTGGAAGGACCGCGATCGACAGCTGCTGGACCGTATGCGGCGCATTGAACTCGAGAGTCAACGTAACGTTGAGCAAGCCGTAAGTGAGCGGGACGAGGAATGGGCTGTCGCGTGGGCGAAAAAGAATCGACAGATTCTGCAGCATTTGCAGGAGCGCGAAAATGAAGTACGCACGCTCAAACGGCAATTGCGAATGGCGATGCGTGCGTTAAACTACGGCATCGACACGGACGAAATATATGAGCCAGCAGGCATATCGTCAGTGGAGACAAGCAATGAGTTTCCGTCTCCATTGCCGCCTTCCATTCTCTTTAATCAATGAATGCAGGGGACAGCACGTGAGTCGATTGGATTGGAGAGAAATCGTTAGCCCTCAACTTCACATTCGGCTCTTATACTCCACTCTACCAATTCTCCCTCGGGAGATCGATGGTGCCGAAAGAGAGATCATTTGCTCTCTGAAAGAAATGAACCGAAGATTTTGGCAAAAGCAAGCCATGAAGGTAGACTGTCCCCTAGCATTCAGGCTATAAGCTTGGTACAGCTGATGCTCCGAGACTCGACTACCAAGAGGATGATATTACAGGTCCACTCCAACCCCGGTCCAGAGCACCAGACCGTGGTTTTTGACAATTCATCAAATATACCCTTGGATTAAGAACATTTTGCGCTAGCAGCATCTAATAATCACCGCAAACGAAATTATGAGAAGATGAGGCAGTCTGAATTAGATTGAAACGCATTGAAACCGCCCATGTGTCTGCTTTTGTTTCATTATGGTTAAATGTAACTTTCTTTCTCTTCTTCTTCTTCTTCTTCTTCTTCTTCTTCTTTTTGGTTTTAAATTTCTTATTTATTTAATTTTTTTAAAAAAAAAATTATGAAAGAGAATAAAATTTCATTTCCCTCTGTTTTCTGATTTTGTTCCAGGGCTTTTACTTCTCCCATAGTTTGAAGCTGCTTAAATGCTCTTCACAATGAGAATTGATTAAGGATGCAGAATGGAGTTATTAATCAGAAGGTATCTTACATTAATATAAGGAAATCAAGTGAGTTTGCTGACCATCCAAGATGGGAATTGCGACGAGATCATAAATGAAAACCATGTTTTGTTCATCTTGTGGACAAGGTATCGCGCTCCAATTCCTTTTTTGCATTTCAACAAAATAAAGCGTCCTGAGCATTGAAGAATTTCAAACATAGCGAATACACTATACAAAACCCCGGATGATGTTAATTTATCTGCGGCGGTCGTTGCCGGTATCGGTCATTTTCGGGAAAACTTGACGATTCTCACCGATGGAGCTTGAGTGTTGTACGTAAAGTGACGACATCCCCTCTCGTCTTAAGCTCAGCTCCACGACTCGCGGAGGAAACAAGACCCAAACGAATCGCGAATTGCGTTCAAGCAATCTCAGAGAATAGATCCGCGACGATGAGTTTCTCAGGACATCAAATATCCATCAATAGACCCTCGCACGCGCACAAGCCGCGCAGGCTGTCGACGAACAAGGAACCCAGTCAGAGTGGTAAGTTAGACCTCTGAGCACACGACACCGTGTCGAGAATTTTTTTTTTTCCCACTGCCAATCGTTGATACATGACGCTTCTTCCTTAATTCCCTACATCAAGCCTTCGATTGTCCCGCACAAGTTTGATATAGAGCCAAGAAGCAGCTTTAAAGCCAAGGCGTCCTTCGCTTCCATGCTGTTTATCCCCGCACCCCACTTCTCCACACGGCGCGAGGCAACCTCAGCTGATTCTGACATATCCCTCGTCGGCCAGAACTCGGTTCCATTGCGCATCGACAGTTCCGCACCGCCAATGATGGTCACCGCGCTCATGCCGGTCTCGATCCCAGTCGCGCATCTACCGGGGTTGTTTGGACCACTGAGCGAGCATATGAGCATGGATTCCTTGATGACCCAGCCAGCTGGGCAAACCTAGGTCAGGGTGCGCCCGAGGTTGAGGATGACATTGAGGGTTGTTTTGAACGTCCTAAGCACATTGACATTTCTATGACCGGAAGAGAATATGGTAGGTGATGAGAATAGAGTTTTGGGGTTGACTGGAACGTTTCGAACGCACGCAGCACCATGCTGCTAAATTCCACACGTAAGATTCCAAACGTATCTTCTGACAAAAACCAAGGCCCAACCGCCGGTATCAAACCTCTGCGAGAGGCTGTCGCGAACCTCTATAATGCCCACCATCGCCAAGGCAAAGAGAGTCAATATACTTGGGAAAACGTCTGCATTGTGCCAGGTGGCCGAGCTGGCTTGATTCGAATCGCAGCCGTCTTGAACAATGCGTATCTAGGCTTCTTCATTCCCGACTACACTGCATATAATGAAATGTTGAGTTTGTTCAGAAATGTGAGTTCAACGTTTCGCATGGAAATGCCATCCCTAATTATGCAATTGGAGGCACTGTACTGATATATGAAACAGTTCTCTTCCATTCCCATTCCGCTTTCCGCCGCCGATAAATATCGTATTCACCCTGATAAGATTGCTGAGGAAATTGCTCGAGGTATTTGCATTAGGGCTTCGTAGCAGGGTGAGCTAAAGGCAATGATTAACTGGTTACTCTAGGCACCTCTGTCATCCTCACCTCTAACCCCCGTAACCCAAGCGGCCAGACAGTGAGGAACCCAGAATTAGCCACGATTCAGGACATTTGCCGAGACCGCGCAACCCTTATTATGGATGAATTTTACTCTGGATATAACTTTACATCCAACTGTGACGGCTCTGTAATTAGCGCTGCCGAGAACGTTGAGGACGTTGATGACGATGGTACGTTTCTTTTTTTTTTACTTTTCTCCCACCACCACCATAGGACCATTTTACTGCCGCCATCTCCAGATCACGCATACTCACATGAATAGATGTCATCATTATCGACGGTCTTACAAAGCGGTTCCGCCTCCCAGGCTGGCGAGTCGCCTGGGTCATTGGACCCAAAGAGTTCATCAAAGCCATTGGCTCCTGCGGAAGCTATCTTGATGGAGGCACCAACGTGCCATTCCAAGAGGCTGCTATTTCTATGCTTGAGCCGACCAAAGTCCGGTCCGAGATGAAGGCGCTGCAGACCCACTTCAAGGACAAGCGCGACTATGTCCTTGGTCGTCTAGAAGAAATTGGCTTCACGCTTGACGTACGATTACCCTCTAAAGAACCTCCCCCCTTGAGCTTACTCCCTTCAACTTGAACTTGCTGACATTTCCTTTCAACAGTACGTTCCTGACTCTACCTTTTACCTTTGGTTAGATCGTACGTTTCCTCCCTCAGTCAAGCCCATATTTGCTCGGACTTGAGTCATTTCCTCTCTAACATTGACTTTCCGAACAGTCTCGACCTTACCGCCATCTATTGCCGACGGCCTCAACTTTTTCCAAGCGTGCTTGCAAGAAAAAGTTATAGTCGTCCCTGGTATCTTTTTCGACTTGAATCCCTCTCGGCGAAGAGATCTCTTTGACTCGCCCTGCCACCGTACGTTTCCCCCAATCCCCTT